>NC_059390.1:20990833-21339166 GCF_019703515.2 Myxocyprinus asiaticus | reverse complement strand
AAAAAGCCATTATTTTCAAAATCAGTGTTAAGAAAAAACATTCCCGCCATTGGGGCAAAATGCCAACATACACTATATTGCCAAAAGTATTCGCTCATCTGCCTTTAGACGCATATGAACTTAAGTGACATCCCATTCTTAATCCATAGGGTTTAATATGACGTCGGCCCACCCTTTGCAGCTATAACAGCTTCAGCTCTTCTGGGAAGGCTTTCCACAAGGTTTAGGAGTGTGTTTATGGGAATTTTTGACCATTCTTCCAGAAGCGCATTTGTGAGGTCAGACACTGATGTTGGACGAGAAGGCCTGGCTTGCAGTCTTCGCTCTAATTCATCCCAAAGGTTCTCTATCGGGTTGAGGTCAGGACTCTGTGCAGGCCAGTCAAGTTCTTCCACACCAAACTCGCTCATCCATGTCTTCATGGACCTTGCTTTGTGCACTGGTGCGCAGTCATGTTGGAACAGGAAGGGGCCATCCCCAAACTGTTCCCACAAAGTTGGGAGCATGGAATTGTCCAAAATCTCTTCGTATGCTGAAGCATTCAGAGTTCCTTTCACTGGAACTAAGGGGCCAAGCCCAGCTCCTGAAAAACAACCCCACACCATAATCCCCCCTCCACCAAACTTCACAGCTGGCACAATGTAGTCAGACAAGTACCGTTCTCCTGGCAACCACCAAACCCAGACTCGTCCATCAGATTGCCAGATGGAGAAGCGTGATTCGTCACTCCAGAGAACGCGTCTCCACTGCTCTTGAGTCCAGTGGCGGCGTGCTTTACACCACTGCATCCGACACTTTGCATTGCACTTGGTGATGTATGGCTTGGATGCAGCTGCTCAGCCATGGAAACCCATTCCATGAAGCTCTCTATGCACTGTTCTTGAGCTAATCTGAAGGCCACATGAACTTTGGAGGTCTGTAGCGATTGACTCTGCAGAAAGTTGGTGACCTCTGCGCACTATGCGCCTCAGCATCCGCTGACCCAACTCTGTCATTTTACGTGGCCTACCACTTCGTGGCTGAGTTGCTGTCATTCCCAATCGCTTCCACTTTGTTATAATACCACTGACAGTTGACTGTGGAATATTTAGTAGCGAGGAAATTTCACGACTGGACTTGTTGCACAGGTGGCATCCTATCACAGTACCACGCTGGAATTCACTGAGCTCCTGAGAGCAGCCCATTCTTTCACAAATGTTTGTAGAAGCAGTCTGCATGCCTAGGTGCTTCATTTTATACACCTGTGGCCATGGAAGTGATTGGAACACCTGAATTCAATTATTTGGATGGGTGAGCGAATACTTTTGGCAATATAGTGTATGCATATTGCATATCTAATCTTTTTCCTGGGCATTATGAGTGAGAATGTTTTTAAAATTTGAAGGTATGCATCTATACAGAAAGTAAAACAAAAAACAAAACAAAAAAATTGTGTGGAGTAAAATATTTTATAAAATTGATATTTAGAGCTTTGCTGTAGTTACATTTGTGTGTTTTAACCAGGAACTAAAGCATTTTGTTTTCATTTCTTTTTCTTTTGCAAATACAATTGTTGAAAATCTCAGAAAGTAAATCACAAAACATTTGAGAGGTTTAGCATTCTGCTGAAAAAAAGAAAAAAAGAAAAGAAAAGAAAAGCTGGTTTAAGCTGGTCTTGCAACGTGGCCAAGCTGGTACTCAGCTGATTTAGCTGGTCGGCAAACTGGACTGGTCAAAAACAAATAAAAATAAAACTCTTCTAAAAACAGCCAACTGACCAGTCTGATCCTGTTGGGAGACTGGGAGACCAGTTTGGACTGGTTTTAGCTATTATTGTTCTGCAGGATGAGCATAAATAGTGAGAAATATACTGTAGAAATATAAATTATATATTTCTGTATAAAATATTATATAAAATGCATGTTTTGTGTCTCTACAGGAAGTGGTGTTGGAAAATGGGACTTTGGCTTTTGACACCTGGACATCAGTGGACATTTCAGTGTACAGGCAGTTCTGGCTATTTGATGTGCAGAACCCTAATGATGTTCTAGCTCGAGGGGCAAAACCGATACTTAAACAGAAAGGACCATACACGTACAAGTAAGACCTGCCTCCTACAGTACGTGTGGCCTTATAGATAGACATCTGCATACATGCTAATTTCAAACTTATGATAAGGTGTACATTGTGTTTTGATCTCAAATATACTTGAAACTCTGCAAATTCACTTATTTGTCTATTTGTGAATGCACCTGTGATGGGTAAAATTGACATCATGAGATTCCCACCTTTTGAGCTATCTGAAACAATTCAGAAAACACTCCAAACCAGCATCTTGCGACCAAAGCATAAATGATTATTACCTACCTAGAATAAACAATATAAACATAATGCACTTTGAGCTAGTGGCTTTGTTCAAAGTGTTTCGCCATGCTGCTGAAAACTAGTCATTTAATCCTAGTATGTTCACAAGGAAAAGTTTATCCTATGAGATGATGCTTATCAAACCTTTATCTAATTTATCTAATCGAGTTTATAATAGTTTGTAATAAACTGTTAACAGAAATGTGATTATTGTCATTCTCATTTAATTTATACCTCCTCTAAAGAATAGTTTGCCAAAAAAAAGGACAATTCTGCCATTATTTATGCATAAAAGGCTGTCAAAGCTCCAGAAAGGACAAAAAAATTGACCATAAAAGCCCATTTCCTTGCCATTTCGAGCAACTAAATGTCAATACTGTATTTCTAATAAGCTGTTTCCTCACTTTCACCCTCTCTCTCATCCTCTAGGACGCGTTTCATCCCCAAAAAAAACATCACATTCTATGATAACCAAACCGTGTCCTTCGTGCTGCTGGCGGGTGCAATCTTTGAGCCTAGCATGTCAGTTGGGTCAGAAGAGGACGTTTTCACAACTCTTAACCTAGCTGTAGCAGTACGTATTTCAACACAACCATACCATCCCTTTGTCTCATTTCCTCTCTCTGCATCGACATATAATATTTTGATTTGATGTCATATTTCTCAAATGACTTTTAAAGTCACCATAAATAAAATGCTCCATCATTGGTTCATGTGCATATTTATTGACAGGGTTGGGAAGTAACGGAATACATGTAATGGGATTACGTATTTAAAATACAAAATATAAGTAACTGTATTCCACTACAGTTACAGTTTAAATCATTGGTAATTAGAATACAGTTACATTCAAAAAGTATTTTGATTACTGAAGAGATTACTTTGCATTTTATTGTCATTTGTTTCATTTAATATTTAGTCCTTTCAGATGGAAAAATGTATACATATAAATGATGTGATCCAAAGTGCATTTGAACAGCGGTGAAACACTTTCTTATGATGTGTTACATTCATACGAGCAGACAGAGAAGTAAGTTTGAAGTAAGTTTGGAGCAGAAGAAATAGAAATAAACCTTGTGTAAATTGTCAGCTTTATGCTAAGCTAAAATGTTATTTCTAGCCATTTTACATGCACATTACCAGGAACGATCATATTTTTTTATCAAGAAAATTCACGTTAGATCATAATTTCTTTTATTCTAGCAAGACCTTTGATATTAGGGCAAAAATCATATTCTTGATAAAAAAAATGTGTATTGTTTTCCTGTAAAAATATTTAAAAAAATACTTAAAACAAGATCAATTAGATTTATCTTGTTTAGAAACAGCACTGCATAAGATATTTAGGTTTTTCAGAGAATGTATTTTTAACATGTGTATTTTGTCTTACTGTACTGGCAGAGTTTTTATAGTCAAAACAAGTTAAAAAATATCTACCAGTGCTGAAGAAGTAATCCAAAGTATTTAGAATACGTTACTGACCTTGAGTAATCTAACGGAACACCTTACAAATTACATTTTACAGCATTTATTCTGTAATCTGTAGTGGAATACATTTCAAAAGTAACCCTCCCAAACCTGTTTATTGATTAGGGCTTTTATTCATAATGGGCATTAATGTACAGTTAGATGAAAGTGCTGTTTTGTTAAACTCGTGTGCCCCAGAAAGTATTTGGACACTCAAGTCACACTTGGCTCAAATGTCATTGCATTATAATGCAAAATACCAAGAGCAGTTGAGTGTGATATATTGCTTTTATTCAACAGTTTCACAAACGAGCAAATAATATTTGATAACTGAAGATTCAGTATTAAATAATTAAAGTTTCAGACAAAAAATGGCCAGTTAGTTTGTACATTTAAACTAGTTGAGTTTTGGTAGTAAATAAATACATGTTTTTGAACACATCATTAAAGTAAACAAATCATTCTAGTTCACTTCCAATGTTTCGGTAGTGAATGACTGTTATTTTCCACAAATTAGTTGAGTCAATGATTGAATGACTCATTCTTAACTTATAAGACACTTATTTGTTGTCACCAACTGGCGTAAATATGCTATCTGCAGAAATGGTCACTGAACGAATCAGTGAATGAAATCAACAAGAAAGAATAATCATAATTACCATTACTATTTGGGAAGCCACAAACATGGAGAAGTGGAGTGATATAAATTAGAGGATATCAAACTTTATATCAGCACATTTGGAACACCGCTCATTGAAATTCAAGAACCGGAACTAACTGTTAATATATATATATATATATATATATATATATATATATATATATATATATATATATATATATATATATATATAGACACACAGTATAAAAGATGAAAGAATTATTATGTTATCTTAATCAATGACATTCATACATATTAAGTTTGACTTATGTGCTCAAATACTTTTCGGGGACACTGCAAAGTTTTAAACTTTAGAATACAAATAAACTTGATTGAATATAGTTGATTCCAAGATTTTACAGTACTCATCAGTCTGCTGAATTTTATGACAAGTTATGGTTGTGTAATTGTGCTGTGATTGACTTTATCAACTCTCTATTCTTCTCTTTCAGGGTCTCTACAGTTATCTTGATCATAGGTTGGCAAATGTGCTTATAAATAGCTTCAGTGCCTCACTCTTCCAGAATAGGACTGTTAGGGAACTTTTGTGGGGCTACAGAGAACCGATGTTCAACATGAGCATGCTTGGAGTTTTCTTTCCAGTAAGGATGACAGCTTTTGGCAGCATTCACATGCCTATGCACCTTAAACACTATAGCGTTATCATTCTCAAGTGTACATGTTTTTAAACAGAACAGAATTATAAGAGTTTTACTGTGAGTGAACATCAGCAGAAAAGAGAACTTTCACTTTCAAAAGAGAAAATGAGAAAAGAAGAATATATATATATATATATATACATCTGAATATATCAAAATAAATCTGAAGATATACTAATAAATCCTGAATATACTGTATACTAAAGTTGTAAATACAAATATAGCTTTATTCAGTTTAAAACTTTATATTAAATATTTATAATTGATCAGATATTTGATCGAATTAACATTTTGTGTGTGTGTGTATATATATATATATATATATATATAATTATTTCCTGTTTGGACACCCATATTTAAAAGTGTACGGAAAACAATTGTGTAAATATTATTTTAATCTGAATACTTTAATGCTGATGCTCATCAGTTGTACCTGCTTTCTCAGTGTTGTGTTATTTATGTACTAATATTAAGAGAATATCTCCTCATCACCTCTGATTGTATTTTTTAGTACAATGACACCACCGATGGACCTTACACTGTATTTACAGGCAAAGATGATGTCAAAAAAGTAGCCATGATTGATCGCTGGCAGGGTGAAAAGTAAGTATGTGTTACATTAGCATGAAGAATGTCAAGTGGCATCCATTATATTTGATTTACATTTGTTAGTGTAACTACTTAGAAAAGTGTTCCTAATTATACTTATCTAACATTCGCCAGACTAACATTAATATATATATATATATATATATATATATATATATATATATATACTGTATATCTTTAAAAAAAACATCACTTACCAATGCTAATGTTTTACAGATCTGTGAGTTACTGGAATGACACTTATTGCAACATGATCAACGGAACAGGCAAGTTTACCTCATAACTATAACATTAAAAACATCTTACACCAATTATAAAGAATCTGGAGCAGGTACTGGAGGATACGTCTTTAGAAGAATATAATCCATCTGTACAGTCACACCACAGTTTGAGGAAAACCACTTTTTTCTAACCTTATAACACCAAATGTTTCAGAGCATAATATCACATGACATTACTTTGTACATGAGTCTTCATTTTGTTCAAAGATCCAAAAAAGAATAGTTCACCCAAAAATGGTAAGTCTGTTATCATTTAATCACCCTCATATCATTCCAATACTGTATGATTTTCTTTCTCCCATGGAACATGATTTTGTATTACATTATTTCAGTGGAGTTATTTTGTAGAATGTCCTGGCTGCTATTTTCCACACAATGAAAGTGAACGGAGACTGGGGCTGCTGAGCTCAGAAAACACTGTAAATCACTGTAAAACTAATGTACTAAATTGCAAGTCTACCGAAGCTATGCAATAGTTTTGTGTGAGGAATATTTGGAAATTTAAGTAATTATTCGCTGTAAATCTTCCTTTCTGACATAGATCTCAAATCTCATTTGCACTTCCACTTCAGTTTAAACTTGATGCGTCACATTCAGTTACAAGACATGCGAGACACAATGTTGTTTGCCATCATGGACTTCAATCCTAGTGAGATAAGTCATGATGCAGATGCACTATTTTTGAAGGCGCAAATGAGACTCGAGAGCTGTGCGAGAGAGGATAATTTTCTGCCAAACTCTGCTAAATAACTCATTTTGTGTTCCACAGAAGAATGTAAATCAAGTTTGGAACAACATTAGGCTGAGTAAATGATGACAGAATTGATCCCCTAAAGGCAAGACATGAGGATTAGTTTTAGGGCATTATTACTAATATTACTAAAGATCAATGCACTGCTTTTGCCTATACGTTGTGTTGTTGACATACGCAAGTATGTGACTTCTGTTCCAAAGCTGTGGGCCTAAAACAGTGTCTGTTATTGCACTACAAAGGGATGTGTCTCAGAAAGCACACAGAACTCATGGTTCTTTTATCTGGTTTATTCTTCAATGATCTTTTGACATTAAGCCTTTTAATGAGCATTTGGCCTTTTGCATTTCTCCAAGGCAACCATTTGTTTTAGGGTTTCTGTTGTTAAGTTCTACACTGCTATTTTCAATTATTATTCACAATTGTGTTTTTTTGTCAACAGATGGTGCTTCCTTCCCTCCATTCCTAGACAAGAAAAAACCTCTGCATTTCTTCTCCTCTGACATATGCAGGTATTTTACAGTCAATTTTATGACTGGTAGTAAATTTTAAAACACATGAGCAGTCTTTTCATAATCTATTGATTAAAGTCCCTTTTATCCATGCAGGTTCATGTTTTTGTGAAGAGCAGAGACATGGACTTTCATATCTTTGCATCTGATTTGGTCTGATCTTGAATTCTGATGTTCAGATATGATATTCACAACCCTTTCCACATGTATTCACGGCAGAGTGGAGGTGTCTTGCGTCCACTATCTATCATTATAGGAGATCATCTATGACTAAAGTCGTAGCTACAAGTGATGAAAGGGAGAAAGAGTCCGTGCTTTAGCACTTTTTTTTCACACAGTCACATGATTAGTGATAAAAATGTGTTAGAGACACGAGTCTCGAGGCTTTTGAAATATCTGTTTATACAGTGGCCCTAAAAAGTGTTTTGACACTTAAAAGCACACTTAAAAATGTATGAATTACATTACATTAGATACCAAATGGCATTTATTTGAAGGAAAGATATAGTAGCACACTTATCAAGCAAAACATTTTACAGAAGATGTTTGTCAGGCTTTTAATTATAAGAAAATAGATATAGTGTTCAAAAGATGAAAAGTTTTCAGACACTTCCTGGTTGTCAAACATTAGTGGAACATGTCCATAGTTGAGATGAGAATGAGATGAACTTCACCTGTGGGTACTTTGCTAAGACACCTGTGTGATTTAATACATGCACTAAAAATCACCATGGTATTAGTTAGTTAAAAGTAATGCAAAAATGGCTCAGGAAAGTGAAGTTAGTTCTGAGAAAAGGTTATTTGTTTGTCACTTGGTTTGATATTTTGTTATCTAATGCAATGGCAATTATACATGTTTAACCCTCCTATTGTAAGAAACTACACCCTACTTTTGTCCTTCTGGTCATTTTTTAACTGTACTGAAAACCATTAAAAATGCATAAATTCCTGTTTAGTGTAAAACCTAACCCTAACAATGTTTTTAAAAAAAAAAATTTTTTATTGTGGTCCCAAAGTTGTAATGATACTACATTCTGAATATTAACGGAGTAATGTAATTTTAAAGATAAAAAAAAAAATGTAATTCAAATTTGATTCATAGATGTACAAAAAAATATTTTAAACTGTAAAACATCCAGAAAGTCCAAAGGTCAAAACTGGTTCTTTCCATACCGGTCAAAATTGACCCGTTAATACAATAGAAGGAAATATTTGTATTCCAATTGTTATTTCTCTTAATTATATATATATATATATATATATATATATATATATATATATATATATATATATATATATATATAAAAATTATTTTACTTTTTATTTATTTTTTGTTTTGATGGTCTTGACAGTGTCACAACATTTAGTTTCAGTACCAAAAACTATGCTGTATTTATAACGTATTCTTTACCGGTCCCGGGTCAAAAATGACCCTAAGACAATAGGAGGGTTAAGTGTGGCTTAAGTGTCCAAATGCTTTTTAGGGCCAACGTATACTGACAATGCTAAGCTTGGAATGCCTTTTGACACCTATGGCATTTTGTTTTTGATCACTTCAATTGGAGATCTGCATGTACTTGAATGGGAAAAGACCGAAATCTACGAAATTGTTGGTCAAGATTACTATTAGATAAAAAAAAATTCTAATCAACAATAATATATAACAACATTGGTCTCATGAATAGTGCATCTTTACCTCAAATCAAACAATAAATGTATGCGTGGTCAAGAGTAAACAAACACTACCAAATAGGTGACTGGCTCTTTTACCTGTAAAGCTGTAGTGACATTTCTACAGCCACCATATTGAGCGTTATGATTTCTCGAATTCATTTTTCAACAAGTGATCTTCTCCCCCTTTAATGTTTCTAATTCCTCATTCCACATCTCTGTATCTTCTGAAATATTTGGTTTACATCTTTGCTGCAACAAATGCATTTGCAATGAACATTGTGCTTGTCTTCTAGGTCAATATCTACTGTGTATGACGGCACTATAGATCTGAAGGGGATTGATGTGTACCGGTACAAGCTGCCTGCCGAGGCTCTGGCATCTCCAGCGGACAACCCAGATAATCAGTGCTACTGCACAGACACTGTGATAACCAAAAACTGCACTTTGGCAGGACTTCTCGACATCTCTCCCTGTAGAGGTTGGTGCCCCATCACTTGTTTAACGCTTTGTCCCCTCATATTAAATTAAGCAGTGAGGTATATGAGGCAGCGCTTAATTATGAAAACAGTCACGGGTAAAGGGTGCTGTGAGGTACAGTGAATTGAAAAGCAGGCATAGTGAAATGCCTGCAGCCCCTTCACCATGACTATATTCACAGTGGCCTTGAGTTAAGTAGCCTTGGGTTAAGACATAATACAAATATTAAGGACTCAAATTATTTTTAAACATTATTTTAGTAAGCTAATTTAAATTTCATTTCTTTAAAGGGATAGTTCACCCAAAAATGAAAATTCTATCATTTACTCACCCTCATGCCATCCCAGATGTGTATGACTTTCTTTCTTCAGCAGAACACAAATGAAGATTTTTAGAAGAATACTTCAGCTCCGTAGGTCAATACAATGCATGTGAATGGTGACCGGAACTTTGAAGCTCCAAATTGCACATAAAGGCAGCACAAAAGTAATCCATATGACTCCAATAGTTATATCCATGTCTTCAGAAGCGATATGATAGATGTGGGTGAGAAACAGATCAATATTTAAGTCCTTTTTACTCTTAATTCTCCTCCTTGCCCAGTAGTGGGCGATATGCACGAGGAATGTGAATCGCCAAAAAAAAAAAAGAAAAAAGAAGAAGAAGAAGAATATGCAAGTGAAAGTGAAAGTAAAGATTTATCATATCACTTCAGAAGACATGGATTAAACCACTGGAATCATAATGATTACTTTTATGCTGCCTTTATGTGCGTTTTGGACCTTCAAAGTTCTGGTCACCATTCACTTGCATTGTGAGGACCAACAGAGCTGAAATATTCCTCTACAAATCTTCATTTGTGTGCTGCAGAAAATAAAAATAAACAATTAATTAATGGTGAATGTGGCAACTACTGAAACAAATGTGAGTTGAATGCTTTACCATCACCCCACGCTGTGTAAGTATACCCGTTATTTGAGATATAAGTGTTGGACTGATGTTAGCTAATGTGCTAAAGCTAGCAGCAACACATCCCGTGTGTTTGAAACATTGCTTCCTTCATACACTTTTTACTACACTTTGAAAATTCATACACTAGATGGCCGAGTGTAGTGACGGTAGAGCATAGTGTATACATGTAGTGCATCATTTGAGACACAGCTAATGTTCTGTATTTTAGCACAGCTGGATTGCTGGATTGACCAATCAGCCAATCAGCATCTGCTTTTTAATGTCCTTTTTACATTTATGTTTGATATTTGTCAACATAAATTGTTCTTACAGTATGTTCTTATGTACTCCCAGTATTTCATGGTTAATAAGTGAAAGGTTGTGAACTTGCCCACAGGAATTCCAGTGTACATCTCTCTACCCCACTTCCTCTATGCCAGTGAAGATGTTTTGCAGGGAGTGGAGGGACTGAGCCCGAACTTTGATGAGCACTCCATATTTATGGACGTGGAACCAGTGAGGAACCCATTTTACCTTTAGATGCACAAGTCACTATTTCTAATTGCATTTAAAATTCATTCAAAAATTATAGTTTCTAGATTTGCTTTATGATAAAATATGAGATAATAGCTTTTCATCATCACTATTACTATTTTAACAAACCCCTAACCCTAAGTTGTAACACTTTTTTCATGCCATGGACATATACAGTACCTCAAATCATGCAGGTAGTTGAGGAGAGGTGCGCTATTACTTTTCTAAGTGATAGGACTTGCAATTTTCACCTAATGGACAATAAAATTGGCAAAAACAAACAAACAAACAAACAAACAAACAAAAAAACCTATAGGCTTACATTGAAGGAGAGACCCGAGTCATACTTTGATACCAGAATTTCATAGAGACTTGGTGGGGGGCTTTGACTTGGACCAGAATGTTACCACATGGCAACCACCCAAAACACCCTAGAATCATGGCACCTGCAAGCACCATCCCACCTTTCATTTAAAAAATACAAAAATATAGTTTCTATATGCACAGAAAATGCCTAAATTTTGTTATATAATATCATAAAAATATGTTGGAAAATATTTATTTATATCCATAAATTTGCTTTAAATTAAAGATAACACAAGGTATTAATTACTTATTTTTTGTCATTTTTTTAGATTACAGGGTTCACTCTGAGATTTGCAAAGAGGCTTCAACTCAACATGTTGTACGGCCCATCTGATGACATCTTGTATGTAAACAGACATCAGATATTGTCATGAATGTACCTTGCTATGTACATATCCAGCCTAACATGAAGTCTTCTCTCTCTCTCTCTCTCTCTCTCTCTCTCAGAATTTTGAACAAAATCAGGGACAACACAATCTTCCCTATTTTGTGGGTGAATGAGGTTAGTGACAATGAAACACCTCTTCAACTAAATCATTTAAGAGTAACTAAAGCAAATAGGTCCAAATAAAATACTTAGTTCCAACTTAACCATATTGGTCCAAATAAAGTACTTAGTTCCAACTACACCATATTGGTCCAAATAAAGCAGATAGGTCCAAATTAAGTACTAATTTACGATTAAATCATATTTGTTCCAAATGAAGTACTTAGTTCCAATTAAACTATATGGGTCCAAGTAAAGTTCTTAGTTCCAACTAAACCATATTGGTCCAAATAAAGTATTTAGTTCCAACCAAACCATATTGGTCCAAATAAAGCAAATAGGTCCAAATAAAGTACTTATTTACGATTAAATCATATTGGTCCAAATAAAGTACTTACTGTAATTCCAACTAAAACATATTGGTCCATATAAATCACTTAGTTCCAACTAAACCATATTGGTCCAAATAAAACACTTAGTTCCAAATAAAGCAAGTAGGTCCAAATAAAGCACTTAGTTCCAACTAAACCATATTGGTCAAAATGAAGCACTTAGTTCCAACTAAACCATATAGGTCCAAATAAAGTATTTAATGTACTTAGTTCCAGTTAAACTGCACTGGTCCAAATAAAGTACTTAGTTCCAAATAAAGCAAATAGATCCAAATAAAGTACTTATTTCCAACAAAACCATATTGGTCCAAAATAAAGCACTTAGTTCCAACAAAACTATATTAGTCCAAATAAAGTACTTATTTCCGACTATACCATATTGGTCCAAATAAAGCACTTAGTTCCAAATAAAGCAAATAGGTCCAAATAAAATACTTAGTTTGAACTAAACCATATTGGTCCAAATAAAGCCCTTTGTTCCAAATAAAGCACTTTGTTCCAAATAAAGTACTTATTTCCGACTATACCATATTGGTCCAAATAAAGCACTTTGTTCCAAATAAACCATATAGGTCCAAATAAAATACTTAGTTTGAACTAAACAATATTGGTCCAAATAAAGCACTTTGTTCCAAATAAAGCACTTTGTTCCAAATTAAGTACTTATTTCCGACTATACCATATTGGTCCAAATAAAGCACTTAGTTCCAAATAAAGCAAATAGGTCCAAATAAAATATTTAGTTTGAACTAAACCATATTGGTCCATATAAAGTACTTAGTTCCAAATAAACCATATTGGTCCATATAAAGTACTTAGTTCCAAATAAACCATATTGGTCCATATAAAGTACTTAGTTCCAAATAAACCATATTGGTCCATATAAAGTACTTAGTTCCAAATAAACCATATTGGTCCATATAAAGTACTTAGTTCCAAATAAACCATATTGGTCCAAATAAAGCATATAGGTCTAAATGAACCACTTAGTTCCAACCATAGCAAATAGATGCAAATTAATCTCTTAGGTCAAATTAAAACATATTCCAATAAATCAGTTATTTCCAACTAAAGCATATGGGTCCATGTAAATCCTTTAGGTCCAACTACATGATATGAAAAAACATATATATTTTTTCTCTTCTGTATTGTAGACTGCAGTTCTAGATGATGAAACGGCTGAAATGTTCAAGAAAGAGCTGATTTCACGGATCGACATATTGGAGGGATTTCAGATTGGATTTTTAGCCTCAGGCTCAGTCATATTTTTCCTCTGTTTGATTTGGTTTATTGTGGTGAGCAGGAAAACAAAGTAGAAGATTAAGATGATTGGTTAGGTGAAATTTTTTGTGCTTTGAGTGTTTGTTTTTTAATAGCGCAATTTGCCTAAATTGTATATTGTAATTGTTATTTGAGTTCAGGTAACTGCAATTCTATTTATAGAATTTATATACTATGCAGTTTTGTGAATTAAAATATTTGCAGTATGTTTTTGCTTGATATTGTATCAAGTTAAACTTTCAGTTGTTATCAGGGCAAAAATGCTATTATTCTGTGGTCATACTGTGGTTAATTTAAATATGGAACAGTTTTGTATGTCAGCACAATTTCAGTAAAACAATGAATTGTGAAACTTAGCCTCGTTTTTGTTTTGACGAACTCCGTTGTTTCAGGAATCGCTTGTGTAATACCAACCAATGAATTTCTGGAACAGATTTCTCTATTATACCCGGTGAATCTATACAATTTGTTTTCTAGCCGCTGTATGGCTGCTAAATGAGAAGGGAAGGGAGTGTGTTGAACAAAAGCCTGTGGTCGAGTAGGGAACATGGGTTTGTTTAATATGAAAGCAGGACTGGGAGCAGTCCACTGTCTGCTTTATGAATCATAAAGTGCCCTCGGTCAGCTCTGGTCTAAAGAACTGCTTAAGACCAGAGCGAACAGGATGGAGTTTTTATTTTGGTATGAAAGCTTAGTGAAAGATATAATTATATAACTAATTTATATACTCTCAGACAGTAGTACAGTATATGAAGAATAGTACAGTATATAGAATAATGTATTCTATATACTGTACTATTTTTCATATACTGTACTGTATAGTATAGTATAGTATATGTTAGTATATTACACTCAAAAAATAATTTCAATTTCATTACAGAATTCCATCAAATTGAATTGAGTAATCTTTAATAAAACATAAAAAAAAATAAAAAAAACAAATTGATTGTTTTATTTATTTAATTTTGTCAAACATTACACAATTCAATTTGATGTAATTTTGTTATGAAATTAAAATGCATATATGGTAAAAATAAGAATTTTTTTTTTATGTGTATAATTACACTATTTATATACTCTTCGATACCATACTACTGTATATACTATGTTTATATAGTACACTAATATATAATAATACACTAGTATATTATAGTACATTATAATTTTTTATATGCTATTTTATATGCTCTCCTATACTATACTATTCTGTACACTATTCTTTGTATACTTTATAGTATACTGTGTATATTGTATATACTGTGCATTCAGAAAGTATTCAGACCCCTTCATTTTTTCACATTTTGTAATGTTGCAGACTTATGCTAAATGCTTTAAATTGTTTTTTTTCTTTTCACATCAGTCTACATTCCATACCCCATAATGTCAAAGCAAAAAAACAGATTTTTGATAACTTTTCAATTTTATTATAAAGAAAAAACTGAATTATCACATTGACATAAGTATTCACATCTTTTCTATGAGCACTTAACCAGTCATTAATAATAAAAAAATAAAAAAAAATTTTTTTTTTCAAAATAAATTATTGTTGCACTTTTAATCTGTTTTGAATGCTATTCTGATGCTAGTGAAACTTTGTAGTATGGCACTTTTCATACCACTGTCTCTTTAAGATGATTCGCTTTTGTTTTCCTCTTTTGTAAGTCGCTTTGGATAAAAGCGTCTGCCAAATGAATAAATGTAAATGTAAATGTATTCAGACCCTTTGCTATGACACTTGAAATTTAGCTCACGTGCATCCCATTTCGCTGGATCATCTTTGAGATGCTTCCTCACACACACACACACACTCACAAACTCACACACACTCACTCACTCACAAACTCACACACACACACACACACACACACACACACACTGACACACACATACACACACACACACACACACACACACACACACTCACACACACACTCACACAGACACACACACAGACACACACAGACACACACTCTCACACCCACAATGACACACACACACACTCTCACACACACTCTCTCACACACACACACACACACACACACACACACTCACACTCACACACACACACACACACACACTCACACACACTCTCACAAACTCACACACACACTCACACACTCTCACAGACACACACAGAGACACACACACACACTCACACAGATACACACACTCACACACTTACACACACACACACACACACACACGCTCACTTACACATACTCACTCACACACACATGTTGGTACAGCTATCATTGAGGATTTTTATACTGTATGAACTATAGATTCTATCCCCTAACCCTAACCCTACCCCTAAACCTAACCCTCACAGAAACCTTTTGGAGCATTTAAACCTTTATGGAGCATTTTAACTTTTTTTCAGAATAATGTCTTAACCAGATAATTAATTTAATTGCTGATGTGAATATAAATTTGGTCAACTTTAAGAGACGGAAAGATGAGCTCCGATATCAAGCTCAGGTTTAGACTATAAATAAATACATGAGAATCATGTGTGAATCATGTTATACATTAACAAAGACATTTTAAGAAGTGGAAAGTGTATATGATGTTATATCTTAGTTACAGTTTGTCCTCGATTGTTAAACACATTTGTCCACTCTGACATCACATTTTCAAAACAGTTAACACACAGGCTAAAACTGAAGCTCACTGGCCAAAATGACTAATTTTGTTTGCAAAACGCTCTAACACTCTCGAAACATTAAAAACATGCAACAAAAGCAAATATTTCCATCAAACACCGCAACTTGTGGTCAAATTAATATATACTTTCAACCAATCATTACACAATGGACAACAAAATACAGCTATCAATATGAAATATATGATACTTTTCAAACTCAGAAATGCTGAATACTGTATAAAAAAAATAAAAAAATAAAAAAAGCAACCAAAGGAAACTTATGGGTGGAAATATCTAAAAAGCTAAATAAAGAGTTGAAATTCTCAGAACTTCACATTTAGTCCATTCGTTCCTGACGATTATGCCACAGGTTCTCATCAACATCGCATTGGATGTAATCCCTTGCAATGCACCAAGGGAAATACCTCCTTGCATGGCGTATCCATCCCTGGCAGTCCTCTGCACCTATTGCCAGGCAACCAGCATTCATTGCCTCCAGGAGGGACATCTGCTCATATGGCCGGTGATCATACACCTTCCATCTCCAAGCAGAGAAGAACTCCTCAATTGGGTTCAGAAAAGGAGAGTATGCAGGGAGGAATTGTATCATCATACGGGGCTGTGCTGCAAACCATTCATTCACAAGGCGAGAGTGGTGGAAGGCAACATTGTCCCAAATGATGACATACAGAGTCATGCCAGGCCTCAACAGCCCTCTCTCTTCTGGTGGAACCAGTCTTTCATTCAGTGCATCAAGAAATGTGATGAGGCGTTCTGTATTATATGGGGCGATAGTTGGTATGTGGCAAAAGACACCATCATTGGAGATGGCAGCACACATGGTGATATTGGCGCCCCTCTGACCTGGCACTGTAACAGTGGCCCTCTGCCCAATGATGTTCCTCCCGCGTCTCCTCACTTTACAGAAGTTGAAGCTGGCTTCATCCACATAAATGTATTTGTGATGTGCCCCTTCAGCTTCAAGCTCCATTATTCTCTGAGAAAAAAAGCAAATTCATAAAGCAAATTATTCCAGTTGCATGTAACTGTATGGTATAATGAGGCATTACAATAACAAATCCATACCTGCACATACTGGAATCTTGCCTCCTTCACGATATCAGAGTTTCTTTGGAATGGAACTCTGTAAAGCTGCTTCATTCTGACATGGTTTCGTTTAAGGACTCTATCAATAGTTGCCAAACTCACACTGTTGATATTTTTAAATGCTCCCTGATCTGAAATTACTGCTGCCTGGATTTCACACAGTCTGATCGCATTGTTTGCCATGACCATATCTACAATGGCAGCCTCCTGTTCAACACTAAAGATCTTTCCTCTGCCACCAGTGTGGTAGTGTGTGGATTCTATAAAGTAAAAATAAAAAGCTTGTCAAAACTGACATTATGACAGTCAAATAAATGGGATTGATGAAACATCTGCATTAATGTAGACACAATTTGTTCTGCCAACAAGGCAATACAGTAAAGCTGAAACACACAGTGGTATACAGTAACATTGTGACTTACCTGTTCTCATTCCAAAAAAGTCTGACAATAGATGCCACAGTGCTCTGACTCAGAATGGGCTGGACCCTTTGTCCAGCCTCTCTAAAGCACAAGCCATGATTGATGACATGGTCAGTAACTGTTGCCCGAATTTCATTTGAAACTTGAGCTCTATTTTCTCCTCTTGCTGCGGCTTCTCCACCACGCATGCAAACTCCTCTTCCTCGGGCCGCACTGCCATGGCCTCTTACTCTCCTTCCGTGCCTTTGGCCTCTTTGATCCATGCTTGCAAATAGCAACACAGAGGTGGCATCACTTATAGATGGATGAGGACTGATGGCTGATTGAAGAGTTGTGCAAACGAGTTTCACACAGGTGCATTAGAGATTCATAATTATGGAAGTACTTTCTATCAGCTGTGAATAGATGTTTTCCTTTTGTTCAACACAGATAATCCAACAGAGTTTGGGGTCTTTCAATGAGATCTGTGGTAACTGTTTTGACTAATTGTTTGAAAAATGTGTGAAACAAATGAAAAAGTGTTAAGGCATTTGCAAGAGAAGACTTCTGCTGTGCTAAGAAGGTGATGATGAAGATCAAGTGGATACCAGTTTCATTAAGCGTGTCTTAGCAAATGAGAAAAACTGTAAATAATAATAATAATAATAATAATAATAATACTTTTATATAGCACCTTACCAGAGCTCAAGAACACTTAACATTTTCAAATTTAGCACAGTTTAAAGAAGAAGAAGAAGACGGAGCATGTTTCAGTTTCTTTGTTTTACATAAGGAGGAATATTCCGAATAGATGAATACTCATGGAGCATTTAAACCTTTATGGAGCATTTTAACTTTTTCAGAATAAAGTCTTAAACAGATAATTAATTTAATTGCTGGTGTGAATATAAATGTGGTCAACTTTAAGAGATGAAAAGACGAGCTCCGACTTGAAATCATCACTTCAGGTCAGGAATTTAACATCGAGCTCAGGTTTAGACTATAAATAAATACATGAAAATCACGTGTGAATCGTGTTATACATTAACAAAGACATTTCAAGAAGTGGAAAGTGTATATGATGTCATATCTTAGTTAATGTTACACTTGACAAGCTCCAGATGTGCACAATTTACAGATATTTTCATTCACAAGGTTTACACTTTAGAAATACTGGCTGCACAGATTCATAAATTCATTGTAATTTTGGATGTGTTTATTTAAATTGTCGCTTTAGCTTTTTTGGATGATCAGTCAAATATTGTTTATATTATTCGGATGAATCCGTTATTCGTTTTGAGGTCATTATCCGTGCCTTTCCGAATAAGGTGTTCGGCTTTGGGCGCATCCCTAATTTTAGCATACTGTAAGGCTATATATACATACAGTATTGCTATATACACAACAAATATATTTGTGCTATATTTTATACTGTATATAGCCTACTTTTAACTGCTTTTAATTCAATAGTCCACATAACATTTTTTTAAGTTCAGTAATTTGTTTTGGTGTAAATGTACTGATTTTTATATATATACGTATATATATATACAGGTGCATCTCAATAAATTAGAATGTCATGCAAAAGTTCATTTATTTCAGTAATTCAACTCAAATTGTGAAACTCATGTATTAAATAAATTCAGTGCACACAGACTGAAGTAGTTTAAGTCTTTGGTTCTTTTAATTGTGATGATTTTGGCTCACATAACAAAAACCCACCAATTCACCATCTCAAAAAATTAGAATACATCATAAGACCAATAAAAAAAAACATTTTTAGTGAATTGTTGGCCTTCTGGAAAGTATGTTCATTTACTGTATATGTACTCAATACTTGGTAGGGGCTCCTTTTGCTTTAATTACTGCCTCAGTTCAGCGTGGCATGGAGGTGATCAGTTTGTGGCACTGCTGAGGTGGTATGGAAGCCCAGGTTTCTTTGACAGTGGCCTTCAGCTCATCTGCATTTTTTGGTCTCTTGTTTCTCATTTTCCTCTTGACAATACCCCATAGATTCTCTATGGGGTTCAGGTCTGGTGAGTTTGCTGGCCAGTCAAGCACACCAACACCATGGTCATTTAACCAACTTTTGGTGCTTTTGGCAGTGTGGGCAGGTGCCAAATCCTGCTGGAAAATGAAATCAGCATCTTTAAAAAGCTGGTCAGCAGAAGGAAGCATGAAGTGCTCCAAATTTCTTGGCAAACGGGTGCAGTGACTTTGGTTTTCAAAAAACACAATGGACCAACACCAGCAGATGACATTGCACCCCAAATCATCACAGACTGTGGAAACTTAACACTGGACTTCAAGCAACTTGGGCTATGAGCTTCTCCACCCTTCCTCCAGACTCTAGGACCTTGGTTTCCAAATGAAATACAAAACTTGCTCTCATCTGAAAAGAGGACTTTGGACCACTGGGCAACAGTCCAGTTCTTCTTCTCCTTAGCCCAGGTAAGACGCCTCTGACGTTGTCTGTGGTTCAGGAGTGGCTTAACAAGAGGAATACGACAACTGTAGCCAAATTCCTTGACACGTCTGTGTGTGCTGGCTCTTGATGCCTTTACCCCAGCCTCAGTCCATTCCTTGTGAAGTTCACCCAAATTCTTGAATCGATTTTGCTTGACAACCCTCATAAGGCTGCGGTTCTCTCGGTTGGTTGTGCATCTTTTTCTTCCACACTTTTTCCTTCCACTCAACTTTCTGTTAACATGCTTGGATACAGCACTCTGTGAACAGCCAGCTTCTTTGGCAATGAATGTTTGTGGCTTACCCTCCTTGTGAAGGTTGTTAATGATTGTCTTCTGGACAACTGTCAGATCAGCAGTCTTCCCCATGATTGTGTAGCCTAGTGAACCAAACTGAGAGACCATTTTGAAGGCTCAGGAAATCTTTGCAGGTGTTTTGAGTTGATTAGCTGATTGGCATGTCACCATATTCTAATTTTATGAGATAGTGAATTGGTGGGTTTTTGTTAAATGTGAGCCAAAATCATCACAATTAAAAGAACCAAAGACTTAAACTACTTCAGTCTGTGTGCATTGAATTTATTTAATACATGAGTTTCACAATTTGAGTTGGATTACTGAAATAAATGAACTTTTCCACAACATTCTAATTTATTGAGATGCACCTGTATATATATATATATATATATATATATATATATATATATATATATATATATATATTACATCTTACAAGTTTTAAAAGATTGGTATTGGTAAAAGATTTGTAAGACTGGTATTTAGTATTACAGATATGAATCAGTTCTTTGATTCTCTTGTGAAAAATTCCTAACACATCTAACAGGTTGAAATTATTTAATGCAGTTGTTCAGGCTTATATCATTAATAAATAAGAATACACAAACCATGACATTTAATAAAATTATCCTTAACATTCACAGGGAATACAGCTTCACATTTGCTACTGTATAATATTAAAACATAATTCTATTTTACATTGCTTTGGAGATGCCACAGAAAACTACGAACATGAAACTTCAAACTCTGCGAAATGCAGATTTAGTCAAGAACATCTGAAGACATTTGGCATAAAATACATTTCAATTCAGACATTTCAAAAGGAAAAAAAAAAAAACAGTTTACAGGTGAATTAAATGCATGTAAAAGCTGTACATCTGTACTGCAAAATTGTGAACTGAATTTCAGGTTGAGACCGAATCGAAACAGAACCCTTTAAACTATTAACAAAATGATTCATTTTAAAAACATAAGAACTCAAATTACAAACAGACATAAGTAACACATAAATGGGTACTTGTACAATCCTAACATTTCTACATCATACACAAATCAGCTAAAATGAGTGACAAGCACATTACAGCTGTCTGTGTACACTGAGCAAACCACAACATTCTGAAATATCAGCAAACATGTGCCTGTTTAACAACGACTCTATGTGCATGACAACATGCCTCATTGGGGCTATTCTTATGTGAAACATCTAGTATTGGGCTTTAGAAAATCTATTTTACACTTACAATTTTAATAGTACACATGCCTCTGTAGTGAAGGACAAGCTATAATCATGGTCAAAATGGTTTAATCTTAAACTCTAAAACTGTTCCCAAAACACAGCACAGGGATCTGTACAGGTTTATGAGCTCAGTGAGTCACCTGTCTGAGATGGTACAATTGCAGCTCCATACCATCTTCTCTCCCAGTCCCTATCTGAGCATCTGTGGTGCAGCTGGGCTGATGTACCTTGGCCTGTCCATCATGATTTCGTTTCCATGAAAGGGGAACTGTCATGGACAATTCAGTGACCATAAACAATCTATTTGCAAGTAAACAAGCTTGTACTGTAGCACCATTTAGCAACATTGCCAGACAATATTCATCTCAATCTGGGAAGGCCACTGATAAATTGGTGTACTATTGGCTATTAATGAAGCCCTGTAGTTTAGTTAGAGTTATTGAAGATTTGTATGTAGATTTACATTAAATCTGCTGTACATTCGCTGTAAACATGCTGTAAACAGACTCTGTAGTGTGCAGACATCATACTGTAGCATATAAAAGTGGCACAAACACTAAAAACAAAATAATAATTTTAAGATTTACACATTTCAATTTCATAATAAAATTACATTCAATTGAACTTTAACAAAACAAAAATGATATTTCTTAAGTTTTTATTCAAATTGAGGGAATTTAATTATGAAATTGAAATGCATAAATCTTAAAAAATAAACGTCTTTTTTCCTTTTCTTTTTTTTTTTTTTTTTTTTTTGAGTGAATAAAAGATTATTTTTATGAATAGATAGTTTAATTAAAGGAAATTTCCAATCAAAAGCACGTGTCATGCATGTATCTGCCTACATTTTAAAGCAGATATATGCCTTTAAAATGTACACTCTTTCTCTTCAAGGAAAACAGACCAAAAATCTTAATGAATCTTTGTTTGTGTTCAGCAGATGAAAGAAAGTCATACACGAGTAAATGATGAGAGAATTTTCATTTTTGGGTGAACTAACCCTTTAATTCATACATAACTTTCTGGTTTGTTCATTACTTTCTGAAATGTTACGTATAAGTTAGAACTTAAAATAACCACATTACTATATGACATACAGTATGGAATTTAGGGCTCTTGTATTATGTAACATGAAACAAATTGGCTTGAGGGCCTGTGCGTGTATGTCTGTATGTGTATGTCCCTTTGAGGATATTTGAGGACATCCTCATTTGGAAAAATTATCCATAAATAAATTAAATAATGTGTTTTAGGTTAAAAAATGTGCAAAACTGAATGGTTTTCATTTGGTTAGGTTCAGGGTGGGTTTGGGTTAGTCATAGTAATTAGATCAGAGTCTTCTGATCTAGGCGTTCTTCATGCATATAAGACCGCTGTCCAGGAAGCACCTGGGAAGATGCTTTAAGTTTGGAAAAATAATTGAAGTTCATTTTAGAGGAGAATTTTGAGCTCATCTTCTCCATCATTGTCCTCTTTTATTTTCCTCTTGTCCTCTCTTCTGATGCATGTCATTATAACTTCTACTTTCTTCATCCTCTTCCTTTTTGTTCACGTCCCTTTTTCTATACTTCCCCTTCCTCCTCACTTCCAACTCTCTATTCCTCTGGTAAGTGGTTCCGTCGATTTCTACTCTTCCTGTGGTCCAGCAGGGGTTTGAGTTTGCCCAGATCTCCTCGCGTGGGGGTCTGCATGCTCTGCAAATTCTGCAGTTGTTTGCGTTCCTTGCAGTACTGGTGCATTGCGAGCGTCTCAGCTGGACTGAAGGCCGACACCAGGGCTTTAGGGTGCAGCATGGCTGCCCAACCCCAGGGAGACTGCTGTTTGTCACTCAGCGCGTTGACCAGAGCCTCACTCAGCACCTGCAGACGGATCTTGGCCAGCGTGCGCTTGAAGCCATTCTCTGTGGCCAGACAGTAGTACAGGCCCTGATCTGAAGTCTGTACAGTGCGGATGAGCAAACCGTAATTTGTGGACACCACACGATCACTCCGTTTGACCTGCACACAGAGACGAGAGGAATTTTGTGACTAGTGAATGCATAACTTCAAAGTAACTGGTGAGTAAAAGACATATTAAAGGGGGGTGGGGGGGTGGAGTGGAGTAGACGTGCTATCACTGAGCTCTGGTGGAACCTTTTAGTTTTTTGGTGTATCAGCCTCAGTATTAACCCTAAACTGCATCATTACAGTTGCGGATGGTGTAAGTGATGTCAGAGAAAAGATGGAACTTAAACCGCTCACTTAGAAAAAGAAGACCATTGACGTTACCTGTCTCAGAGCTGAGTGCGCATTATAACGTCCCTCAAAACTGGCGGACGTGATAAGGGCTGCTTGCCAGATCGATGCGCTTGTAAAACAAATAACCTCCGAAGTCTTGGCATTCATCGACAGGGCACACGAAAATAAAATCGATCCTGTGTTGAAGAAATTATCGGCAGTCACAGCACATATCGCGGAGGTGGAAACCTGTGTTACTGAAGCGGAAGCGCACATAGCCATGGTGGAAGATACTGTCACGAAAGACAATGCTGAGCTGGCCGGGATTAAAAAGAGTCTAGACACGGTCCTTGAGGAGCTGGATGATTTGGAAAACAGAAACAGATGGTGCAACATCAGAATAATTGGCCTGCCATAGGGTGAGGAGGGATTTTGATTTCTCAAATCCTGGCTACCTACTCTGTTGAACATCGACTTTAAGAATGGCCAGGTGAAGATTGATCGTGCACACTCTGGCATGTTGCCCCGCTGCAGCTGAGAGACCCCAAGCAATGATTGTAAAACTTCAGAATTTTCAAGACAGTGCACATTTTACAAGCCATGCGTGCTGCTGGTCAACTATCCTACAGTCGGCACTATTTCCATTTACGAGGATTTCTCAGCCGTGGTTTCTTGGAAGAGACAAGCATTCGGTGTTGTGTAGAATCTTCTCTGCAAGAGGGAAATGGCTTCGTGATGATCTACCTGGTGATCCTAAGGGTGCAGTACGAAGGCGGCAAGCTCTTCAAACAGCCTAAGGACGTCGACGCTTTTCTGGTGGCCCTGCCTACTACAATATCCACCTCCACTGGCGGCTCAACTAGGCTAGATGGGACTGAACAACTCTAACCCGGTCGATATTTAATTTAGGGTCACTTGTGTGTGAAAACAAATTGCTACAACCAGCCGACGTCAAAATTGATACAAGTTCTCGTAGAACTTTCAAACTTGTTGTCCACAGTTGGGAGCACTATGCATCGTTTGGATAAAGATTGCTAATCCACCCCAGTTCAATCTGAGGTAAAATACATTTTGGGACACCTTTTTTTCTTTTCTTTTTTTTCCTTAAGACGCAAGATGCTTGACTGCAGTTTTTGCATGGGGGAGGGGCACGGTTGGGTTGATGTACCACTTTCTTTGTGATGAGATTGATGGGGGATGTTTATAAAAAGACAGAACAACTAAACAAAAGGGATTTCTTCCACAGCGAACTACATTAACAAACAGAGCAGCGATCTTCATACTTACTGTACTTACAGTAGTTCTACTGCCTGTTCATTGTAATACCTGGTCCAGCAATGTTTCCTACGATTATGGGAGGCTTAGATTGCTGCTCGTTGGAGTGATACAGAGCAGCATCAGACTTTCTCTTCATATAACTCTCTTTAGTATTTTAACTGTAAATAGTTCTTAGTTTATGTTTGGCTTGCAAGGTAACTTAATTTCATGCTTGTTTACTTATTTTTTTCAACAGTTTTATTATTTTAGGTTTACATATTTTGGGTTCTCTTAACGACAAGTTATCGAAGAACGCTACTTATTTATTTCTCACACACAGGAGGGCATTGGGGCAAAAAAAATGTCCCCACTTATTATGACAGGAAACAATCTGACACTCTGAAATTGGAACGTGAGAGGTATTCACGGCCCAATCAAAAGGAAAAAGGTGTTGAACTTCCTGAAAAATGAACAAGTTCATATCGAGTTTTTGCAAGAGACACATTTAACGGCCAATGAGCATGTTAATCTGAAGCATGACTAGGTTGGACAGGTGTTTTGTTCATCATTTAATAGTTAAAGAAGGGGAGTTGCCATTCTCATTCATAAACATATACCACTCTCTAATGTACAGACATGTTCTGATAAGTCCGGGCGATTCATTTTGCTTAAAGGTTTATCGAATAGCGAGTCTATCACCCTAATGAACGTTTATGTTCCCCCGATTCAATCTAACGAGTTTATTACGCACACATTTTCAAAATTTGCTGAATGGCAGTGTGATCATAGTGTGATCGCTGCCAATTTCAACTGTACACTCTTACCTAAGCTTGATAAATCTTCTTCATCAAATGATGAATCCGCAAGAGCTTGTGCTCTGATTGAGAGGTGTGAGGCACTTGGTCTGTTGGATACTTGGCGGATGCTACATCCAAGAGATAAAGAGTATAATTTTTTCTCCGGAGTACATAAAACTGAAAGTAGAATATATTACTTCTTTTCAACTAAGGCATCTTTACATAATATAATATAATAGACTGTAATATAGGCAATATTGTTATATCAGACCACGCAGCTGTGTTATTCAACTTGACATATAACCTCATGACCCAAATTTCTAAGCTTACCTTAAGGAGCAAATCAACTATTTTTTTTAGACAATAAAACCCCTGATGTATCACCTAATCTGTTACGCGACACAGCTAAAGCAAATATCAAAGGGCTAATTATCTCCTATGTTTCAAACCAGAGAAGGAATCATCTATTAGACGAAAGAAGGCTTGAATTGAATCTCCATGATCTCCAAATGAGATATAATACCTCCCTCTCTGATGATTTGCTTGCTGAGATAAAAACAGTACAAACCACTTTAGATGCCATTCTCACTAAAAAAGCAGAGAAGTCCATATTTTTTGCAAAACAGCGGATGTATGAATTTGCTAATAAGCCTAATAAATACCTGTCCAAACTTCTACGCTGCCGATCTTAAGCCCAAGTCATTTCCACCATTAAGGACAAAATGGAGTCCCTTGTCATGATGATAAGGCCATTCGTATGATTTTTAGAACGTTTTACAAGAAGCTCTACATGTCTCAATAAGACTCTGGCCCAGGTGAATCTATGAACAATTTTCTTGCAAAACTATCCCTGCCAGAAGTGTCTGAGGAGCAAAGACAAGTCTTGAACAAACCAATTGAAATTAGCAAAATTCTAAATTGTATTAGTAGCTTTCCAAATGGGAAGGTGCCTGGGCCAGATGGATTCACAACAGAATTCTTTAAAAAATGGTTAATTCTATGCATTACATGATTCGATTCTCTTTTAATTCTGGGAATCTCCCTAACTCTATAATGGAGGCCAACATTTGTGTTATTCTAAATAAAGGAAAACCCTCTGATGAATGTGGATCCTACCGTCTCATTTCCTTCCTTAATGTGGATTTTAAAATACTAGCTAAGATCCTGGCCACCCAACTCGAGTCCCTGCTCCCACTATCATCAATATGGATCAGACAAGTTTTATCAAGAGGAGATCCCCAGCTTATAATGTTAGAAGGTTAATTAATATCATTCAGCACTCAAATCAATGTGCAAGTGGTGGCATAGTCATCTTTTTGGATGCTGAAAAGGCATTTGACAGGGTCGAGTGGCCATATTTATTTTCAGTACTATCCAAATTTAACTTGGGAAACAACTTCATTAAATCGATTAAAATCTTATATACCCTCCCCTCAGCTAGTATAATAACAATTGGCTTTCAATCCTTTTCAATATATATATATATATATTATTATTATTATTATTATTATTATTATTATTAGCATTGTTACTCAGTTAAATAACTTGTTTGTTTGTTATAGTTTATATTTATAAAAATGTATTCTGTTGTCACATTTTACAAGTCTTAGACTGGAGAAGCTATGTCAAATGTTTGTACCGATATGATTTTCATTCACCATGTCAATGCCAAAAGAAAAAATAGCAATATAAAATAACAAGCTGCCAAAACGACTCATTCTTCCTCCACGTTGTGATGTCACGCTGTGGTAGACATTTGCATCTCACAGCCTCCACAACAACACATCAATGCCTACTTTACCTTATCACTTCAGTTAGGGTGGCCAGATGTCCCGTTTTCCCCGGGACAGTCCCGTATTTAAGCACTTTTTCTAGTGTCTCAACTTATTCTGAAAATATTGTGTTTTGTCCCGTATTTCCCCTCTACTAAAATTTCACTTTCGTCTATGCGGCTTTCTCAGTTACGTGAGAATTATAATCAAAGGTAGCCAAGGATACGGCTTGTAAAACCAATAAAATCACACAGTGTTATTTGAAGTACATGACTGGATTAAACTATCCAATCACAATCCCCTATCAATAGATATTCAGTCAGTGAACCGATTGAAGAGTCAGTTTGAAAGAGCACACAGATGAAACAGTGGCTGGAAAAATGTCAAGGAAGCATGCATGTACATTTAATGAGGATCTTCAAAAAGAGTTTAAATAAAAAAATTTAAAAAAAGGAGTCACAGACAGAGCCTAGTAAAGTGAGGTGTGAGATTTGTGGAGCTCGCATTTCCATCGCCCATGGAGGCCGCACCGACATCGCGCAGCATGTTCATTCAAAAAAGCATGTGTATGCTGATAAAAGTAGGTGTGCCACACCAAGTGTTAGCGATTTTTTTGTGAAGCAAAGTTCCGAATCTGACAAGGTGCACACAAGTGAAGGACTTTTGCTTATCATTCTGTTGTGCATGGCCATAGCTTTGCACATTCATGACCTGAGAAAAGTCAGAAGAATCATTCATACCCTCTGACATTAAAAAGCAGTTGGATGCCCTGGTTGAAGCTGGTGACATGCGAGTGGATGATTTCTTTTGTGCAGTGAGAAACTTTTATTCAGCATCGGTGATTACCTCCAAAATTGGAGCCGCTCATTGGAGAACACAGAACAACTTGAGTGGGCCCTACTGAGAGACATACCAGAGTGGAAAGACATTCAGAGCAGCCTTGAACACTTCTACTCCAGAATCCCCGCTCTCAGTTTGATTGATGAAACCACGCTCTTTGATAAGTGTGCTTGCACGAGAAACACTGTCACTCGTCGCATCACTGAGTGGAACATGAACAAGACAGCCGTATCTGAAAGATGGACAGATGTTTTTTGTGAGCTGGAGAGCAAGACCATCAACTTCGGAGTCTTAGCCAAGGTCGTGGAGTTTGTTTTATGCCTGCCTGGGACATCTGCATCTGTGGAGCGTGTGTTCTCATAAATGAACGCGGCATGGACACCGGATAAATCTTGACTCAGTGTAACAGTCATGAAAGCAATGCTTTTCATACGTCTTAATTTTGGACTGGACTGCTCTGCATTTTAAGATAAACTCTTGAAAGACAAGCGCACACTGAGAAAAATTGCTGCCAGCGAAAAGTACAAAAGTGAAAACAGTTACAGATTCGGATGCACCCTCTATTTCGCATTGATCTGACCCTAGGTAAGGATACGTCAATTTCATTTTTGCTGGGAGGGGGCTGTCCCGTTTTCCACAAGCAGGAATCTGGTCACCCTATTTCAGTAGCCCCGCCCAGTAGTGGTGAGCAGTGAGATGGCAAGTAGAGAGCAGGTCAGTCAAGAGCAGAGAGCCAATCAGAAAAGTGGGCATTTACTGTCAAATCTTAAAGGAGAAGCAGCACCAAAACTGAGCATTTCTGACAGAGGGTCAGAATGATGGTGGAAAAATATCATGTTTTACAAATATACTGCATGACTGTTTTTTTTTTTGTTTTTTTTTTTTTGTTTGTTTGTTTGTTTTTTGCAAAAAACTTTATTAATATTAACCTCGAGGAACATATTAAAATAATAAAAAACATGCCATGACCCCTATAAAGCATTTATATACACTGAATACACAAGATTTAGTGAGGTTGATGCTTCAGACTAGAAAAAATATCTGCCATTGGAATAGGACAAAATACAAATGTATTCAAGAAACGTTCTCTAAAAATGTATAATGTAATCTTATATAAGTGTTATAATTAATGTAATTTTGCTCCCCACATGAATTTATTATTGTTTAAAGGGTTTACAGATATTTTTTCCTGGAAACCAAGACAAAAATACTAGTAAAATATATATTGTTTAGACATGTAATAATTTATGAACTGTGTAAAAGAGATTTGTGAAATAATTGAATATGTGTATTCAATGAATAATAATGTAATAATATACAATTAAAATATAATAAATAAAATATATAATTATATTATATAATCATATAATACATTAAATACACTTAAAAACTGAAGCAGTACAATTTACTCTGGATACACTAAATTTAATAAGGCTTATGCTTAAAACAAGTAAAAATATCTGTCATTGGAGCAAGACAAAATAACTTATTACATGAAAACAAGCATTATTATCTAATGAAATTATCTTAATAAGTTAAGGAAAATAGGACAAAGGTTTCTGGATTTTTGAAGTATTTTTGTAGTAATTTTTTTAATTAAATATCCTAATAGGGTTTCTGAACAAATTTCACATATTTGTATTGCTTTATCAATTTATAATAATGTAATACTATGCATATTAATATAAATGTATTAACACATAAATTGTTATCAATAATGTAATATACAATTAAATATCAATTAATAATCAATATAATTTAAAATAAAATAAAAGTGATGTATTATATAAAGATAATGCATATACTTTTCTAATTTTGTGTAAAATTATTATACATGAAGTTTTTGTGATAAATTGATCATATTAATTAAGAGACTTCATGGAATAGTTGTACTTTTAAAAATAAAATTGTCACACTGCTGACCTTTTCAAGCAAACTGCAAAGGACCTTGTGAAGATGCTGGAGGAAACAGGTAGACAAGTATCTATATCCACAGTAAAAACGAGTCCTATATCGACATAACCTGAAAGGCTGCTCAGCAAGGAAGAAGCCACTGCTCCAAAACCGCCATAAAAAAGCCAGACTACAGTTTGCAAGTGCACATGGGGACAAAGATCTTACTTTTTGTAGAAATGTCCTCTGGTCTGTTGAAACAAAAATGTAACTGTTTGGCCTTAATGACCATCATTATGTTTGGAGGAAAAAGGGTGAGGCTTGCAAGCCGAAGAACACCATCTCAGCCCTGAAGCATGGGGGTGGCAGCATCATGTTGTGGGGGTGCTTTGCTGCAGGAGGTACTGGTGCACTTCACAAAATAGATGGCATAATGAGGAAGGAAAATTATGTGGTATATTGAAGCAACATCTCAAGACATCAGCCAGCAAGTTAAAGCTCGGTTGCAAATGGGTCTTCCAAATGGACAATGACCCCAAGCATACCTCCAAAATTGTGGCAAAATGGCTTAAGGACAGCAAAGTCAAGGTATTGGAGTGGCCATCACAAAGCCCTGACCTCAATCCGAAGCGTGTGCGAGCAAGGAGGCCAACAAACCTGACTAAGTTATAACAATTCTGTCTGGAGAATTTCAGACAAAATTTCAAACACAAAATTCCAGCAGAAGCTTGTGGAAGGCTACCCAAAATGTTTGACCCAAGTTAAACAATTTAAAAGCAATGCTGCCAAATACTAACAAAGTGTATGTAAACTTCTGACCCACTGGGAATGTGATGAAAGAAATAAAAGCTGAAATAAATAATTCTCTCTACTATTATTCTGACATTTCACATTCTTAAAATAAAGTAGAGATCCTAACTGACCTAAGACAGGGAATGTTTTCTATGATTAAATGTCAGGAATTGTGAAAAACTGAGTTTAAATGTATTTGGCTAAGGTGTATGTAGACTTCTGACTTCAACAATATATATATATATATATATATATATATATATATTTCTTACACTACAGCATAGGTGTAGCCTCTATTCTTTTTTCTTTGTTTTTCATTGTTATGAGTCTGAAGGGTCAGTCATATCAAACCCTTCACATACACCATAAATTAATCATGAATTAAATAATGCCAAAAAAACAAGACAAAGATGGTTTGAATTTCCATGTGCATCCATTGTTTTCTCCTTCCTAAAGCACAGAGGGAGCATTAACAGTTTAAGAGGAGTCAGTTATGTTTCAGAGACGCCTCTCTCATGGGGCTATTTTACGAATACTAACAGCTGAGGATATTTAATCGCAAGATATATGATACATTACAATACTGTATTGCAATCACTTATTGTGAAGTGCCAGGCATTGCTTGTTTAGTGTTGTGTCATTTTGGACAGAACCATCTGACCTCTTTCCTGCGATCATTGTCTCTCTGAATGAGCCATTTAATGGAGGCCTGAGGAGATTTAGGCTGGCATTCCAGGAAGGCGGTGTTGTTTTTGACTCCATACTGGGTCATCTCCACTGCATTCCTGTAGGCTGAAACAAGACATCAGACATTATCCAATTCCCTCACACACTGTAGTGCATATTAATTGCACACACACTTCTTGTAATGCTGGAACAGTGGACGTGCTAAACAGTACTAAATCATCTGTTGATTGCACTCTTGATGAGGTCAAGGGTCACCAGGTGTGTAGTAAATTAAGCTGTAAATGAGTCATGGGATAAATAAGCATATCATCTGATAAGTGGCCCTGAGACTGGTCAATGATATAATCCAATGACATCAGTTTTGACATTATGCTACTTTTGTTTTGCACAATTCAGGCTGGAAAACACGTTCCACTCATCAAGACTGATATTTGACATTTCTGATTCATCCAAATGTTGAATTCTGAGTCATCTGAATCAATGACATCATCAGGGCCAATTTATTCAAACGAGTAGGTGTTATGCTCCCATGGCACAGACTTGTTTGCAGAGATTCCACTCTGAGCACGTTCTCGGACTCAGAAATTATTCGTTTCTATGGCAAAGCTCATAACGCCAGAATCTATCCATGTATATCCATTTTCAAACAAAATCAATTGGTGTAAAATATACACATTTTAAATTATTATTATTATTATTATTATTATTATTATTATGTTATAGTTGCAAGAACTGCATTAATATGGGTAGATTTGTGATAAATAAAAGAACCTTGTATCAGTAGGTTCTGTTGTTTAATTTGATATATAATATTCACATAAGCTTTCAACCTATATGTTACAAAAAAAATAGAAATAGCAAGGCTGAGAAAAAAGGGATGGTTTTAATAATAAATCCCATAGTACTTCTACTGAAATAAGTACTGGATTTATACAGATAAATATGGGAATATTACATAAAAGTTTAAGATACAGAGTGCAAAATGACCCCTTGGACCCCTATTGATGCATTCCAGAGCTTTACAGATAAACATTTCTGAAAACTAGATATGTGTATTGCAACTAAAGAGCCACATGTGTCGTTTATTCTTAATAATAGTGCATTTTCAGACCGATCTTTGAAAATTATCTATACTGAAACAGTAGGCTGACTTTTCTTTAGTTAAAATTGGTTTGTGCTTACCAAAATTCGAAACACTGCCTTCAGTGGCCAAAGCCGTAAGTGTTGTTTGGCGTATGGGCACGTGTGAGCTACATTTTACAGGTGAAATGTCCACGGAGGGCCTCCAAAAGCGAGTTGTGAAGTGAGTTGTTTTTAGCATTTTATATAATGAACCCTAAAACCCAACACCCAAACCTAAAACCTAACCATCAGTGGAGTAAAAATGTAATGTTTGAGGGAAAAATGCAACCTCTGAATTGCAATCGTCACTGGTAGTACGAACCGATTACTTCCTGGTTTCAATGCGGGATATGAACCCAGGTCTTCCCCGCTACAAACACAACACGTTTCTGGCCCGCCACAAGGGCAGGTAAACACACTTGAGCCAAGGCAAAAATGTCTGGTAGGAAATGGCACTTCTCAGCGAGTTGGTATAATATGTCTGACGCTAGGGTACTGGAACTATCGGAAACAACATGCTGACTTTGCGTGTGATCATCTTAGTATTTTTGGACTTATTTTTTAATGTTAATAAATAAAGGTACATTTCTAGTTTCACAATTTTTTGTACTTCAGACCTTCTATGTTGGACCAAAAAAGCCAGCTTCATACCATGTTACCCACATATGGTTTTCAACCATTGAAAATGTATGTCGAGCCACACTGAGCTACACATATCTTTGGGATTTAACCATATAGGGCCTTAAAAATTAAGACACAAATAGAAAACCAGAATCTGAACCAAAATCTAAAAGGATATTAATATACCTTTGAGATTGAAACCTCTGCACTGTGTCAGTGGATTCCCATGCATAATATCTTGCCTTCTGCTTCTCCTGAAATAAAATTTACACAAAATTAATGCAACATATTTTCATATATGCATTCTTTCCTTTCACTTTTACATCTTTGTCACCATTAATTCTGAATGTGTGCACACATGTCTTTTTTAAAACACACTCCTTTTCATGAAAGTCAAATGTGAGCCTAATTCCTCAAAACCATCAAGACACAGCTGTTGCCTTAGAAATGCAATTAAGTGAAATAGGTCTTTCTTTTCCACCTTATTACTCCAGTATGGATCTTTTCATGGGATAGTCTTCCATAAATATTTTCTCTACTCAACACATCAACAGAAAAGGTTTGACTGGGGTATCAGATTAGTTTTTAATATGTTGAAACAATCCATTGAAGGCTGTACAGTGTACATACTCATGAATATGGATTGTGCGGCCTGTTCTGTTCGACTGACAGGCTGTGTGTGTGGCAGCATGAGTGCCAAAAATTAGAAAACAACAATAAAGTACTTTTACATTTTCTGATTAAACGAAAGTCTGTGAGACTTTTTTTTCGGCAGGTGAAAATCGGCTTGTGTGCCTGCGTTTGCTGTGTCTGATCGTGTATTTCCACCCCACTGAGCATTTGTGTGTGTGTTTGTGTGTATTTATGAATACCTTTTGCCAGTGGGGTAGAATCTGGAACAGCTGAGTCCATCCCAGGCGCAGTATGGGTCCCGTGCTAAACAGCAGTCTGCACAGGCCGCACCGTAAGCATTGCAACGGTGCAAAGACACCTGAGATACTCCGTGCTCAGAGCTTACATACAGCTGTTGCTGAAACACACACAGGCCAAATATCACAAATATTAAAAGCTGTGGATTTAACCCCCAACACTGGTGACTAGATAATTACCCATAATTAAAGCCATTTCTTCCGCCACCCCACCTTACTATATGTGGAGCTTCATCAATGTATGCATTTAGATAAAGGAGCTACTAAGTGTGGTTACCTTTTTAGAAGAAATGTGTAGGTTGGTGATTGGAGACTGCTTCTGGAAATCCAAAAAAAAATAAAATAAAATAAAAAAAAAAGAATAGTGTCAATGATGTGAAGTTCATTTACGTATACCTCTTTTAAGATAATTATGAATATGGTTTAATTTTTGGAATTAAAATCTTTTAGATATTGGGGGGTGGGGGGGATATCAAGGTGGTTTTACTGTCCTCATTATAAGGAAAAAATCACACACACACACACACACATATATATATATATATATATATATATATATATATATATATATATATATATATATATATATATATATATATATATATATATATTGCCATAATATTTTATTATTATTTTAAAAATTTTGTTTCAATTTATGTTTAGTTTATAATATTATTATTATTTGAAAGACTTTTGTCTGTCAAATCAAAGTTGATACAGTATAAAGTCCCATTTTCAATATATTTAAATAAAATATCATTTTAAATACAAAAATATTATAATTTCGCCTTTGTATGACATGGCACTGTTCAAGTAAGGTCAAAGAATAGTCAATGACGTGACTTATTTCCTGACCTATTAATTTATAATGCATTTCAGGCGAAAAATGATTTTAATATATTTAAATATTATTTTATGATGAATATAAATACATGTTTGATATTCTTCTTTTTATTATTATTATTATTATTATTATTATTATTATTTTTGGTCAAAAATCAAGTTGATTTAACTGTCCATTGAATACAATAATAAAAATAAAAAAACTTTATCTTAAAAACATATATTTGATTTTTCGAAATTAATGATGAGTACTGAATACAAAGATTACTTTTCTAAGAAATTTGTAGGTTGGTGATTGCACATTTTAAATTAGATTTTTAAATGATTTTCTTTCCATCATCTTGGACATCCATATTTGTCATCATTGACCAAATAATAATCACTTGTATCCAAAGCCACATTTTCAATGATAAATTGGGTATTTGGGGTGGTTTTGAGTTTGCATGCACAAGTCTGTGAGTGTGTGCATGAGTGTGTGTTGAGGTACCAAATTAAACAGCCCACTGGACAACCAGAATGGTATTTCATGGTCCATAAATTGGTTCATGATGTCTAAGCATATTTAAACTATTCTGAGTGTTATTCAAAGCAGATCATAAGGAGTCTCACATCCTAACCTTTTCCTTACCTCATTCTGAGCCTTTGTTTCCACTAAAAATCTGCCTTCCCTTAGAACAACATTCACTTCTAATAAAGGCTTTGTGGCACTGCCAGCTTGGCTCATACAGTCTTTGATGTGTGATGTGTGGTGAGAGCTCAGACCTTAAACACTTCCAGCTCCTCCAGGATTAGATCCTCATCCAGAGAGCCATTCGACGGCAAAACTACGACCTTCTGAACTGTGCCTTTATCTGTCAGAAGAATATCAGAACATTAGGAGGGCATTGAACACAAGCTAGAAAAACAACCTCAGTAAAAATGTGATTTAGTTTGTGTTTGAGCTGGATATGAACTGTTTTCCATTGTTCACAGATTTTCTGTTTAGATTTCTTTATAAGAGCATGTAAATGTGTTTTGACGTCATTGAGCATCTGTTCTACGAAATATCGGTTAAAGTATGTATTCTTTTGAAACGGTTTGTATTTTAATGTTTATTGACAGGCCCCACTCACTTCCATCTTCAAACTGTAGAAATGTCTTGAATGAAGAATGTCTTGAAATGTCAAGCTTATTCACTTTGTGAGGTCAAGATGGGGGCATGATAGGTGTGCATCTTGTTGAAGACCCAAAGAGAAAGGGTGGATGGAAGATTCAGTACCAACTCTGGAAATTCCCATTTTAAATCCCCAACAACATATCATCCTCTGCCAACGAGCAGCCAGACACACTCCACATGGCGTTCCTGGCATTTGATCAGGAATTTTGACTGGCAAACACAAACGGCTGGGATTTTGACTTCCCCCTCTCTATTCTTGTTACTTAGTAACCACTGAGCCGGTCCGCTGTCATCTGTCTGATTCTGCTCTCTATTAAACACACACTCACACTCTCTCTTTTTCCTTTGTTCATGTATATTTCCCCAAAAAAGTTAGTATTATATGTTGGTCCTGAGAGCAGGGATAACTCTTAATTTCCTCCATTTACTGATGCTGAATAGATAGAAGAAAAAAATTGTTAATATGATTAGATGAATGTTTTAGTTTAACAAAGCTTGTGTGGAGCCAATTCCCCCTAGTGGGAGGAGATTCAAGCAGCCATAGAAATATTAATGTCTGGAGTACTGGGAGTCTGGAACATTGTGTGCTTATGATATAGTATTATGTGGAGTTAAAAGTATTTTATGTTATAGTTTTGTAAAGAATGGAATAAAATGTTCTTTATTATTTTTTAATTATGTTTTAGTCTTTTTGCCTCTTTAATTTATAGTCTTTAGTATAGTATAGTATAGTATAGTATAGTATAGTATAGTATAGTATAGTATAGTATAGTGTCTCTCAGTCCATTCCTGGTGGACCAACAGCACTGCCAATTTTGTATGTCTCTTTTATCTAACACACCTAATTCTACTGATTATCTAATTAATACAGGTTCCCTAGTCTGAATTGGGTGTGTCAAATAAGAGAAACATTCAAAGTATGTAGTGTTAGTGGGAGTCTATCCTCCATGGTTAGATAGAGAAAAACTGGTATAGTATAGTATAGTATAGTATAGTATAGTATAGTATAGTATAGTATAGTGCAGTATAGTATAGTACAGTGCAGTATAGTACAGTGTAGTATAGTATAGTGTAATATAGTATAATATAAAACAGTTAGTTCTTGTCCTCGAATCTGATTGGATGAGAGACGTTCCATGAGTACTGATGGTCTCACACCATCAGCACTCGGACGCTTCACAGTGTGTATCACTCCGCTTGTGTTCGTGCTGTTCTAAACTAAAGTGTAAGAGCAGTGCAGATGTGTGAAGAGCTAATGTATATGTGTCTCTTTACATGTAATTTTTTGACATTACATATGTTAGCCAGTAGGTGGTGGCAAAAGATCATTTTTGTGTGTAATATGAGCCAGTTAGGTGACGTGACATAAGTCACTGTCAGTCAGTGTTTACATACAACAGCTCTACGTGATCGCTCCTATTACTACTACACTACTAAAGCTAGGAAATGGCTTTAAACGGCTTTAAATGAACAACTTCAGCATTACGGCTCATCACAGCTGAGAGACACAACAGACTGATTAATTACACAAACTCAAGGCGCTTACCTCTTACCGGACTTTCCATATTGGAGAGAAAATACTGTTCAAAATGGCGGAGGAGATTGCGGTTTCTATAGTGAATGACTCTTGCGCAGCAGCTACCGTGAAATAGGGAGAAATACCCCCGCTTGGACGGCTATTTTTCCACTGAGAAACCTGATCTTCAGCAAGCTGACAGCATTTCTGCTTGGGAGTGGCAACATGTGATGGCACACGCTCCATCTCTCTCTCTCTCTCTCTCTCTCTCTCTCTCTCTCTCTCTATCTCACACACACACACACCCATCCTTGTTTATCCAATAACTTGGTAGAAACAGCACAAGCCATTATACTATTTCTGAAGTGACATTTTTGAATTTCTAACGATGGCTTGGACGTATCATTTGGTTTGAACCAGCAACGGCAGATTCTGATTCGTTGCGTAAGAAAGTAGTTCCATGCACAAATGCGTTTTTTTGACCGTATTCAGTTTTTCCTATTTTTTTTTATTTACTTGTTCATTGAACTGTTGTACATAAGCAATATCACATTCGCATATCAACATTTGCTGTGATTTGGCCGCAGGCACGTGGCCGCAGGCCGAGTGCCGTAGGGACATATCGCACTCTTGCTCGTGTGATATTGCTTAAGTGTAGTATTGAACAGTATAGTATACTGTAGTATAGTATAGAATAGCATAGCATAGTATAAAGTATAGTATAGCACAGTATAGTATAGTATAGTTTAGTATAGTATTGCATTGTATACTATGGTATGATGTACTATATTATTGTATAGTATAGTTTAGTAAAGCATAGTTTAAGATAGTACAGTGCAGTATAGTATAGTTTAGAAAAGAATAGCATAATGTAGTTTACTGTGGTATAGTATAGTATAGTATAGTTTAGTATAGTATAATATAGTATAGTGTAGTATTGCATAGTATAGCATACTGTAGTATAGTATAGAATAACATAGCATAGTATAAAGTATTGTACAGCACAGTATATTATAATATAATATAGTACAGTATACCATAGTATAGTAAAGTTTAGTAAAGTATTGCATTGTATACTATGGTATGGTATGGTGTTCTACATTATTGTATAGTATAGTTTAGTAAGCATAATTTAAGATAGTATAGTGCAGTATAGTATAGTTTAGTAAAGAATAGTATAATGTAATTTATTGTGGAATGGTATAGTATAGTATAGTATAGTATAGTATAGTATAGTACAGTGTAGTATAATATAGTATAGTATAGTATAGTTTACTGTGGTATAGTAAACTAAAGTAATATACTGTTGTATATATTTTATAGTATAGTGTAGTGGTTAGTGAAAGGAAATAATTGAGAAGATAGATGGGAAATGGGATTAGGATGTGTCGCAGGCCAGATTCAAACATGTGTCATCCATATTAGCACCATAGTTCAATATGTCTGAAGTACATGTATGTACACTAACTGCTGCGCTAGAATCATTTTTGTACATTGTTTAAAAAAAAAAAAAAAAAAAAAAACACGTTAAAGAAGTAGATCTGCAAACTGTCCCAAAAATTACCATTTATGGAGCAACGTTTAGATCCAGAAGATCTTCGTAAGGAAAATCACTGAAACGTTGCTCAATAAACTGGACGTGCTGGAAGTTTGTACAAAGTTCTGAAGCTTTGATTGACACCAACCTAAAGTTGGATGTGTATGCAATCTCCCCTTTTTCATTCAACACAATGACAAGACAATAAAATGAACTGGTAACATATAGATCAATGTAAGACATGAAATGTTGCTGGAGTACAGTATTGTAAAATGAAAAATGTATGGTAGGACATGGATCAATTTGGTACAGCAAAACAAATGAGTTCTATACTACAATTTATTCAGTTACTATACTTTGGGGCCTGGGTATCTCAGCGAGTATTGATGACCACCCCTGGAGTCGCGAGTTCGAATCCAGGGTGTGCTGAGTGACTCCAGCCAGGTCTCCTAAGCAACCAAATTGGCCCGGTTGCTAGGGAGGGTAGAGTCACATGGGGTAGCCTCCTCATGTTCGCTATAATATGTGGTTCTCACTCTCGGTGGGGCGCGTGGTGAGTTGTGCGTAGATGCCGTGGAGAATAGCATGGGCCTCCACACACGCTACATCTCTGTGGTAACGCTCTCAACAAGCCACGTGATAAGATGCGTGGATTGACGGTCTCAGACGTGGAGGCAACTGAGATTCATCCTCCGCCACCCGAATTGAGACAAGTCACTACACCACCACGAGGACTTAGAGCGCATTGGGAATTGGGCATGCCAAATTGGGGAGAAAAGGGGAGAAAATAAAAAAATATTACTATACTTTTGCTAACAGAACACTTTCAGAAAAATGATATCAGTCCAAAACAAATAGAGTAAAGCACAAATCCCAAGACGCCTTGTTTACCATCTTTTCTGCCCTTTTCACTTTTGTATGGAAAGAGCTATTTAGTCTAATTACAAGGTCAACAAGCAGCCGGTCAAAGCGTCAGTTCGTAACAAAGACTGTCATGAAGCAGCTTTTTGTTTCTTTAGCCTGGTTTCATATGGTGGTTGTGACTCTGAGTGGGTAACTGTTCAAATAGGTCACTTGATTTTTCTTAAAATTTGTTGTTCTTCGGAACTGTACCTGTGCCCAGAAAGAGGACTTGATAGTGTCCGTCCGCAGCGGTGACCTGGTCCACAGCTATGGAGGTGTACTTGTAATCAGCATGCGTTCGCACGACCAGAGGTTTCCTGCCCACCGGATAAATGGGGTTAAACATGACGGGGTGATTCCTCACAAATGTCACCACCTCATCTGGAAACTCTTTAGTACTCTGGATATGAGGAGTGAACGCACCACCAGGACACTGACAGGAAGAGGAGAAATAGATTTAGAGATTAGCTTTTTAGCATGCCAAATCAAATCAAACTGGCTAATTCATTTATACCTTGTCACTTTCATTCTGTCTTTTCATCACTCTAAATCATGCTCACAGCTTGTCTTTTGTTTTGTGAATGGCTCCTATGAAGCCCATCAGCAACTTGATGACAATGAAATCAAAACGTGAACTAAGTAATTTATTGTTTATGTTTCACAGGCTGACTTTATACTGACACCTACTGGCGTGGATGTACGATTACACAAAAGCAACATTTTTAGTTACCTCGTGTACAATAAAACAGCTTTTTCTACACCACTTATATGACTGAAGTTCATCTTATGTGAGTGGTCATTTTAAATATATCTTCCAAAACTACTATTCATTTCTTTGTGTAAAACTTGAAAACAAAAAACTTTGAATATAACACTAGACAACATTTTATTATAAGTAGAGTGGCTGTACCAAGGGTAAAGCGGGACATTAAGGTTTGTGACTCACAGTTCCCGGCCGTGGGTATGGGATCCGGCCCTGAAAAGCCACCCACTGGAAGTTTGGCCCTTCCCTATGTGCAAACGGTCCATTGAAGACAGTCAGGATGTCGGCCATGTTGTACACACAGACAGCAGAGCCTCTGAACACAGAGCTGGAAGATATTACACACAAAACACAAACACACACGTTTGTCTTACGGAAAAGAGAAGGAAGACAGACTTTGGAAGAGAAGACAACACATCATTCTTGATTGTTTTGGGTTGCAGTGGATGATGTAGTGTGCTTATCAAGAAATTGTGACTACATAGAGGAAAAGTGACACCACTTTGGTTCCTTTCAGGGATAAAGTGTGGGTTCGCTGGACACTGTAAATTTTAATCCGACTGTAAGACAAAGAGTGTCTTTGTCTAATCGCAAAACAATGAAATAAAGGGAGAGAGGACGAAATGTTTGATATTATGAGGAATAACATAGCAGGGCATGTTTAGGTTGGCTTCATTAGAGAACAGATCATAGGGTTGTGGAGCAGAGAGAAGTGTGTGTGTGTGTGTGTGTGTGTGTGTGCATGTGTGTGTGCGTGCGTGCGTGCATGCGTGTGTGTTTGGAAAAAGGTTCTGAAACCTTGACCGAAATCTCACCTTATTTAAAATCTCACGCTAATTTATATATGATATTACATTACAATATATTATATGAATTAATATCAAGCCATTTCATGGGGTCTTTAAAGTTTTTGAAATTTCATCACAGTGAAATACCGCTGAATGACCTCCTGAAATAACATTACAAACATTTGGTGAAATGACTAAAGGAGTGACCTTTCCCTCCCATCAGCACCCTTAGGTGTGATCACAAGTTCCAAAAAATCCTAGCTTCCCCTCTGTGTCAAACTCATCTGACCCATATTTGGCTAAAAGACACACAAAACACACACATGCATATAGTATACACACATTAGTGGCAAGCCTAATATTGCTGTTGGCTTTACCTTGTGGAGGTGAAGACTCCGAAGAGGAGGAGGCCCTTTGGGTGGTCTGTCTCCAATAAAAACACACTCTCTGGAAGGCAAGAGACACCCACTTAGTCATTTATTGAACATATGCCATACAATTTGTCACCTTGTTACACACACTAGCGAGGCATGCAGCTCAACAAGAATAAAAAAGGTGAATGCATGTAAATCCATCACAGATTTAACCTCTCCAGTGTAAATGGATTGAGCGGAGTGTTTTATGATCGCAACAAGATTTTAATGAGGTGAGAAGCTTTACAAATGACCTAGGGCTAGGGCGGTATGGAACTGTAATATGAACAAAAGCTAAAATGATTGTGTTATGGTTAGTGGCTGATAATTTAATAGGAAACTATAAACTTAAAATGTGGAATTTGTCCACCAAATTCTTTGATCATTATCAACATCTTTTTTATATACAATGAAAGTGAATGGTGACTGACACTAACATTCGTCCTACCATGTCCTTTTGTGTTTGTATGGAAGAAAGAAGGTAAATAAATAATGACAGCATTTAAATTTTTGGGTGAACTAACACTTTAAGTAGAACCAGAGAGAGTGTGTGAGTGTGTGTGTGTGTGTGTGTGTGTGTGTGTGTGTGTGTTTGTGAGTGTGTGTACATGTTTATGCTACATTGTGGGGATGTGTGTGTGTGTGTGTGTGTGTGTGTGTACATGTTTATGCTACATTGTGGAGACATGTGTGTGTGTGTATGTGTGTGTGTGTGTGTGTGTGTGTGTGTGTGTGCATGTTTATGCTACATTGTGGGGACATGTGTGTGTTTTTGTGTGTGTGTGTGTGTATGTGTACATGTTTATGCTACATTGTGGGGACGTGTGTGTGTGTGTGTGTGTGTGTGTGTGTGTGTACATGTTTATACTACATTGTGGGGACCAAATGTCCCCACAAGGATAGTAAAACCTGAGATCACCTACACTGTGGGGACCAGCCAGCAGTCCCCACGAGGGGAAATGGCTTATTAAACATACTAAACGATGTTTTTTTGAAAATGTAAAAATGCAAAAAGGTTTCTGTGAGGGTTAGGTTTAGGGGTAGGGTTAGGGGATAGAAATTATCGTTAGATCTGTATAAAATCCAAAAAATGCATGAAAGTCTATGGAGAGTCCCCACAATGATATAAAAACATAGTTAAAAACATAGTAAAAACAAGTTTATGCTACATTGTGGGGACGTGTGTGTGTGTACATTTTTATGCTACAGTGTGGGGACATGTGTGTGTGTGTGTGGGGGGGGGCAGGTTTAAGTGGTTTATGAGGACTTTTTTTAAGTTACAAACTGGTAATTAGGTTTAAGGGTAGGGTTAGGGTTAGGGGATAGAATCTATAGTTCATACAGTATAAAAATCATTATGTCTATGGAGAGTCCTCATAATGATAGCTGCACCAACATGAGTGTGTGTGTGTGTGTGTGTGTATGTATGTGTGTGTGTGATCTTACCAAGTTCATCAAAGTGGTTCTCGGTACCGTCCTCCTCTAGAACCGAACATACCATGCGAGCCTTCAGAAACGTGGTCCATTTGTTCACCAGACTACGTTGCCCACCAGTGTCATTCTAAATAGAAAGATTTGCAATGGCATAAAATGAATTCCTATATAAAATACACATTTTTATTTTGTTATTTTTATTCAGGATTGTGTAACCAAGTGTTTTTCTGAGGTTCTCATACACTGTAAGTGACTAATAGAATAAGAAAGCAGAGGCAGTCTGTGTTTACTGAATGTAGATCTTATTTTTCTCACTGAAGATGTGCATGGTCATATTCTTTTTACAGCAAAGGGACAAATACACAATCACACACATTCACAGGGCAAAGTTACACCAATTATAGCATATAAATTCAATATATTAAAATTGTTTACGTTTGCGCTGTATTCCTGTTCATATTTTCAATGAGCTTCACATTTATTTGCAATACGTGACAGGGAATTGGAGAGAAATTTTCGAAGCAGTTGTTTGATCTGTCACCCTCTATGAATGTGACAGACCTCTGAGAGAGAAGGACAAGAAACAGTCGTTAGGTGTGACAGCCCCCTGCCAGAATTGAGTAGTTTCAAGTCGGGACAGCGGTGTTACCATAGCGCAAATCTTGTAGTGTTTGGATTCACACACACACACACACACACACATACTGTACACAGACTTACAGGGCACACTCGGGCCACCATCGTGTGGATGTTCTTAGTGTTTCCAGTATTATCTGTCAGTCTCTCACGCAAGAAGAAGTAGAGCTTGGCATCGTTTGGATCTGAGCCGTCAGGAATCAAGTGGGCATCAATAAATACTGGCTCTAGTCAAAACAAAATAATATTAATAGCTTAACAGGACACTGAAAGAGAAAGTTCCCCCAAGAGAACACAAACAAAGATTTTTAGAAGAATATCTCAGCTCTGGAAGTCCATACAATGCAAGTGAATGGTGGCCAGAACTTTGAAAAATGCACATAAAAGCAGCATAAAAGTAATCCCTAAGACTCCAGTAGTTTAAACCATGTCTTCTGAAGCAATCCTATCAGTTTTGGGTGAGAACAGTCCAAAATATAACTCCTTTTACACTGTACATCTTGCCATTGCAGTCTCTAGGAGCGATCATGATTTCAAGCTCGATTACACTTCCTAGTGCTTGAAGCATACGCAGTGTGCTAGATGGCGCTATAGGAAATGTAATCGAGCTTGAAATCACAATCGCCAAGAAGACTGCAGATGTCAAGATTTATAGTGAAAAAGGAGTTATATTTTGGTCTGTTCTCACCCAGAATCGATTGGATCACTTCAGAAAACATTAATTAAACCACTAGAGTCATATTGATAAATTTTATGCTGCATTTATGTGCTTTTGGAGCTTCAAAGTTTTGATAACCATTCACTCGCATTGTATGTAAATCTTCTAAAAACATTTGCTTGTGTTTAGCAGAAGAAAGGAAGTCATTCACATCTGGGATGGCATATTCCCTTTAAAGGAATAGTTCACCCAAAAAAATAAAAATGTTCTCATCATTTACTCACCCTCATGTTGTTTCAATCCCAAATGATTTTCTTTCTTCTGTGGAACACAAAAGAAGATGGTAGGCAATATGTTAGCCTCACCATTGCATCTTTTTTTCTCCATACAGTGGAAGTGAATGGTGCCTGAGGCTAACGTTATGCCAAACATCTCCTTATGTGTTCCACAGAAGTAAGAAAATCTTATGGGTTTGGAACAACAGGATATAAGTAAAAAACGACAGAATTTTCATTTTTTGGTGAGCTAACCTTTAAATTTGCTCCACGTACATGAGCCACAAAAAAGTTATATACTCTAAGAAGATGAAATCATCTGTCATCTAAAGAATCAAAGAGTTTATGCGAAACATGATATAGTTGCCGGTGAACTTGTACTTATGAAAATGTATAATTCAGTTTCACACATTCAGACTAAATATGTTACTCATGGTGTATATTTGGACTGTTGCACACAAAAGATAATGTGACCCCCTGAGAAAACTTTACTTTTCTACGGAAGGGTGCGATAGAGCCAGCCCCTACTTCATCGTACCGAAGAAAGGCGGTGGGTTACGGCCAATCTTGGACCTGCGAGTACTGAACCGGGCCTTGCACAGACTCCCATTCAAGATGCTGATGCAAAAACGCATTTTAGCAAGCGTCCGGCATCAAGATTGGTTCGCGGCGGTAGACATGAAGGACGCATAATTCCACGTCTCGGTCTTACCTCAACACAGACCCTTCCTGTGGTTTTCTTCCGAGGGCCGGGAGTACCAGTACAAGGTCCTCCCCTTCGGCCTGTCCTTGTCCCCTCACATATTCACGAAGGTCGCAGAGGCAGCCCTTGCCTAAGAGAAGTGGGTGTCCGCATCCTCAACTATCTCGACGACTGGCTAATCCTAGCTCACTCTCGGGATGTGTTGTGTGTGCACAGAGACATGGTGCTCATGCACCTCAGCCAACTGGGGCTTCGGGTCAACTGGGAAAAGAGCAAGCTCTCCCCAGTTCAGAGCATCTCTTTTCTCGGCTTGGAGTTGGACTCAGTCTCGATGGCGGCGCGCCTCACGAACGAGCGCGCACAGTCAGTGCTGAACTGTCTGAAGGCGTTCAGACAGAAGACAGCGGTTCCACTGAAACTTTTTCAGAGGTTCCTGGGGCATATGGCATCCTCAGCGGTGGCCACACTGCTCGGGTTGTTGCATATGAGACCACCTCAGCACTGGCTTCAGACTCGAGTCCCGAGATGGGCATGGTGCTGCGGGACACATCACATGACATCATGCCAATCTGTCATCACCTCTTCAGACCTAGGACCGACCTTGCATTTCTATAGGCAGGGGTTCCGCTAGAGCAGGTTTCCAGGCACGTTGTGGTTACGGCGAATGCCTCCAAGACGGGCTGGGACGCCGTATGCAATGGGCATACAGCCGCCGGCTCCTGGACTGGCCCAACTGTCTCGAGTTGTTGGCAGTACTGCTCGCCCTGCGGAGGTTCCAGCCGTTGATCCAGGGCAAGCACGTGTTGGTCCGGATGGACAACACGGCGACGGTAGTGTACATCAACCGTCAAGGCGGTCTACGCTCCCGTTGCATGTCACAACTCACCCGTTGTCTCCTCCTCAAGTTGCTGCGAGCCACTCACATCCCAGGCGACCTCAACACCGCGGCGGATGCGCTGTCACGACAGGCTACACTTAGGGGAGAGTGGAGACTCCACCCCCAGGTGGTCCAGCTGATTTGGAGTCGATTCGGTCGAGCACAGGTAGACCTGTTTGTTTCCTGGGAATCCTCCCACTGCCCGCTTTGGTATGCCTTGACCGAGGCACCCCTTGGTATAGACGCACTGGCACACAGTTGGCCCCCGGGATTACGCAAATATGCATTTCCCCCAGTGAGCCTACTTGCACAGACCCTGTGCAAGGTCAGGGAGGACGAGGTCGTCCTAGTAGCACCCTACTTGCCCACCCAGACGTGGTTCTCGGACCTCACGCTCCTCGCGACAGCCCCCCCCGGCGAACTCCCCTGAGGGACGGGGCACCATCTGGCACCCGTGACCAGACCTCTGGAATCTCCACGTCTGGCCCTTGGACGGGACGTGGAAGACTTAAGCGGCCTACCACCCGTGGTGTTAGACATGATCACTCAGGCTAGGGCTCCCTCTACGAGTTGCCTGTATGCCTTGAAGTGGCGTCTGTTTGCTAAGTGGTGTTCTTCCCAACGAGAAGACCCCCAGAGATGCGCAGTCGGATCGGTGCTATCACCCTCCACCTTGAAGGTGTATGTGGCCGCCATTCCGGCACATCACGATGCAGTGGATGGTAAGTATTTGGGGAAGCACGACTTGATCATCAGGTTCCTGAGAGGCGCTAGGAGGTTGAATCCCTCCAGACCACACCTCATCCCCTCATGGGACCTCTCTGTAGTCCTTCAGGGTCTACGGGGAACTCCCTTTGAGCCCCTGGAGTCAGTTGAGCTTAAGGCACTCTCTTTGAAGACTGCTCTCCTGACTGCGCTCACTTCCATCAAGAGGGTAGGGGACCTGCAGGCGTTCTCTGTCAGCGAAATGTGCCTGGAGTTCGGTCCAGGTTACTCTCACGTGATCCTGAGACCCCGACCGGGCTACGTGCCCAAGGTTCCCACAAACCCTTTTAGGGATCAGGTGGTGAACCTGCAAGCACTGCCCCAGGAGGAGGCAGACCCAGCCTTGGTGTTGCTGTGTCCGGTGCATGCTTTACACATCTATTTGGATCGCACGCAGAGCTTTAGAAGCTCCGAGCAGCTCTTTGTCTGCTTTGGTGGACAGCGGAAAGGAAGCACTGTCTCCAAACAGATGATTGCCCACTGGGTCGTTGATGCCATTGTGATGGCATATCACACTCAGGACGTGCCGCCCCCCTGGGGTTACGAGCCCACTCTACTAGGAGTGTAGCGGCCTCCTGAGCCCTGACCAGTGGTGCCTCTTTGGCAGACATCTGCAGAGCAGTGGGCTGGGCAACACCCAACACCTTTGCGAGGTTCTACAGGTTGAGCTGGTTTCGTCCTGTGTATTGTCAGGTAGGAGCAGGTAAGTTCCGGGACAGCTGGCCGGGTGTACCACTTGCGCATAGCGCCTTTCCCCTCCCTTGAGGTGAAGACGTGCGTGTTTGACTCCCAGTCGTGTTCACAAGTTGTGTTCCCTGGATGACATTCCTCCTTAGCCCTGTGGCAGACGAGTTTGCAGAGAAACTTGCTGCCGGCCCGGTACGTGTGCTAATTAGGCCCTGTACTGGGGTAGGTGCTCGACATGTGCTGGTTCCCCGTAGGTGACCCCATGTGATATATTCCGCTAAATCGTTTCCCTGTCAGTAAACTGCGTCTTCCTTGAGCAGAGGCCCCTCTGCCCCGGTCACCATGTTTGTAGAAACTCTCCCCCTCTCGGGTAGGACATACCATGTGACTTCTCCATATGACATACTTCCGACAAGACTCGGTAAGACCATGTGACATATTTCCACTCAAAATACCCCCCCTTCCCCTTCTCTGGGCAGGGTTTAGTCTCCGTGGTGTCTTCCCTTTGGGGGTGACACCCCCACCGACGTAGACATTTATGGCCCCCAGTCGGTTAACAAATTTCACTCTTTTTGGGGAGAAAAAAGAGGAAAAGAGGCCATGGCTGGGCTAGCCTGTCCCTATTTGTTGGGCAGTCAACTTGTTCCCAAAGGACCATTCAGTGCTCATAAGAGAGTTGGGGGAGGTTACGTGACGGCCTGGTGTGCTGGCTACGAGGCACACAACGGTCTGCCTGTCTCGCACCACCAGTCCACGTAACACAGTTCAGCTAGTTGTGGCGTTTTGTATAGGGACCCCTAGTGTCACTATATCGACACAACGTTGAGTGAGTGACAGATAGGGAACATCCTGGTTACTTTCGTAACCTTCGTTCCCTGATGGAGGGAATGAGACGTTGTGTCCCTCTTGCCACAACACTAAACTACCCCCTGAAATGGCCGGGACCTTGTCTCGGCTCCTCAGCACAAAACCTGAATGAGTGGTTGCATACCAGCTCCTTTTATACCCGTATGTCCAGGGGAGTGGCATGCAAATTCCACTCGCCAATTCCCATTGGCCTTTTTTCAAAAAGCAGAGGTGTTTGGAGCTCCAAGAATGACCCCTTGTGTCACTACATCGACACAACATCTCGTTACGAAAGTAACCAGGACGTTTTTAGTGTGTGGTGAACATGTCATTTAAATATGAAGTGTGTTATTTTTCTATGTTAAAATCTTTTCTTTTATTCCAGCTTAATATGCAGTCAACTATTTGTCATATGTAGGTTGATTTCCCTGGAAACTAGAAACATAACAGCTCTGCAGCACTTTCAAAACATTCTTCTGGTTGGTTGAGCATCAAGACCAGCCCAACACAGCAACATTGGCTCAACCAAGGCGTGGGTTTGGGGTGGGATTATCTGTTATACAACCAATGGTAGATGGGCAAGGTGTGTTCAGGTAAACCTCTTATTCTAATTCAGATGTGACTGAATATCCCTCATAATAATGTTGATGTATAAAATAATAGATATGTTATGTACCACTCAGCCATTTGGAGTTATGCTGGTCTGTCCTCACTGCGTTCTTGCTGGTCAGGCTCCTGAAGATAGCTGCATCTGTCCCCATGAAGTCAATGTACATGCCAGAGAACAACTCCCGATCTGAGCCACACACAAAAACATTGTGTTTCAATTGTTTTAAGCACATAATAGGTCTAACAGATTTCACTTGTTCACTGAAAATTCCCATCTTCATTGGTAAAAATGGATGTATTCACTTACATTGTAGTGTTATATGTGGATGTTATAACTTTTCAGATTAACAGAAAGGTAGATTATTAAAACTAGGGCTATCAATAAATTAAGATAATTAACTAGTGTTATTTTATGATTCATCGTGAATTTTAAATTTGCTTATACATTGAAAATAAAAGTGGCTTTTGAAGGCAATATATTGTTTATTTCCTTATCACTGAACATAAGCCTATCATTGTTTTACGCCACAACAATCCATTTTGCAATTTAATTTGTCAATCTGTCCTAGATTTATTATGAGGGTTTGTCCAAGGACACATCAATTTACACTGTGTTAAATACTTAAAAAGAAAGACACGTCTTGACATCCTGCATTTAGGGTTGCGCTCCGTTCAGCCATTTATGAACACATACTTTTCTTGTGCTGTCGCTTGTGTCAAGCAAGCCTGTGGAAGACAGGTGGTACTTCAAGCTTGAATTGGTAGGAACATTCCTTATCACGGTCCAGGGACATGATTACTTGTGGTTATTGTTTAATGTGTAATTTTTTACAAAATTAATCGCACTGAATTAATGCATTAAATTGACAGCCCTAATATGTATATACAGTTTGCAACACATAGATATATAAAGTTCAGTCATGAAAAACTACCCAAGTTGATAGGTCCCTTGACAAGATTCTGTTAAGCCAGTCAGCTTGCATGGTGCAAACTGATAGGTCCTTTGACATGTAATCTGTTAGCCAATCAACTTGCATATTTTCTCTTTGTCTAATATTTACTGTAATTTCCCTCAGTTGTTTGCAGGTAAGCCAGTTTCAGTGCAGCACGCTGCAGAGTTTTCTCTCTGAAACCCTCCTCCTCCCCAGCTCTACAGGTCTAGTTCATTTTCAAGGGAATTCTATGTACTGTACGTATGTATGATTGCAGCAGCAGTACGTTTTACATATATCTAATTGTGCAGTAGCTTGTCTTATATGCTCAACATGTCTGTATATGGTTCTAGCAGAGTTGTCATGACTGAAATACACTAATATACACTACCGGTCAAAAGTTTTGAAATACTTACTCATTCTTTATTATAATTTTTTTTTCACATTTTAGAATAATAGTAAAGTCATCAAAACTATGGAATAACATCAATGGAACTATGGGAATTATGTTGTGACTAAACAAAATCCAAAATAAATCAAAACTGTGTTATATTTTAGCATCTTCAAAGTAGTCACCCTTTGCCTAGAATTTGCAAACATGTACTCTTGACAACTGCTTGAGGTATCACCCTGGGATGCTTTTTAAACAGTATTGAAGGAGTTCCCATCTGTGCTGGGCACTTATTGGCTGATTTTCTTTATTATTTGGTCCAAGTCATCAATTTCAAAAACTTTTATTTTTTATTTTTTTATTAAATTTTAGTTTTATAATGAAATAAATTAATATGGTGGCACAATTATATTTTTGTCTACAAAACTCATTTCAAACATTTAAGCATACACCTTCAGATCAAAAGATTTTTAAGATCATGAGAAACATTTCAGTCAAGTGTTTCAAAACTTTTGACCGGTAGTGTATATATAATGTATTACATTTGAAAAACTTTTATGGTGCACACCACCTACTGTAACTTGCATGAAAGTGCAGTTTCTGTAACCGGCTGAATCTGTCTGATGAATATGTTGAATATGGTTGCATATGGATTTATTGTGGCTGTGTGCTCTACTAATGACTTATTTCCAGTCCTCATATCTCTCTTTCTTTTCATCATTCCATTACTCTATCACTTCATCACTCTGTCACACAGGGGCCCGTGGTTGACATGAACGGCTAAGGACCAAGTGTATGATGGAAATTTGTGGACAGACGGCCGACAGTGAATGCTTTGGACTGTCATGTCGAGGGTCGTGAGACTTTGATGTCGTCTAGACAGTTAGGAACTGTTTTACTTTATGGAATGACCACTTAAACCTTTCTTTCATTTGCAGATGACTTGAGGGTGACCTTTAGCATATTATATTTGGCCATGTGTGTGTTTGTGTGTAGGGTTGGGCTGGCTGGGCAATATATACATTGGTGGACAAAAGTTTGGAATAATGTACAGATTTTGCTCTTATGGAAAGAAATTGGTACTTTCAACTGATCACAATGTATAGTCAGGACATTAATAACATGAAAAATTATTATTACAATCTGAAAAAAATGTTCAGAACTTCTTAAACTACTTCAAAGAGTTCTCATTAAAAAAAATCCTCCACGTGCAGCAATGACAGCTTTGCAGATCTTTTGCATTCTAGCTGTAAATTTGTCCAGATGCTCAGGTGACCTTTCACCCCACACTTCCTGTTGCACTTGCCATAGATGTGGCTGTCTTGTTGGGCACTTCTCACGCACCTTACAGTCTAGCTGATCACACAAAAGCTCAATGGGGTTAAGATCCATAACACTCTTTTCCAATTATCTGTTGTCCAGTGTCTGTGTTTCTTTGCCCACTCTAACCTTTTCTTTTTGTTTTTCTGTTTCAGAAGTGTCTTTTTCTTTGCAATTCTTCCCATAAGGCCTGCACCCCTGAGTCTTCTCTTTACTGTTGTACATGAAACTGGTGTTGAGCAGGTAGAATTCAATGAAGCTGTGAGTTGAGGACATGTGAGGTGTCTATTTCTCAAACTAGAGACTCTGATGTACTTATCTTCTTGTTTAGTTGTATCTGTCAGTAATGTCGTGATTATACTTTGTGATCAGTTGAATGCCACTTTGGTGAATTAAAGTACCAATTTCCTTCCGAACAGCAAAATCTGTACATTATTCCAAACTTTTGGCCGCCAGTATATATATATATATTCAGCCTTTTGATTTTTTGATTTTTTTACTTTTTGATTTGAATATTTATGTAATTTATTTAATCATTGTTAAAAAATAATCAAAGCATGTTTTCTGTATTTTTTCACAAAATTAACACAAGTAAGAATTATATTTAAACATACATTTACATGCACCATTATGACAACACAAACAGCAATATTTAACACCATATATTCTTTACTAAAATATGAAAATATGAAAAATGCCACATTGTGACTTCTGTGAGCATTCTTTTGTGAATAGTTTTGAGTGATGATGCAAACAAATTGTAGAATCAGAGTTTTGAAAGAATTCATGGAAATGAATCAAATATAATGACTTGTTCTTTAGGAAACTAAATAGCCAGATAAAAAGCACATTCAAATCGAAGAATAATAATAAGTCATTTACATGTACAGTACAGTATATGCACCAATATGACAATACAGCAATACAAATACAAATAGCAGTATTAACATACATACATTTTTACTAAAACATTACTATATGAAAACATATGAATATATGTAAAAAGCCACATAGTGGCTTCTGTAAACATTTTTGATTGATGGTGCATATCATTTGTAGAATCAGAATTTTTATCGATTCATCAATACAGACAGTTTGAACTGATTAACACAAATGAATCAAACAGCAGTATTTACCTACATATATTTTTGCTAAAAAAAATAATTTATGAAAATATATGAATATATGAAAAATGCAACACAGTGGCTTCTGTAAACATTTTTAAGAATCAGAGTTTTGAATTGATTCATTGAAACTGATTCATTTTAAACTACAGAAAAATCATTGCAAATATTTTATGAATATTGTATATATTGCCCAGCCCTATTATGGATGTGGGAGTGCATGCTTATTCATGTGGTACATGTAATCAGTTCTCATTGAGTGTAAAATGAGAGGCGGTACTCACTAAGTGTTTGAATCTGTGTGTGTATGTGTTTGTAAGTGTTTTTATGTTCCAGGGCCTTTTAATGACTCTCTGGTGTGTGAAAGCAAAGATGTGCGTGTAACATAGCCCGATAGCTGTGTTAATAGCAACCCAACACCAACTAGCCAATTAGAGATCAAAGGATAAAGTGGGTGGCACTGAGAGACCCAAAGTGGTCACATCTGAAGCGGAGAACACAGCCGCAACATGTGGGTGTTTGGTGACACACTATGGGGTCATGACCAAGAGAATATGTGTTAGATAGTGTGTAGGAAAATGTGCGAGACAAAATGTCACCTGCAGATAGAGACACAAAAGACGGCAATACTCACTGAGCATGACTGAGACAGTGTTGACCTGTGGGTTGAAGGAGCACCTCCCTTTTCCTGATTCGGCTCGTGAAGAGATGTGGAATACTTTCTCCTGCCATATCACAAAACAAAACAAAAAAATACAAAAACGGCATTTATAAAAATGTAATTTTGGACTTATTGATAGTTAAAAATTTGGCTATGCGAGACAAAACACTCCAACAAGTGCTCTTGCTATCATTTTGCCCTATTTCCCATTCTCAAATCTATTTTCAATATCATCCGAAATGTTTCACAGCCAGAGCTTTCAAACTCTGTTTAAAAAGATTTCCAACTACAAGTCATTTCCTAGCATGCATTAGTGCAGTGCTTTTGGAGAGCTGCCTGTCTTCTGATTGGTTGGACAGACTTGCCCGGAGGCTTCCAGGTTTCCGTAGCGATTGCCAGGCCAGTATATCCTTCTTTTTTTGTGTCCTGATGTTGGCCAATCACGCAAAGTGAGGGAAACCAGAGACCAAGAGGGCCTCCAATAGGCTGCTAACAGGCCATACATACACAGTCTGTTGTCTTCTGTGAAATTTCTAATTTATCACAATGACACGTGTGGCCAGTAACAAAAGTATTTCATCCTTACATCACACGCAGTTTTAATAAATGCAGAGATGCTGGTCACATGGCAATTCTATGGTGGCCCTGACACAAAGTTAAGCTGTGCACTTTGAAAGGTTAAAGGTCACCCCTTCCAGAGTTTTATTCTTCTGTAATAGGCCAGCTGGTGTGCAACCAAGGAGATTGGACAGAGAGGGAGATTGGTCTAAAACAGAGTAGAATGCCTTTCAAACAAAAGAAGATTAATAGAAATTGTAATCTGTTCTATTATCTTCTCTTTTCTCTTCTGTTTTCTCTTCTCGTCTCATCTTATCTCGTTCCTTCACGAATCTTCTCATCTCTTCTCGTCTCTTTACATCTCATCTCGTCTTGTCCAATTTCTTCTCGTCTCATTTATTCTCATCTTGTCTCTTCACGTCTCATCTCATCTCTTCATGTCTTGTCTCTTCTCTTCTTTTCTTGTCTCATCTCTTCACATCTCAGCTCTTCAATTTTTTCTTCTTCGTTCTCTTCTCATCTTTTCTTGTTTCTTCCCTTCTCGTTTTTTTGTCTCATCATGTTTCATCATGTCTCTTCTCGTCTCATCTCGTCTCTTCTCTTCTCATCTCATCTCTTCTCATCTCATCACATAACGTCTCATATTGTCTCATCTTGTCTCGTTCCTTCACGTATTATCTCATCTCTTGCTCCTTTTACCAGGAAATTAGGGCAGTATTTTTAACCACAGTACTTCTCAAAATAGGCCTACTGTACATTAACTAAACTAAGAATTCTGAAGCAAACAGTAGTAATATTAAAGTGAAACTATACTAAACCAGACATTCAAACTGCTTTTCATTAGTGAGTGTAAACTGACCTCAGGACGCCTGCCACGGTTCACATATGCACACACTGGGCTGTAGGCTCCACTGCCACAGATGAACAGATGCGTCCTGTTATAGGGTTGAATCACTCGTAAGAAGTTTCCACATCCATGCTAAGGAGATAAAGGGACAGAAAGAGATTACTTATTTATTTGCTAAGCTGCGCTAGCAAATGATCTGGGGATAGTTCACTAAAATGAAAGTTTTTGAAGAATCTTCAAGCAGATATTTTCCATTCAGTGACAGCTGATAATGCCAAAGGCTGTAAAGCTCCAAAATACACCATAAATGTAGTCCATACAACTTTTGCGCTATATTCTGATATGTCTTTTGAAGCCATACGGTAGCGAAATTTAGGTCAAAAATCTTCCTCTCCACTACAGCTCTCAAATCCCATTCTCCATCCCGCATTTGAACTGATGTGTTGTTACGACACAAGAGAGAACCAATGTTTGTTTTTTGTTTTTGTCATTAATGATGTCAAACCTGGGGTGATGCATTGTTTACATGAATGAGTTTTCAGAGCTTCAGAGAAAGGGATTATCACATTATAATTATATGAATTAATTCATTTGGCATTGGCATTTGGCAGATGCTTTTTAAGCAACTTACAGCAAAGGCAAACATTTTTTCAGTATACTGTATGTGTTCACTGGGATTTAAACTTGAACTATCATAGTATCTCGTTAAAAACTTTAAAATGTCCCCTTTTGTGTTTTGGGTGAACTGTTCTTTTAAATGTCATTTTAAAGTCATTTAGTAAAACATAATTCTATTAGCAAGTTGATGCATTCAGTTCTTCCACTTTGGACAAAAGCTGGAAATTGATAATGCCAGTTAAAATAAGTGCAAAACACTGAACAGAACTTATATTTCAGGAATTGAGAGTTTAGGGCAAGGCCTATCTAGGAATCCAGGAATCCCAAACTAAAGTGACGCCAAACCAACTGGACATGATCCATCCCAGAAAAACTTGGAGAGAGGGATGAGTAGTGAAAGAAAAGAAGCACCAGTGGAGCCGTTAGGAACTTGGCGATCTGTGGCAAAACAGCAGCTGCATCAGATCTCTGTTAGTGTGCATACTTACACAGACCTTCAAGAGCAGCTCCAGAAAAATAACAACACTTCCAACAGCACACACCCTTCCATCCTCTCCACCTTCTGTGGCACATATCATCATTATTCTCCACTAGCTTGTATTAACTGCTAGATTTATGGTACATAACCATTTTCTTCTGCATCGCAAAAAGACATATTGCGAGCTCACGTTTCATGCATAGATCAGGCAGAATTAACAAGAGAGCGCTGTATAATGCATTTGTAAATTACTTATTAGGCATTAATGAAACCCTTTATAAGACATTAATGTAAAGTGTTACCAAAATGTTAATGGTTATATATATTTTCGGTCATATCACACAGATATTAAAATATGTATTTTATACTTGCAAATGTAAGATATGTTCTATTAATTCAGTTCACAAATGAGTTCTGGTGCACACTCAAAAAGGTGTGGCTATTTACTCAGTAGATCTACAGTGTGTGCCTGGCAGGACTTGCATTGCATTTTGTGCTTCTGCGTATTAAAACTATCAGTTACAAGACACATGACAACCAATGCTGTTTGGCATCAAAGATTTCACACCTGGTGCGATGCATCTTCACTCAACAATTTTGATATGCTAAAGCATGAATCAATTTGAAAGTAAAGGAGTACAAAATCCTTTGTGAAAAAGGGCTTCATCTTTTAAGTCTGTCTCTCACACCCTGTCTACACCGGGCGCGTCCGTTGATGCGATGCGACACGGCGCAACGGCTTGAGGCTGTCTACACTGGACATGTCGACACAAACGTTCTAAACCTTTTAATTTATGTAGTAGTGCCAGCGCGTGCAGCGTAAAATGGAACGCGACGGACACAACGCAATGGACGCTTCCAGTGTAGACAGCATCATTGATCATAACGGGGTTTTATTGCTTTTAACGCAATGCAACATGACGCTCGCGTCCAGTGTAGACAGGGTTTCACACATAGCTATCATATGGTTTCAGAATACTTGGATTATGATGCATTAGTTATATTAACTACTTTTAATGTGCTTTTTTGTCCTTTTTGTCTGTGATGGTTAGTCTAATTTAAAACAGAATTTTCATTTTTGTTTGAACTATTCCTTTTAAGTACATACGACTCTTAACTGGTTCAATACAGCTTTGAAATTATAATTGTCCTCTGACTCTTGTGGCATGGGTGTTAGAAAAAGCTTAGTTGTGCATTTTTCTTTGGCCAGCTGAGAACATTGGTCCATTCCTGCACTTCACTTTGTTCTAACACACATAATTAATGACAGAAGGAAGGTGTGACCTCCCACTTTGACACACACAATGACTGGAGACAGCTTTTACTTGTGGGCACTGCATACAGAACCATATGTTTCTGATCCAGCCGTGACAGTTAGAAATTGGAAAAATTAAAGTTGATTTTGACTCATCTCATGCATCTGTTCCTGATTCAGCCATAACGATTCAAAAAAGAAGAATAAATATCGATTTAATATCAGCTCATGCTTAGTGCGTTCTAATTCAGGACATGTTTAATTCATTGCTATGTTTGTAGGGAGAATAAAGCATGTGAATACAGCTTAACGGGATGATCACTTCACCAGGCAACAAACAAATGAGAGTGTGTTCAAGAATGCTGCTGACTGAACTGTGAATCAGAAGCGTAAAAGAGGTGGCAGACCATAACCTTCCAGAAGTTTAAAAGTGTCAGTGTTCTTACTGTGGGGTCTTTGCCAGCCATCTGACATTCCTCGACTTTACTGGTGGACGCCGGCCAGAAGATCTGAGAGAAAAAAGGAGAATTAGAGGACAACGGTGAGAAATCTTGTAATATGTGAAAAAGTGACCATAAACAAATAAAAGTGATGTGTTCAGAATAATCACATGATAATTATGTGGCTGTATTTTTGCAAAATGATATTACATGGTTCATTACAAGTATTGCAGCAGTTCCAAGGTGAAATGTCTACTGTGTGGTGCTTCTGTGGCTTCTTGGGCACCATGAATGATAGGCTACGTCAAGATTTTAGGTTAGAATTTAAGCATTAGGCTATAATCAGCATGCACAGGTCTTGTAAAAGGTTACCATTTCCTTTCTGATTCTTTAAGCACATTTATAAATTCACTATAGTTCAATGGTCCAGTTTTAAATTGTCCAGTGTAATGAGTGAATTTTTAAATGTAAGAACCTATCTATCTCAATTATGAGTTTTAAAAAGCTGCATGCATCATAATATGTGACCAATAAGATGGCTATAATGTGTGTGGTTTTTTTTTCTAATCATTATGTCTGTCAGTGTCTATGCACATTACTTATTGAGCGCGCTTGGTTTGCGCCTCTTATTAGATAATGTGGTTGCTAATATTAAGCTCAATTCTCCATTATTGAGCATACGTATGCCTCTCCCTTGTGATAGGTGCGTGTTAAGTATTTGATTAATAAATGGTGTTCATAAAGAGGACGTTGTGTTTGTTATCTTCCCTGTAAACTATTTAGTGCTTCTCTTGCATTTCGTTTGCAAGAGAAGCAGCAGGATCAACTCTGAATCTTTGTTTTCTCTCTCCCCGTGAGTTGCGCATTTGCTTTTTATTCTTGCGCCTGTGCCCAAAAGTAGCCTACTAATATTAATCTGTATATATTGTTAGGTTGAAGTGCGTTGATGTGGTGAGCTTAGTGTATTGTAAGAGCCTTTCTCACTGAAGGTAAGGCATTTATTTGGGCTTTAGTGGGGTGGTTTATAAAGGGTTCCAATTTTATGTTTTATTATTCATAATAAATTTGCCATTGCAGGTATGGTGTGGCCCTGTATCATGCTAGCTGCTGTTTCTTCATATCTGTTCAAGCGAGCTGTTTCATCGGAGTCACTTCATTGTTTGTTTTGCAAACTTGTTGCACTACATTTGTCTTGTTTCTGAACAGTCCAAAACTAAATTAAAGACAGTGAAAAAAATACCTCATTATATATAAAATAAAAGAGTACTGTATGTTGTTTGAGAAATGAAAACCCGACAGATACACATACAAAAAATATTTTATAATGAGTTCTTGCCAATAAAGAGCGATCTCGAATGAGTTGGGCTCAGGTATATTCAATAAGGCAGAAAATCAGATCCAGATCGGGTTTCGTGATAATAACGTGGGAAATTGCGCTATAAAAGTAACTTAACTTTCACTTACATTTACACCAGCACGTGTAATCCACATTAAGTAGAACTGAAACTGGAGCTGGCAGGTCCAAAGATGCGAAACTAACTCTGAACTTCTACCTTATCTCCAGAAGGTAGTTGTTGGTTTGTTATTCGTTTGAAATTCACTTTCTCCTATCCACGCTCTCTGGAGTCGACAATTTTACAATGATATCAGTAGCACAATTGGGTTAAAGAATATATGACTATATCATACAGGCATAAAACATTGAACTCAAACGGTAAACGCTTATTGTAGCTGGAGAATTATACCTAAAAATGCTCCGATGGGCTTTCATTGACTAGCGCTTGTAAGGGACCATCTGAAAATACCCCCCTCAGCACTAAAATGTCAGAGGTGTCCAAGGATTAATTACTTTATTCATTATAGGCCTATTGACATGAGGGCGTCAAAGACGAATCTGCCTCATTCCAGCCTTGCTGAAGCACCCCCAGATCATCACCGATCCTCCACCAAATTTCAGCAAGGCTGGAATCAGGCAGATTCATATTTGTGAAGGACGCGTGAATCAAGCCACGCACAAGGTTATCCTGGAAGAAAACTGGCTTCCTTCTGTTCTGACAATGTTCCCAACTCTGAGGATTGTTTTTTCCTGCAGGACAATGCTCCATGCCACACAGCCAGGTCAATCAAGGTGTGGATGGAGGACCACCGGATCAAGACCCTGTCATGGCCAGCCCAATCTCCAGACCTGAACCCAATTGAAAACCTCTGGAATGTGATCAAGAGGAAGATGGATGGCCACAAGCCATCAAACAAAGCCGAGCTGCTTGAAATTTTGCACTGGAAGTGGCATAAAGTCACTCAACAGCAATGTGAAAGACTGGTAGAGATCATGCCAAGACACATGAAAGCTGTGATTGAAAATCAGGGTTATTCCACCAAATATTGATTTTTGAACTCTTCCTAATTTAAAACATTACTATTGTGTTGTTTAAAAAATAAATATGAACTTGTTTTCTTTGCATTATTTGAGGTCTGAAAACTGCATCTTTTTGACCAGTTGTCATTTTCTGCAAATAAATGTTCTATATGACAATATTTTTATTTGGAATTTGGGAGAAATGTTGTCAGTACTTTAAAGAATAAAACAAAAAAATTCATTTTACACAAACACATGCCTATAACTAGTAAATCCAGAGAAACTGATAATTTTGCAGTGGTCTCTTAATTTTTTCCAGAGCTGTATACATACAGTACATATATATTATTATTATTTTTTTATATGTACTGTATATATACATGTATATATATAATCTGATAAAATCTTACCATTTTACAAATGTACTGTATACAGTATGTTGATATAATATAAGTTAATATATAATATAATATATAATACATACATCATGACTAAAGATAATCATATATCTATATATATATATGTGTGTGTGTGTTTATATATATATATAGAGAGAGAGAGAGAGAGAGAGAGAGAGAGATAATTTAGATATAGATATATATATATATATATATATATATATATATATATATATATATATATATATATATATATATATACAGTACTGTGCAAAAGTCTTGGACACATAAGATGTCTTTAGATGGTTATTTATATCTTCAGCTTTAGTGTGTCAATAGGAATATAAATGTTAGTCTCCCTAATGTTACTTTTGCAAATAGAAAAGATTATAAAAGAAGAACAAGGAGCCCTGCAACAGATGTCATGGCCCCCACAGAGCCCCCCACTGAACATCGGGTTAGTGTGGGATTACACGAAGAGACCAAAGCTGTTGAGACAGCCTAAATAGAACTGTGGCAAATTCTCCAAGAAGGTTGGAACATCCTATCTACCAACAACCAAGAAAAACTGTGTCCAGGTGTACCTAGGAGAATTGGTGCTGTTTTCAAGGCAAAGTTGGTCACACCAAATATTGATTTAGCTTTTTTTTATGTTTACTGGACTTTGTATGACATTAAGTGATAAATGAAAACTATTTATGGCACTATTTTTGAAGAAATCCTCACTATGCAACATTTTTCAAAAGTGCCTAAAACTTTTGCACAGTACTGTATACAGTATATATATAATTAAATAGAACACTGAATTGTATAATTTGTTTATACTGTTTTTACTATTAAAAATAACTACATGCACTATATGTAGTCAATGGCGTGTTCTAAACAGTGGGAGTTTATTTGCAGCAATCACAAGCTCTCTAAGTAAACACAGGTCATGCTGTGTTGTACTCAGTCTTGGGGCTTTTTACTGAACACATGTGATTTAGCTTGAGCATTGCAGAATAGATGGGCAGCAAAGACTTGTTGAATGTGATGGATCACAATGCATCTCTGATTTAACAAAGTTTTGCCAGCCTTAGTTAGAAGAGGAAAGAGAAACTTCCATAATTTGTCAGCCACACAAGCTCTTTTCTCTTGGGGCAACAATGTTTACCGCTCCCAAATTTGTCAAATGCATTAGAAGAGGCCAGAAATTTGGATAGAGTTGGTTTCTACAGCTGCAGAACTGTTCTGCTGTGTTTCATGGTGATATAGAGACGTTCTCCAAAATGAAAAGACCAGCACAAATTTCAATGCTGGCTCTGGCTGGTTAGGGGGCTGGTTTGGTGCTGGTCTAGCTAGTGGACCAGCCAAGCACTCAAAACACACTATACACTGGTGACCAGCAATGATGTTATTTTCAACAGGGCTGACTTACCTTCAACGTGCCATGGGTGATGTTGTTGATGTCCAATGAGAGTACATGGTCCTTGCAGCCCACATACATACGATCCTGATCTTCATCCATGAAAAGGATCCTATAGTCCATGGCCCTCTCAGACAGAGTGTAGTGCTCAAAGGACTGGGTTTTCTCTAATTCTGTAATATACAAAAAACATTTATGTATTAGTTTGTGAGGTTGAAGTGTTTACTTTCAATGCTGACAACATAAGAAGGTTGTTGAACAATGACCTTATTCCAACACACACACTTAAATTCAAATACTTATAGACGCCATGAGAGACGCAAGAATTTTCACCATGCCATCAAAGTCTTTCTGATAAAGACCAAACACATGAATATTAATAGTTTTCTTAGTCTTTCACTAATGTGTAGAGAAGTGGAGGCCTCATTGATCATGTCCTACTCTCCTCCTTGTTTTTTGTCCTTTTTCAACACTGCCGATCTTTTTGCCACTTTCCTATCAATCTTTAGCTTTTCACCATCAAATAAAGAGCAGCCACTGTAAAGCACTTGCCTTATAAGTTCCTGCATTCACTAAGGTGTCTATCAACTAAAAACACTGAAATTCCCACTTTCCCCTCTGTATCCCATAAACAGCTCCATCCCCTCTTAACCATACAAGCCATCACATTCAGGGTTATGCAACTTTCTGAATGTAAGAATTTCCTCCTTTTCAATTTATATTGGAATTTGAATTAAATTGGCCACACCCCACCGTATGTTGAATTGGATTTTCAATGAAAGTCGAATTTATGGAATTGCAAATAAAAGAAATTAAACACAGTCCCACAACACAGGAATTTAATTTGTACAACACTAGGTTTACAATAAAACATAAATAATAACATTATTAATTAAATTAAAAAATAATTTATTTTCTCAACTGATTTTACACCTTTCTCTAAACAAAGTTCAATACTATCAAAATACAGTTTTTTAAAATCACAAGAAAATAAATAAATACATCAAAATGTAATATTTAATTAATAATACTAAAAATTATATACAAATATTTGTGTGTATATATATATATATATATATATATATAAATGAAATACCACTTATAGATTGTGTGTGTATAGATATATATATATATATATATATATATATATATATATATATACACACAATCTATAAGTGGCATTTCATTTATTATTATTATTATTATTATTATTATTATTATTATTATTATTATATCTAATTCATTTTTAAAATAATCTAATTTTCTGGAAGTCCTCCTTCTGTGGTTTGCATTATAAAAATGTTTAATTTTATTTTTATTTATTGTTTTTGTGGATGATTCTTACAAAAAAATTTAAATGGGTTAGTTACAGAATTCATTTTCAGCAGTTTTATGAATTTCTTTCCATTTTATTCCATTTTAATTCTAATTCCTTAAATTCAAACAAAAAAAATCAATTATGTATCCTGTTTCCTACCTCAATTCAATTTCTATTCAAATTTAAAAGGCATTCTCAGTTCAAATCTCAATGGCACACAACAATGATATCAAAATACACAGGTTTAAAAATATCAAATCACAGTGTGAAGTGAGGAAGACCACCTTAGGCCCAATGAAGTAGACAGATGGAAGACAGCATGTCTCACCTGACTATTATGGAATTATATTAGCGGAGAGGGCATTGTCGAATCCATCATTCTAACGTGAGTTTAATAAAGAACAGTGTGGTGGGGAACCGATTACATCAGCTGGACTTCAACGTAACTTCAGATAGCATCTCAGTAAGTTAAGAGTGGCATTATTACTGCTCAACAAAGAGCTCATCAGAGCAAGACCACAACGTGTTGAGTGCATGAGAACTAGACAGAGAGAGAGAGTGAGAGTTGGAGGGGGATGAATATGTGAAGTTGCAGAAGAAACAGTAGAGGAAACAGATGTGGTGAATATTAAATAAAATACCTAAAATGAGGGAGCAAGGGAGCTGGTTAAGTTACAGGAGACTAATTAGAAACATGCAGCTTCTGAAACCTCAGACTGAAGACACAAAATTCTATTTTACCCCATTCAGCAGACTTGTGTGATTAAAGACTTTCATTAAGTTTTCTTGGGAAAATCTCCAATGCATTGTTGGGTGAGCAGTCAATTGCAAAACCTCAGCTTCTGTTACAGACTTTATGAAGATTACAATAGAAGACATACTGCAATGCTCAAAAGTTTTTTACAGAAGCTGTTATATTTATTTCTAATTTACTTTCCTGCCCTGTGCATGCCTTAAAATACTTCCCAGATGTAAAATTCTAACAATTATCAATTACTGAGAGCTATATACCTGTATGTATACCTGGTAGTATATATAGTTATAGTATATAGAGAGAGAGAGAGAGAGAGAGAGTTAATTTTTTTCATATTTATAACTATATATGAATGATTTATAACTCTATATTCAGATTTATAAGTATATATTTATAACTATATACTGTATATATATATATATATATATATATATATATATATATATATATATATATATATATATATGGATTTAAAAAGCATATATTGCCATCTATAACTATATATTCAAAATAATAAGTATATTTATTCTGATTTTCAAAGTAGATATTCAGATTTATAACTATATATTCTGGATTTAAAACTATATATTCTGGATTTATAAATATACAGTATTTTCAGGATTTATAACTAGGATTTATAACTATATATTTAGATTTTAAGTGAATATTCAGATTTAAAAGGATATATTCTGATTTATAACTATAATTCAGGATTTATAACTATATATTCGCAATTATAAGTATATATTCCGTTTTATAAATACTGTATATATTTATAATTTATAACTATATATTCAGATTTTCAAAGTATATATTCAGATTTAAAAGTATACATTCAGATTTATAAATATATTTAGAATTTATAAGTATACATTTGGATTTTTAACTAAATGAAGATTTTATAAATATATATTCAGATTTTCAAAGTACATATTGGATTTTCAAAGTATATATTCATATTTATGACTATAAACTTAGGATTTTTACCTATATATTCAGATTTATAAGTATATACTGAGAATTATAAATATATATTTAGAATTTATAACTATATATTTCAATGTAAATCCTCAGATTTATAAATATTGTGTATATATATATATATATATATATATATATATATATATATATATATATATATACTGATCCTGAAAAACATACATTCAGGTGTGTCCAAACTTTTGACTAGCAGTGTATATGCAGGTTTATTTTGGACTTGAAGCATTATATTATGTTTTCTGCCATTGTTAAACCTGACTTTATTATTTATATTAATCCTAACGAGAATTTGTTGCAGTGTTTGTGTATGCATGTGGGGAGGTAAGAGACAGCAAAGCAGGAAACAGTCACATAACCTTCACACTCCATGGATAAACAGACACACATTCCCTCTCTCAAGAGGATTCTGTGGTGTTTGGTGTCCACCTGTCCTGACCCTTGAGCCCTAGAAACATGCATCATGCCTAGAGCTTCATTACAGACACGTATCTAAAGTCAACATTCCCAACTGTCAGGTGTTACCACACCTGCTCATAATGCGATTAAGGAAAATGATGTGGTTTATGTCATATTTGGGGTTTCAAAAGGGAATACAAGAGGGAGACAATTTAATTTGCTCTAAATGTAAAAGAATATTTAATTTAAGGTTAAAGGTCCCATAGCACATTTCTTTGTGAGGGCAGACAGAGAAGCACGATGATAAAACGTTACTGTTGGCATAACTAAACAATTCTTTCATTTTGCTGAATTAAACATCTTTCACTGGGATGGATGGATGGATGGATGGATGGGCGGACAGACAGACAGACAGACAGACAGAAAGAAAGACATATGGTCTAGAGCCTTACAGGAGAGGTTTACACCCTGTTCATGTGTGACTATGGCCCATTGTTACCGCCAGATTTTCTCCATATTGTTTGGGTTAGTTGGATGCCACTTATGCAATACAATTTTCAAATTCAGTTAAGATGAAGACTTTAAAAGGGTCAATTCAGGATGTACATCTTATTGGTCATGAGCACTGTTGTGTTAATTTTGGCCTTTTGTTTGGGATTATGAACTTTCTCCCAAGCTGAATGGAATCAACGAATCAATGTCAAGCATATGAAAACCATATTCCACAACGTAAAGCCTGATATGTAACTCTAAATTCAGGGCTAAATCACATCAAGAGAGCTTTTGATAATGAATACATTTTGTTTGCTATATTCTCCAACACACAGGCTGTATTAGTTATGGGCTTGACCACATTCTTCCAGGGTTAGATCAAGAAGATCGGCCCAGAGATGGTCGTCACACATCCTTGTAGGATCGGTCCTGGAGGAGACATTGTGGGTGGTGCTTTGAAGATATGGTGACACTGGGGACACAGGGTGGTGTTGATGTGATCGCCCAGTGGGGTGCTCTTTAAACTGATGATGGTCTGGCTTTCTGGAAGGGTCGTGTTCCTGAGAAGCGATGGGAACGTTTTCTACAGAACTGTTATGTCTAGGCCTTTTCCTGAGCTCCTCAATGGGTTGATATATGATATATGTGGATAAGAGTCACTTGTGAGCTAGTGTAGTCAAAATCAAACGAGGGCTGCCGGAAAGAACCATTGATTCTCATTTTGCTACAATTTGTCGCTCTTCAAAAAAACATGGAAAGGAACAAAGCTCTTTCATTGCGGAGAGTAGGTAGCAATAGTAAACTGAGAAACCGAATTTATTTAATAAATCATGGGCAGAAATTTTAGATCTAGTAACAATTTACAATTTTTCAAGTAACCCGGCCAACAATTTTGGGTTCCCAGAGTGTTCTGAGAATGTTAATGTAGTTTTAGTTCTCAGACCAGAGCTTAAAGCCTCTTTTTGGTTTGCCAGTTTGTTTTAGGATGTGCATGATGGTTCCCCTAACATTTCCCTAATGTTTCCTTAACCTCTAAATTTCAGGAAACTTTCTTCAACCAAACTGCAACATTACATCAATAATCAGTCTACTTTCTTCAAAAGTTCTTATTATGTTGTCACATTAGCCCTGTTCACACATGCAGCCAGGTAAATTACAGGAAAATCATTGGGTCGCCTTTACTGGTAAATGTACCACATGCCCTGTTCATATAATCTTTATGGAAATGTATAGGTGATGATACAACTTATCATTAAAAGAAATTGCCAGAGCAAAATTTACCAGTATTTACGTGTTTACACATGACCTCTAACCTGAAATGTGCAGACAATTTTCTTAAAAAGGCTGCATGTGTGAAAGGGGCTATTCTCCAAGTTCATGGTTATTAAAAATAAAACCCAAAAGGAATGTTCCTAGGATGTTAGAAGTTGGTTCCCAAAAAATATCCAAATGGAAACCATACACTAACATTAGCGGAACATTCTGTATTTGTTGGCAATACACTTATGAAAGTCTATGAGGCAAGGTATCGCATCAGGATAAATGTTAAAATACACAGAGTTTCAAAAGCACAGCTATGAGACTTAAAGGGATAATTCACCCAAAAATGAAAATTCTCTCATCATTAACTCAACCTCATGCCATCCCAGATGTGTATGTGTTATTTATTAGGTACACCTGTACACCTACTTATTCATGCGATTATCTAATCAGCCAGTCGTGTGTCACTTGATGTTTTTTTGTTTGTTTGTTTGTTTGTTTGTTTGTTTGTTTTTGGCACCATTCTGAGTAAACTCTAGAGACTTTTGGGGGTGAAAATCCCAGGTGATCAGCAGTTACAGAATACTCAAACCAGCCCGTCTGGTACCAAAAATCATGCCACAGTCGAAATCACTGAGATCAAATTTTTTCCCCATTCTGATGGTTGATGTGAATATTAATTGAAGCTCCTGACCCATATCTGCATGATTTTATGTACTGCACTGCTGCCACACGATTAGCTGATTAGATAATCGCATGAATAAGTAGGTGTACAGGTGTACCTAATAAAGTGCTCGGTGAGTGTATATTTTTGCCCAGAAGAATTAATATAAGCACTTTAACAAAAAAAAACACTTTACCCATTGTGCTTTTAAACCCTCTGGAATGCCTGGCCGCTGACTTACATTTTAATTGCAATAGTTTGTTTTTGCAAACTGAAGTATCAGACAAATGATTGACATCATGCCACAGATATTGTAGATAGAGCCTGACTTGTATTGAACCCGGAATATTCCTTTAGCACAGGACAGAAACTCAGAAAGTAGGCTATTCTGTCTGTAATTAGTAAAGTGTGCTTCACAGTTGATCTTTTGTGTGAAAGAGTCAGTAGCATTTCTCTCTCTCGTCCTCCCTCTCATTCCACTCACACCATTTTTGCTTTCACTTATACAGAACATTGGAGCAGAACTGGAAAAAGACCCTTTTGTGTAGCCAAGACATTTCTTAAACTTCCATTATTAAACAGCACGAAAAGGTTACGTGTTTCAATCGGTTTAGAGGAGACCACCAAGACATGCAAAACTGCACATCTGTTTTAACACGAAACACAAAAATCCATATTACACATTCGTGGCACAAGGTTATTATGAGATTAGAGAAGCGCTAGTAGGATTTAAGAGTTTATCGAATACACATTCACCTTGACGCAGATCAAATAATCCATTTTTTTCACTAGGCTACCAGCTCAGTAATGTCGATAATAGATTCACTTTGTCCATCTTAGCTTTGGAAAGATGTGCTTCTACAATGATAAAAATTGACAGATGCTTAAACGGAGGCAAAATTAAGTAAATAAGTGGTTTCGTCGTGGGAAAAGGCCTTTGCTATTGTGCCGTTCAGTGATTAACATGCAGAAAAGATTGATTAGCATAAGTAAACAGAGTAAAGACAGCCACTGAGCGATCTGTGGTACATTACCATACATCAACTATACAAATTGTACTCAAAAAAAATATTTTGATGATGGCTGGTTCTGTGGAATAGTGGGAAACGCATTTTTGATTAGCTAATTAGTGATGTCAAAAGTGCCTGTACTATGGTTCTAAGTCAAAGCTAAATAATAATAATAATTATAATAATAGTCTTTCTGCAGTATCCTATTGGTAGTACAGAGTCTGCTGAATCTTTTTATGTGAATTTTCAGACATCTTATGAAAAATGCTAAATGGAAACCAAGACACCAATAAAATTTCCAAAATGTGCATTAAAATCTTAAGTTGGATATTTTTTTATTTTTTCTAAACTACGATGGAAATGCATTTACCAAATATTTCCTAGATGTGCATCAACAAATCATGTGACTTTGCCTCAAGTCATATGACTGAATAATTCACTCATAACTGGACTAACTAGTGGAACAATGGGCGAATTCCAATAGAAAGTGATCATCCCTATGCCCTACTCACTTCGAAGGACAGAGCTCTTGATGTGGGCACTCTGAAGGGAGCATGACATTACAGTTTGAATGTAGCCGTCACTAAAAGTCTTGTAAAAGGGCCTTTTGTGAAAAAATTAACTCTCTTACTTTTGTTTGGAATGACACTTCGAGTGGCGTCCCCTTCTCGAAGTGCTCTTCAAGGGCACAAAAATGCCATTTGGAAAATGCCGAATGTCATCGCATAGCATCTCATTTGGAAATGGCAGAGCCGGCAATCGCTAGCTTTAAGTTCGTCAAACCATTTTATCTGCAAGCTCTAAACCGAAAACAATTTATTACATTTAATAAAAGATGGTGATTTTGTCCTCTTGAACACATGGTAAGGAAATGCTGCTTATTCATAAGTTGTTTTTGCGATATTACAATTTTCTGCATACATTAAATTCGCAACTTGTATGGAAACCTTACTATTGGTTTCAAGAGTCATGACATTTTACTAGTTTGGTATCAACTACTGACATTTTGACATTGTGACAACCCTAATCCCAATAGAAACAACAGAAAATTAGCAGACATTAAATCATTAGCAGCATGCTAACAATAAAGTAGCCTACTACTTCCACTTGTAACTCACAGAAAAGAGTATCAGCCATACACTGTACATGAAATGTAGATGTAAGAGCATCGAGTTCTACCGATAAAGACTGTTTCCAATCAGAATATCAGGATTAGATAAACCTCTCTAATCCTGCTAGCCTAACAACGAAGAAGTTCTTGGTGAGGTCATAAAAACAGCATTCATATCAGCAGTATTCCTTTACAAGAGCAACAAGAGAAGCTAGATAATTAGGGAGTCATGATGCCAGAAGTCTAGTGTAGGTTGCCACTAATGTCCCACTGAAGTGTTGCATGTCCCCCTTACAAAAAATATAAACGAGCCGCAAACTTGCTGCAAATTTGACGGTCGTTATTTTAACATGCAAATGAGCTTTTGATTTGCCGCAAATGTTTGCCAGAAGTTTGCAGCTCTTCTCCGGTAGTGCTAAACCTCCAGCAAACCTTTGGCAACAATGGAAAATTTGCCGCAAGTTTACCGCAAAGCTCATTTGCATTTGAAAGTTATCAGTGGCGAATTTGTGGCAAGTTTGCAGCAAATTTGCCATGAACTCTCAATTTTCATGTCATGTCTGCCAATGCTTTAACAAGAGCTTAAAAATAACAACAGATATGGAATCAGCTTTGTTTCAGATTAGGATCTTTACAACTGATTCAAGAACCGAACTCAGGTTTGCATTTGGCTGCTATAGTGTTCAAGGATGGTTGCAAGGGTGTTGCTAGGGCATTGTTGGGTGGTTGCTTACTGGCCCAAGACAGAAAATCCCCAAGTCTTTTTGTTATTCCGGTCCCTAGATATGGCTTGGGACCCTCCTTCTATATGAATTGGATCATTAGAAAAGTGATAGCACAGCTTACTAAATGTAATGTGCATTGCTCACCAACTAGCCTGTCATTCATGATCTTGACTTATTTATGAATAATTGTGTCACAAAGAATGCCAAGGATTATCAGGACTGTAACACAAACAACACCATGTGGCCAGCTTAATGCATGGACCTGCTGAGAGTTACTAATTGCAGTTCAAACTTGAGCCAAAGTTTTTTAGGCTCCATTGTTTGCATTGCTGGCCTAATCTCCAATTACAGCCCAGCTTTTATGTACTTGTCCCCCATTGCCTTAACACCAACATCTTGTGTGAATACATTAACTGTATGCAAATATAACGGCCATATTGCATTCATCCAGAACTCAATTGCCACCAGTGTTTCTCAAGGAAATGAGTGGGCGTCCATTTCAATAAATATTTAAGAAAAAGCTTAAGAAACCTACAATTCATGTTCTTTATGAAGATTGAGTTCTCTCTGCCTTTAAGACCTGACTTTAAACCCCTTCCAAGAGCCGCCTTTGTTTAGACAATAACACGGTTTTTTGGTTTGGTTCTGCATGGTTTCACTCACATAATGCGATGTGTAAGTGATTTCACACATACTGTTAGCCTCAAAGCCTCTGTCCAGGCAACCTAATACATCATCCTCATTAACGCTCACAGTATCTTGGGCCCTGGTTCCGTGAAACAATCTATCATGATGCAAGATGGAGGCTGCCAGTGATTGGTACTTGCTAATGCACTATTACGTTTGCTCGTGCTTAGTGTTAGGGAATCGGTTAAACCCTAAGTATAAAGCTTTGGGGCGTAACTCATCCATTACCATTTGTGCTACGGACATGAAGTATCATGCGACTTGTCAACGAGAGGTGCGCTATACAATGTGGATATCTGGTGGAGAATAAAGAAGCAAAACAAAATAAAAAAATCCCATATATTTACATTTAAGGAGCTGTATAGAAACCAGATTATAATAAAAAACAATGCAAAATTAAAATATGTAATATTGGATAGTTAAAGCTTGCCAAGGCAAACTTTGAGGTTGACTTGGCAAAGCCTTGTCTGAAATGTTAAACTATATTTAAAAGTTTGATGTTTATACTGGCATTACAGTAAGACATACAGCCAGCTAGAAAGATAGGTAATCAGACGTACAGTCTGTTGGATGAATGGAAGGATGGATGGATGAATTAGTAAGTAATAGAGCATCTTAAAGCAGATTAAATGCATTGTGTGGGTTTGTTTACATTTGAATTTTTGACAGTTGGAGTTTAAATTCACGAACATTCCATTGGCTCATTTGAACATTCCATCAATGTAAGTCTATGGTATTTTTCCCATTTTTATCACCCTCCACAGGAAAACTTTAAGTCCAATCAAATCGAAAGACAAAGAAAGTCTGTGCCGAGTTTGGAGGATGTAGCTTGAAAGCTTGAGGAGGAGTTACAATTGATATTTCTGGTCTTTGTTTAGGGATTTTGGAAAAACTACATAAACCAAGTCTACATAAATATTCATTATAATAGTAAAAATATGGCTAGTAATAATATACTATTAGTTAGGCAGGGGGTTTGTTCCATGTGTTAGGCTGGTAAACCACTCTTCTGATGTTTTTTTATGTATTAACATAATTTTCCTTTTCAGCCCATGTCATATTAATAATTTTGTATATTGTTGTACCTAATGCACATTTATGGTTATTTTTGTACAATAAACAATGTTTGTATTGTGTTTGGACTTGATGCCCCGTGTAAAATATGGGTCCTGAAGCAAAACCAGTTGTCAAAAAGGCTTGGGGGTGGGACTCTTTTGATCGGTGCCCTAGAAACCACACAGAATACCCTAGAAACAATATAGCAACACACTAACAACCACTGAGAAAACCTTAGCAGCTGCATAGCAACACCCTGACAATCACCCAGTACATCCTAGGACCATGGGCAGTTTTGTAGGGACAAAAATCTAATTTTCTTCAGAAATTATCAAATCAAGTTTGATTTATGGTGATCAGGTGAATACAGGAAGTGGGTTTGGTTGTGGAGAATAAGTATCAACCACCCAGGCTGCAGGGTAACATGCGACAAAGTCGTCAGAGAGTCTGTCCTCTTGACATTACACACATTCCTCTGGCCTCTAGAATACATACATTCATACACACACACGCGCGCACACTCACACAAACACACACACAAATACACATGCACACTCATTCAAAAAGCATTTATAAATACTGACAGAGAAGACGAAGACCTGCACACATCACATTTCAAACTGACAGCACTGTTAGCAACTGACTGTGTCAATTAGCTTTAGCGATCCTTCCATTTTTCCTCCAAATTCTTCAACAAGACCTGTCCTCTTGGACAGCTTTTTCTGCTATAGCCTACTGTTTCCAAATATGGTTGTCATAAACATTGTGGAGGAAAAACATTGTAGTGCTCCAGGATAATCTGCTGTATAAGATGTTATAAAGCTGAGGATGAACCTTTCAAAAAAATCTAGGTGTCTGGCAAACTAGCTGCAAACTAGATGAAAACTTTCAGCAAATTTGTCACTCATTACTTTCACATGCAAATTAGATTGTGATTTGCCACAAATGTTTGCCAGAAGTGTTCACCGGTAGTGGTGAACCTTCAGCAAACCTTTGGCAACAATGGACAATTTGCCACTAATGGCAAATACTTCTGTGGCAAATCTATGGCAAAGATGAAGAGTTTGCCTCAAAGCTCATTTGCATGTGAAAATTATCAGTGGCGAATTTGCAGCAAGTTTGCGGCAAATTTGCCATGAACTCTCAATTTTTGTAAGCATGTGGCCTCATCTTCACCTGTCACAGATCCCCTTGGGCCCCCGGTGACCTTTCACCTTAACACGAGGCACCCCTCCTCGCTTATACATAAGCACACACACAGAGAACAGAACGCTGATTTACTTAAAACTGTGACAATGGAAAATCTTATGAAATTTAACTCAGCTTAGCTACTGACAGGGGAATTTTGTTAATAATTACACTATATTGTTTTTTTGAAACATGTATTTTCAATTTTGGAAGCATTTCTTCCATAACCAAAGAGACCAAAAAGACGATAAGAGTCAAAGAAATGTAAATTGAATGCAAGTCTTGTAAACATTAATTTGGTGGTGCAGAGATAATAAGAAACACATGCAGACTACAAAAAGTCTTGTTCTGTTTCAAAACTCTTACAAAAAAGTACTGCAGTGGAACTATGGTACAGTGATGGTATCAGATGGTAATATTATGTTACTTTTTTATATACCATGGTACTGAATGTTGATTACCATATTTATATTACAATACCATGGTACTACCTAAGTTCATGTCTTAAAAAGCATGTATGTACAATGGTGCATAAAAGCATAGTGAATGTTACTTTTTGGTACCTTTTTGTTAGTTTACATTTGCAAATTTGTGTATCTTACTTCGTTTTTTCCATTGCAACAATGTTTCCCTTCAGTTTCATTCAACAGATTTAGTGAAGCCTCTTTCCTTTTACAATTTGGAGTTTTGGTCACTCCACTGGAAAAGCACTAAGAAACTTCAAACCATAAACTATCTTTGGCTTTAAAATGCTGTTTTCAAAGCTGTAGTCCTGCACAGTTTGAGCTAATGCACAGCGTAAAGGCTTAACAAAAATATTTGGGGGTGAAAACATGGAGAAATTCTGAATTAGCATGAATCAATGAGACTAAACACAGAGACTAAACATGCATGTTAACTGAACCATTATGATGGTTTGTTTTCAGTATTGATGGACGTGAATTGATCTTAGTATCAGCTGGCAAACAGAGTAAAGCAGTGATATTTAACAAGGTCAGAAAGGCAAGCGACCTTCATGTAGAGACAATCAGAGAGACAGGGCAGAAACAGGACAAATGTTGTCTGCCTCGGGCATTGCAGTCCTGTCTTCTCCTCGGTGGAGAATGTCCTAGCGCTAAGTCAGTCACTTACAGTTCACCTCTAGACGTAGTCTGCAGATAAACACATTTGTTCGCCTTAATATGTCACTGCTGACAGTTCTGACAAGCCATGTTTTGTGTGGAGCTGGAATTCCCCTGACCGATTTGCACTATGTTTGTATTTTCTTGTTTTGATTATTTAATATTTTACGTGTTCAGTGTCCAAAACTATAATCCTTATCCAGTGGTACAACTCCAAAGACATTCAGTCTCACCCTGACCCTTACCCTAACCCTGACCCTCACCATAACCCTGACCTGACCCAACACTAACCTCAGACTCAACATCTAAGTAAATTGTATCCAGCAAGTCTGAACCACCACTATAGACCACAATATTCCGATAAATTATCGATTTATATTGGGTTTTTTCATGCCTGCCTCTTAAAGTCAGCATGAAATCAAAATTGACCACATTTATTTATTTATTTATTTTTGTTTGTATATATTTCACATATTTCTGGTCTTATTGTGGTCAATTCATCAGTGCACATTGGTAATATCATAAAATATCAATACATCGATTATTGATCGGCACATTGTTTTCACAATAAGTTTCTGATGCATCAATATATTAACATTAACTGACATTTAAATTAGAAGCCTATTTTTTGTGCTTTCCCATTCACAGTCAGTTGGCCTTCCATTTATTGAAGTCTGGAGTAATAGATTTGGGAGACCACATGGGGGTGATATAACATTTAAAATAATAAGGGTTAGTTCACCCAAAAATTTTAATTCAGTAATTGTTTACTCACCCCTGTGTTGTTATAACCCCATTTGACTTTCTTTGTTTTTCTTAACACATAGTGAGAAATTGTGAAAACATTTTGTGCTCAGTGATGTTATTCAGTGGCAGTTTATAGTGACCACCTCTTCAAGCTTCAAAAGGACGCAAAAGTATAATTCAGAAGTCTAATAAATTATTACATGAAACTCATGATTGTTATGAAAGCATACGATAAGGTTTAGTGAGAAACAAACTGAAATCTAATGTATTGTTTAGTGAAACTGTTGACGGACCAATGCTCTCTTCTGCGCATTCATGAGACTGCACGAGACCAGTAGATCATGCAGCCCGCTGGCAAAACAGGGCGTTCGAGCGAAAATGAATTTTGTTTATCGAAAATCATGTCCGCCACAGTGATACTGTTGGGCCTCATGTATTCAGATAGAAGACAAAGGCAGGCCTAACACAGTCGTAAAAACCTAACTCAAGCCCCCACATACCAAGTCGTAAATCTTACTGATAAAAATCATGCCAAAATCAAACAAAGGGAGTCCAAAACAGACTACAAATCCCATGAAGCCTTGCTCACTAAAGGATCGAACTCTCAACTCCTATTGGATGAGGCACACAACAGAACATCCCTCAAAGCATGACATCATCAGGAGGAGAAATACCTCTGAAATGCTTCCGGGATTTGCTTCCAGCAACTTTGTTCGCCGAGTATAGACGTAGCTCATCGCTGCTCTCAGGTGCAACCTCGTGGCACAAGGAAGTAACGTCCGACTTGAAACTGTGGCCATACAATCTCCATCTCGCTGGACGAGTTGAGATTACTCTGTGTTCAACCGAACACTCTAACGGATCCGAAGGAGACTGCCGAGCAATCTGCATCTTCATCCGTTTGCCTGCAGAAGTGAAGAGATTAAAGATTTCTCTTCCATCTTCAATCAACATCGACATTTCTGAGTTCTCCGCCAGCCCACCGAGAATCAACAGCCGTGCCCGCCAACAGAGTGAGGAAATGGCCTCCCGTCATCACCCGAGCCTCAAGGAACCAGGTCGGAGCATAAGGACGGATGAACACACATTCTACATCCTCATGCGATTCAAGTAAGAGGTTTACGTCTGGGCAGAGATAGAATATTATTGTGTGTTATTCTTGTGTTTCAAGGTTTTTGCTTGTACAGTTTACGGACCGCCGTGTCCGCTCATTATTAATACTCAGGGTATTAATTATCACGAATGAGATTTGCTGTATTGTGGTCCAACCAAAGTGGACTGTTGTGCATTTTCGCCATCGCAGGTGAGACCGGCAACTGAGTTTATCCATTAAAGAGTCAAAGAACGCGGGACTGTTTACGAGCCGTCCACCACGTCTCTGAGTGATAAACTAACAGCTGCTTTCTCTCCCACGATCGCAAAATCGGCTTTAGGGCCATCACTTTATTCTCTCTCTCTCTCGTACTATCCACGCACACACACACACACACACACACGACCCCTCACAAACACACACACCCTCATGTGTTATAGGATTATTTTGATTTCCATATCTAATCATATCACTGTTTAGTTTGTAGTTGTAAGTTCGGAAGTTTAATGACTGCATTGTATTAATTATTAATTGATATTACTTTGATTGTTTTGCATATGCCTGTGTCATGCTGACGGGATGTCAGTGCTCGGATTCAAGCCTTCATTCATTGTTTTTTTCCCGAAAATCGATATTTCCTAAGAAAACAATCTAATATTGAGACTGTTATACTATCTGGTTATTAGTCCCTGATTCCAGGTTGGTGTCCCCCCTCAATGTTAATCCTTATTAATATTCTGTTGATTTTTGATAATTGATAATTATCTTTGATGATTGTTGAATTTGAATGATCAATAAGCTAGTGTTAATTTAATTAATGTGTCATCGATGTTAACAATGAATGATTATCTTTGATAATTGTTGATTTAAAGGATAAAAAAGCTAACATTGATTCCCATCAATGTTCTATTGTTTTTAATAATTAATAATTATCTTTGATAATTATTAATTATTGCTAATAACCAAACCCACTCCTAAACGTAGCGCACTACATTTACTGGAGCCCCATATGAGGTTTTAATGAGTTAGATTCAATTAATTAATTTAAATATTAATTAATAACTAAATAAATAATTATTAATTATTTCTGATAGTAACACTGATCTAAACAACCAGTAAAGCCCTACAATACAAAAGAACAGAACACAACACAGCTGCACACAAACCTGAGAACTGAACTTACTAAATATGTCTGAAGAGTTTGTAGTCCAAGACTAGATGCATTTCTATGCCCAGCCTTATTTTTTTAATTTTTTTAGCCGGAGTACTCAATCAAATTGAGAGAGAAAAGGTGCATCCGAAAACGTAATCAGTAAATGGCTTAACCGACAGATTTTATGAATTAATGGAACTCTTATAGGAATATTCTGGGTTCAATACAAGTTAAACTCAATCAACACAATTTTTGGCATAATGTTGATTACCACAAAAATATATTTTGACTCATCCCTCCTTTTCTTAAAAAAAAAAAAAAAAAAAAAAAAATTGAGGTTACAATGAGGCATTTACAATGGAAGTGAATGTGGCCAAATTTTGGAGGGTGTAAACAAAAATGTGAAGCTTATAATTTTATAAAAGTGATTACGTTAATTCTTCTGTTAAAACGTGTGTGTTATTCGAGCTGTAAAGTTGTTTAATTTGTAATTTTTACAGTCATTTTAGGGTTTTAGGGTTTGTTGACATTACATCATCATGGCAACAAAGTTGTAGAATTGGTTATAACTTTACACAGAAAAGGTTAGTTAGCATTTTTATCATAGTAAAATCCTTTTTTCACACATATCCTTTACATCTTGTGGCTATACTTTTGAAACAGTGAGTATTTTAACATAAAAAATTGTCCACATTCACTTCCATGAATGGCCCCCCATGACGTCACCTTTATGCGCTACAGGATGCTTGGCAGATTTGGTTGGATTTTTCAAATTGACAGAAGAAACGTTTGGAGCAATGTCTTACATGGCCAATTATATTTACTTTTTAATTATGAACTGATCCAAAATCATGCGTTAATAACAGCGGTGTGTATGGTATTCAAATATCAAAATCATTATTCGGTTACTCTGCACATGTTTAGAGGTCTTCAACCCTATCTGAGTCCGACAATACCCAACAAAACTACAGGTTTTGGGCCAGGTTCGGGTCAGTTTATCAAGTAGGCTATAGGGCAGGTTATAACAGGCAATGGTCCAATCGGACTGGTGGTTAATCCATCCCTGGATACAGCCACAGACAGGGGAGGCTGAAGGCAGCAGCAGTCACACCGTTTCCTAACCTGATGCCAAAAGACATGTGTTTAAAGGTATCTTTTCTATGGTAATCATCAGAATCTTTGTCCTAACTAGCAGTGACGAACGACGGTACATTCTGTCATTCATTTGGTTTCTATTTTCGTCATCATCGTGCTGGGTTACCCCGCCCACTGTGAACTTGCACCGGTCCAAAAACGTTCTCATAACAGTATATTAAAGCCAGAATCTCATGAGCTGATTAAAAACGACTTGATTTTGGCCGAGAATGTCACACCTACCGAATGTTTCGCTGAGGTTTCGCTCTCTTCAGACAGAGGTTCAGAATGAAGTATAGGTGACAGACATTCCCACCTACTCTATCTCTGTTTGACTGAATATTTCGGTTAAAAAAAAAATAAGGTTGGGCATGGAAATGCATCTATTCTTGGAGTACAAACTCTTCAGACATGTTTTGTTAGTTCGGTTCTCTGGTATGTGTGCAGCTGTGTTCTGCTCTGCTCTTTAGTATCACTGTGGCAGACCTGTTTTTAGATAAACAAAATGTGTTTGTGATTGAATGCACCATTTCGCCAGCAGGCTGTGTTAACGACTGGTCTCATATGTTTTCATAACAATCCTGAGTCTCATGGAATAATTTATTAGACTTCTGAATTATACTTTTGCGTCCTTTTGATGCTTGAAGAGGTGGTCACCATAAACTTCTCTCTTTGTGTTAAGAAAAAGAAAGAAAGTCATATAGGGTTAAGACAACACTGAATTATAATTTTTGGGTGAACTATCCCTTTAATACCACGTTTTTGTCACCTCTGTCACTCCTGCAATTGTGCAGCTGGTGTTTCGCATAGTGTTTCGTTGTGAATAATTTTGTTATGACGGATAAATTAATTGGAGAGTTTTAGGGAAAGGGCAAAAGAAGAGAAGTTTGGAGTCATTTCAAATTCTGGGTTGGTGGAGCTAGCCAATATCCCATATGAACAGGCGAATACAACGTACAACTGTGGAAGCTTTAAACCCTACAAAAAATTATGAATTGCTTAGCCACATGCCAAGAAGCTAACAAATTGAGTTGCAAAGTTTATAGTTGGCGATATGCAGGTGCTAAATGTGGCGGAGAGTCCCTTTTTCCAAAACGTGTTTAGAGGAAAATAGATAATTATCGGGACCATTTTCTGATTAACAATGTGTGAAAAAGGCATCGATCCCAAATCTAGTGCTCGTTATTCCAAAGAAAAATACATTTTGTCTTCAAAATGTAATAACTTCATCACCAATAGCCAGAGAGCTATTTAGGCATTGTTTTAGCAATCTCAAATGCATTTTCTCATTAAATGTTTCATTTCACTCAAAAATATGTCACATTATGGAACTAAAATGGGTTGTAAATGCCGTTTCATGTTAACTTTAAACTTTTACATTTGGTCCCTCCATAATCTTGAATATTTGGTTACATTCTTGTTTGCCCATGGTCTGTTTTACCCTCAAATCTGCTATTTTGTTTTCAAAGTCCGAGGTTATGATATTACAAGTATCAGGGCAAAGCCATCAAAAACACATTAAGATCAAACCAAAGTATTTTTCCCCCTATTTGGAATATCGTTCAACATCAAACTGTTGGTCTTCAGCCATGATTTAGAAGTGATTTATGCCTAAGACGTTACCTTATGGGAGATGAATGTGATTTTGGCTGAGGTCAAAACTGTTTCATCCTTAAACTGATGTATGTGGCAGAGAATTCAGAGAATGTATTACTCTGGCCATGGCTGGATTTGAGCAAATGTTAGCCTTGATTTTTCTGCTGTAAAAGGACTGTAATTAAGATAAAAATCAGGTCTTCATAGACAAGGCCGGAAGTTACTTAGGTAAGACACACGTAATTCCACTAATGTTTGAAGGCCTAACAGTCCAAAGTTATGGCATCAGTGCTGGACAGACACACATTCACACGCTTAAACCCTGTTTTGTGGTATGCTAGAGGGTAAATGTGAGTTTTAATAACACATAATTGCAGTGCGACTAGACCTATCTAAAGAACAAAAATGTGCATAGTGTATGTTTTTGTGGGCAAAATGTATGCATGCATGCAACTGGGATCCATATTTGTCATAAGTGACTTTTCGTTACAACATGGAAACACCAAGTATTTGATGCCTAATACAACTGCCTTCTTCATCTCCACCTTTCCATCAACACAGCTTAAAGAAAAAGACAAAATATGACTCGTGCTGGCTCTCAGATCACGGTAACTTGCCTCTGTCGATACGCTGGTGAATATCAGTTTGTAAATACAAAGAAGAGTTTAGAACAGAGCTGTCAGCTGATGTAAACAGCATTTGACAGAGCTAGTAAATAGCGTAAAGGTCAGAATAGTTGCGTTGGGCCTTATGTGAAAGAACTGCATTATTGTAGATGCTAAAAACATCCTTAAGCTTCATAATCGGAAAGAATACCTTATGAAAAATTCTTGAAATGTCTTGCATTTCTGATGCTTAACTGAAAACCAAAATAACCCACCCATGGACAAATCAACAAGGGTATCAATTGAACCCTACCTGACCTGTCAAAAAAACACATCTCTATTTGCAAAGGGTGTTGCCTTGTGTTACCTGGCTCAAGTTCACACATGTGGCTTAAACCAGATTAATTGTGGAACAGGTGGATTCAGTTCAGAATTGATAAACAGGCATTATCCTCAAAAAAGAGCCTGAACCAAGTTACAATACCCAGCTGTTTGTTATTGAGTCCTAATGGAAGTAAATGCATTGTACCATTGAAGGAATGAAAATTCTCATCATATGCTGTTCCAAACCTGTATGCTGTTATTTTTCCCTATGGAACACAAAAGGAGAATTTTTGAAGCCTCTTTAAGCAGACCTTTTCCATATGACGACAGTTAAAAAACTTAAAGATGCTTTGTCATGTAACCTAAAAATGAGCTTCACACATTTCATTTGACTAAATCAACATGAAAAATTGGGTTACATCTGTATAAGTAATTTTTATGAGTAAAAACTGATCCTTGAGGTATTGCAGGTTACAACTTTTTCCAATGTAGTGACAACGTCCATCAAGCTAAAAAAAAAGGATAAAAAAGCACCATAAAAGTAGTCTGTGTGACTCATGCGCTATATACCAAGTCTTTTGAAGCCATACCATGTTGAGGAACACACTGAAATTTCAGTTATTTACTGAACATCTTTCCCTGTTGCAGCACTTAAATCTCATGCACCATTCTGCATATTCAAACTGAAAAATATTCACAGAAATTGGATTGCAGTATAGACATGGCAAAAAGTAAACTTTTAATTAAAACAAATCTGTGGGATAATTTCCCACAACAATAAATCATTCCTTGTTTATTGATGTACCTTACAGATGTGTATTATTAATTGGGGCTGCATGGTTCAGCTTTATCATGGTTTATTATTGAGTTTGAATTGCCAAGCCACTACACTGGATGCTTAAGTTAGTGGGCATAGAGGAAGATTTTCAGGGACAGCAACTCTCCTCTCGACATCGTGCCTTACACTGTGAACCTGAGATATCCTGTCAGTCCTCAGAATCGAGTTTCAAACTGACGAGCAACCAAATGCTCTGACCTCGCCTCATCACCCTGAGTTTATTTTCTCACAAGGTGTTGGTTTGGTTAGACTTGAACTGTAATAATAAAGAAATATTTCCCTGTTGGAATTATCAGCAGTAATTGGGTCACCAGAGCTTCTTCCACAAGTTTGTTGCATCACTCATTTATGAAGCAGTTCCCTTCTTTCATCTTTTCAGATGGAATATCCAGGAGCTTTCTCATTCTGTTTTTTGTTCTTGAGGCTTGGAAGCTGAGAAACAACCAAAGCTCCAAGATCTCTCCATAAAGATGTTTCCATAAGTGGCTTTATTGGAGCGCCTAAACACCCCAGAACACCTGGAGCGTTGTGAGCCAGATCCAGCTGACAAAACCAGACCCTGTTCGTTATAATACTCAGATTTTTCACCTACGCAACTCTCTTCTTCCAAAATTCTCAGATTATTGTGGGACTAGGGGACGTCTAAATTATGTCTAGGACAAACCTGGAGCTAATAAATTGTTTCTGTTGATGGATTCCCAGACTATATGTTACAATAATGATGTACTGTGAAACACTCCAAAATACAAATCAGATTTCTCAGGCTTCCTCGGTGCTTTACTCTCTTGTGCATAGTGAAACCGTTTTCATATCTTTTCCCAAATGACTGGATGACTTCTCCAGAGGAAATCTCAACATTACTCAAATCCACACCTGCACTCACAAAAACTCACATGTGAAGACTGCATAGAATCAAGCTGGCTTTGGTTTCTGTCCAATCAAAAACAGAGTGAAAAATGCTGCTTTGGGAATAGTTCAACAAAAAATGCAAATTATGTCATTGTTTACTCACATATCTGTAGTTCCAAAGTAGTATGTTAAGCCTTCTTCAGCAGAACACAAAAGGAGGATTTTTGAAGAAGGTTACAGTTAGCTACTATACAACATACAGTGACCACAAACTATCAGCTAAAAAAAGGACAAAATAGCCCTATCAAAGTGTTACAAAAGTAGTCCATACAACTCGTAAAATAAAAATGTGGGAGAAACAGAACGAAATTTATGTCGTTACTCACTAAAAATCTTCCCTACTGTCATATTTCTTAAATCTCATTAGCACCTGAGTATATTCATACTTGACACGTCAAAATGCATCGCACCAAAGCACCATTCTCACACAAAGCTATAGTATGTCTTTAGAAGACTTTTAGCACACAAGTTGTTCGGGCTACTTTAATAGTACTTTTATTGTGCTTTTTTGTTCTTTTTATAGCTTTAAAGGGATAGTTCACCCAAAAAGGAGAATTATCTCATTATGTACTCACCCTCATGCCATCCTAGATGTGTATGACTTTCTTTTTTCAGCAGAACACAAGCAAAGATTGTTAGAATATCTCAGCTATGTAGGTTTATAAAATGCAAGTGGATGGGTACCAAAACATTTTAAGCTCCAAAATCAGCATAAAAGTAATCCATATGACTTCAGTGGTTAAATCCATGTCTTCAGAAGCGACATGATAGGTGTGGGTTAAAGGCAAATCAATCTTTATGTCCTTTTTTATTATAAATCTCCACTTTCACTTTCATTTTCACATTCTTCTTTTGTATTTGGCGATTTACATTCTTCGTGCATATCCCAACCTACTGGGCAGGGAGGAGAATTTATAGTAAAAAAGGACTTAAATATTGATCTTTTTCTCAACCACACCTATCATATCACTTCTGAAGACATGGATGAAACCACTGGAGTCGTATGGATTACTTTTATGCTGCCTTTATGTGATTTTTGGAGCTTCAAAGTTCTGGCACCTTTTACTCGCACTGAATGGACCAACAGAGCTGAAATATTCGGCTAAAAACCTTCATTTGTGTTCTGCAGAAGACAGAAAGTCATACACATCTGGGATGGCATGAGGGTGAGTAAATGATGAGAGAATTTTCATTTTTGGGTGAACTATTCCTTTAAAACCCCTGGTAACTATATGCTTTCATTGTTTAGGAAAGAGTAGAGTGAACATTCTTCAAAACGTTTCCTTTTGTGCTCCACTGAAGAAAGTCAAACAGCTTGGAGTGATATGAAGGTCATTAAAGAAAGACAGAATTTTCCATATGAATTTCAAAGAACATGTTATGTGGCATTCTTCAGAGAGGTGTGAGTCTGAACTGAGCTGTGTTTTTCCAAACTGGCTCACTCCACTCAGACTCTATTAGCCTTAATTATGTCACTTATGCCAAAGCATCCCAAAGCTTCTTTTCAGGACATGGGACATTCTGTAGACAGATTAGTGCACAAGGGAAAGTAAAGAGAAGAATAAAGTATGAAATTACTTATTAAGGGGAAAACACAGATTGAGAGTAATAAGAGAACTGGAATGCAGACATAAAAAGTAAGAACAAGAAACATAATCAGAGAATGACAAATACTGAGGGTCTAAGCAAGAACTGGAATTTCTTATTTAATAGTCATGTTTTCCCAGCAAGGCGAGCCACTGGTATCCTACACCGTGACCCTCTATGTGCCCTGTGCTGACACATCACCCATGTCCTAACTCAACTATATTAAACGTTTACTACAGCAGATCACTCTCAACATCTGAGTCCAGCTCAGCCATTTCTGTCATAATGATCAAAGTAATTGAAACAGATGCAGTAATTCTTGAGTTAGCACCTTGAGCTCCACCCAAGATTATGTTTCAAGTAAATAATATATCTTTATATAATACTTTGAAGATGTAAACATACTCATTTATAAAATGTCACAATGATGAAATTTTGCCCTGTTGGAGCTATTTATTTATACTTTCCAATTTTCCTTTGAACGATCTCGAAATTTATTCTTAAATCCAAAGATCGATCTTTTACTCTGTGTGCAGCTCTCTACTACAATGAGAGGAAATCACTCACATTTGCAACTAAATTTCATGCTATGCAACTAAAATTGTATATATTTGTCAACTGGCTGGCAAATGTTTAGATTTCACTCACCAGTGATTGTGTAGTATATCAGTGGAATATTCAGCAGTGAGATCCTTTCACAGCGTGTTTAGTATAAATGTTGCTCCGTGTAATGTGTATCCAAAGACGAGATCCACGCAACCCATTTGTCATTGAATAATGTATACCCTTTCTGTTCTTTACAGTCAGTTGTTGATCAAAAACAACAAAAAAGAAACCTTTAATTCTAATCATGAATAGCACATATGAGGTAAAGCCGGTCAAGTCTTTTTCATTAATGTGCGCTCATTTACAGACGCTCTTTACAGAAATGAAAATGCCAGTAAATAGTACAAATTATGCCATTAAACAATAAACATGTAACAAAACAAAAAATATGCAATATAATATCATATTTATTGATTGAACACATGGATTTGTTCATTTAAAAAAGCTAAAATGTGACCAAATTAATGAGAAAGTAACAAAATATAATTTGTAAAATTAATATTTCTGTAATGTGCCAAGTTAGAAGGTCCCATGTATAATTAACAGCATTAGCTGGGAGATAATTTCTTTTATATGTAAGCAAAAAGGACATAATTGAAATACACCCATATAAATCGATATCGAATCGAATTGAATCGAGAGCTTGTGTATCACAATCTAATTCAATTAGGAAATCTGTATCAATGCCCAGCCCTACTATTTAATACTTCAAACCCGACATGCAGAGTTTTCATTACAGACCTTTAAAACCTGCCAACATCTGCAGTTCTGAAACATTGTGGAAAAAATCAATGTGAATTAAAACAGGAACCAAATCGGTATTGTGTCAGTCTTATGTGACTCATATGCTAAATATTTTCCAAAATGTATTCAGCACTTGTAATTTATCTAGTATTCCTGAATGTATTCTACTAAATCACAGCTGAACATGCGACTAAAAGTACCCACTTCTCCTCTCATCACATTTAACAGATTAGAGGGCTTGACTGGAAAGTTTTAATTCGATGTACCTTTACAACAAAGGAATTAATCCTGATATGAGAGTCTTCAAAAAAGTGGCCACACTGTTCAACCGTCATCTAAATTGACATGTTAATGAATGTGAAAGCTTTTCTTTGCCATTCAATTAATAAAAAGCATCCATTTGTTAGAGTAAAAGCTGATTCATTTCAAATTAATCATAGAAAATTATATCTATATACTTTTAAAAGTTACTTTGACATTATCGTCTGACAAAATTTCATCTCATCTAAACAAAATGTTGTGTTATTTAGTGTATGTCAGCATCATATTAGAGCCACAGCTCAATCTGAACCAGAAAATAAAGAATTAAATTGGCTCAAATCAATCATTTACTGTAAGGTACAGTATGTGCTGTTTTTTTGTTGTTTTTTTACATAAGCAGAAACAAGTCCAAATCTAAAGTAGCACAATCAGAACTCATGACAGCTTAACAATGATGTAATAATGAACACTTTGATGAAGATCAATGTTTTTTGCAATGGAAGTGACCTCACTGAAAGAGCACATGATGTCACTACAAGTGAATGTTAATTGCATCTTTGCTATGTCTTCATAACATGAGGAAGCAGTCCTGTAATTAAAGTGAGAAACCCCATCTACAAGGAAATGCCTTGACTGGAGTATGACATTAAACATTCTTACCTTGAAATGACAGGAAGACTCGTGGCTGTGGTGGAAAAAGACCATAGATGCAGGTGACAGAGAGGAGGGGAAGGAACAACTGCACAACCGTCTCCGGCGTCCAAACCCAGAGCGCTCCTGATCTCCCCATGACTGCTGAGGAGACACTCACACCAGCCCACCTGCAGAGATGAGAACAAAATGGTATCTACCAAGAAAACTCCTAGATTTTCTTCATGTCCACTGTTATATCGTATAGCACAGAAATATATGTTTGTAAAAAGTCTGGAAACAACATACTAATGTTGTAAAGAAAATTTGGAAAAAATAAAACAATTACGAATTATCACACTAACAGAAAGAATTACACTTTACAATAGAATTCCACTTGTTACATTAGTTAACATCATTAGTTAACATGAACTATCAAAAAACAATATTTTTACAGCATTTATTTATATTTTTTAATGTTGATTTTAACATATACTAATACATTTTTTAAAATCAAAAGTTGTATATGTTGACATTAGTTAATGCACTATGAACTAACATGAGCTAACAATTGTATTTTTATTCACTAACATTAACAAAGATTAATAAACCCTATAAAAATATATTGTTCATTGTTAGTTCATGATACTTAATGCATGAACAATGTTAACAAATGGAACCTTATTGTAAGGTATTACGCAAATCATATACTAAGCTTGTCTGTGCAAATATTAAATTTTTCAAGTCGGTAGTGCGATACTTACAAGTATACGAGAAAAGGTCATGACATAGGCTAACTACTCGCAAAGTGCTGTTTATATGGAGCAAACTCTATCCACAGGAATTACATTTATTTTCTTTTTTTTTTTTTTTAAACTTTCATTTTTGTATGGAAGAATTCATAATCAGTGCTTTTAAAAAAAATACAAGCTTCACATTTGTGCTTTTAATCACTCTGGTGTACTTGCCCCATAGACTTCCATTATAAGTGCATTATTGCAATTTTGGTTTGTTTTCACAAGCTGAGGTACAAGTCGAAAATTATTATCTGATGGAAATCAACAGCATATCACAGATATTATCAATAAAGCTTAACATATATTGAACCCAAATCACTCCTTTAAACATATTTTTTATTAATATTTATACTTATACTAATAATTATTTATACTAATAATTAATACTAATATTCAACTTGTATTTTTATTGTGTTTTATTGATTAATTTTTTTAAAAGTTTAAATCCTACCCAAGATCAAGAGTTTAAAAGTATGACTCCATTTTGCACATTTGAGCAACTGAGAAAAAATGTATGATATCATGTAAAATCAACACTATTTCAAAAGTAGGCAGGTTAAAATATATATTTGAACTCTTATATCAAAACAGTCATAATCTGCATTCCTTGAATGCATTTTTCCTTGAAGACTTCCTGTATGTCTCTGAGAAAGTGCCACATGATTGACCCAAAGCTCTATATACAATGGCCCATGTCTAGCTTGAGTCATTAATTACCTTTACAAAAGGAAGTCTTGTAACATGTAATAGAAATAGGGTAGGGGCACCTGTTAACGTGTTCAAAGAAATGGATGCTTTTACTTCTAAAAAAAAAAAAGAATAAATGGGCTCTCTCCTGTCTTTCTCTCCTCTCTATTCTATTAAGGGACAGAAGGTCAATAATACATGCAGACAAGTTTGATTTCCTGTGGAAGAACTCTTGTTCCATGCTCCAGTGAGGAGAGAGAGCATTCTGTAACCAGGACACTCTTGGAAAACAACAATACATGCAGGACATAATTATATATTAATAATATGTTTGGGGTTTTTTTGGGACAGAGAGCGTAGAAAGATAAAGAACAAAGTGACGGTGCATGTGTAAAAATAGCAGTCTCTCTGCTCATGTCTTAATCATAAATCATGTGAAGATTAATAGAAGTATTGTAGAAGACCTTTACAGAGAATGTTTGACTCCATGAGGCATGGAGGGGCTGCATAGGGTGTGTTCACACTAAGCAGAGATATACAAATACCAGAAAACACCCCTGACATTGTTGTTCCAAGTTAGGTCCGAAATAGATTCTATGCAAGTTCATGAATGCAGAAGCTTGATTTTGTGTGTCTTTGCGTTCAAAAATGTGTCATACCGCAATTCAAAACACAACGCAAGTATGCATTGCATTCTCAGCATTGCCACAAGGGGTGCTATAGCGGACAATAGTATGAATTCTCCACTTTCACGGTCAATTCAACACAATCTCACGGCGAAATCGGCAGGATTTGTACGACTTTTCTAAATTTGGCTAATTCGTATGATATCGTGCGACTGCACTCGTTTGAATTCCTACGACTTTCAATACAGTCAATGATGTCGCTGGACATCGTTTCCATCTAATACGTAACAATTACTTGCTTCTGTCACACACAACAGCATCCTATCATGTTTACACACTCTACTGATTGGTTAAGTGTAGATAAGGGGTTTGGGTAAGGGCATAAGATGAATAAATATGTCCTTAATGCCTCGTGCACGGAAAGCGTGCTTACTTCCGTACTAGACATCCGGGAATTTGCACGGGATGAAGTCATATGAGTTTATGCAAACAACATCATGCAAGAACATACGAAATAGCCAACTCGTAAATTATTTACGAATTTTCATGAGATCGGGTTGGGTCAACTACTGTCATAGCATAGCAACGGAATCTTGTTGAGAAAGTTAACTGAATTCAGGGCTATCTATTTAATGCTTTACTTCAGTGTATTTAATTATATGATTTCTTTTTTTAAATGAAAATTATATGAAAAAAATGAAAAGATTAATTAAAACACAATTAATCATGTCCTGACCCAGTAAAGAATGCTCCAAACATCAGAGCAATTCAAGCTTAATGTACCACCTTGATGCATTTGTGAATCTGTGGCAGTAGGGGGCAGTCAGCACAACTCCAGCGGTACAGGCAACGCGCCTTGTCAAAGCATCCAGTTTAATGATTCAGACTTTTGAATTTAACTTTATCAGCTCACTGAGTACTGGGGTTTGTTACCACCACAGTAGTGCAAGAATGCGCACTAAGTATGTTTAACCAATGCATTGGCCAGTGCTCGCGTCTATGTTAACATACTTGTGTAAAGTTGGGTAAAAGTATCATTCTGGTCCCAGTCTATGAAAATAGGTGAACGCAAATGCATCTAGTTTGTCCAGCACAATTTCAAGTGTTTTTGCGTTTTTAACTGTGTCAGTTGAAATGCTTGCATTACATTTTCAGCATTGCCACAAAGGGTGCTAGAGCAGACATTAATGCAAACTGTCTTCTTCAACAGCTAATTGACAGAGCAATAGTTTAAAGGTGCACTCAGTAACTTTTTGCTGGAGTCAACTTGGACTTACAGTGACACCTGGTCGTGTGGATGCAGCATCATTCAAAATCAATAGTTTTCAGTTACAGATGCCATTGTATAAATTCACTATTCACAATCAGTCATGATTAATTTAATCCAAGAGTGAAAGTGTCCAATAACAAGACAGTTACTGAGATTAAGCAAGTAGTATTCAGCTGGTCATGTGATCCTAACATGGCTGCCCCATGAGGGTGCCCCTTCCCCATGCAGAATAAAACAGCTTTTATAAGGTTACTGATATGACTAGAGTCCTCAACTCATGTGAGTGCTCATAATTTCATACATATGTTTCAAAATAACTTTTTTTAATAGGGAAAAAAATTACTGAGTGCACCTTTACGGAAAATCTTGCTGAGCAAGTTAGATAAAGTTTGTTAACTGTTGAAATGCTTATAGCTACCTGAATAATAACTAATTTGGTATTTAGCGGCACAGACACTTGAAGGTAACTGTATCGCCCCCTTGAGTACTTAGGTTTGTTACTGCCACAATAATGCAAGAATGCATGTTAGGTACAGTGGGATTGGAGTCAAAATCCAATTTAAACCTGGAAATAAACAGAATATTTAAGATTCTATAGTATTTTAGGTCATGACTCAAATAAGGAAATTTGTGACATTGACCATGTTAACTATTTTGTATAAGGACATTTGCTTCTGTTGAATCACACAAGAAGGTCTCTGAATGTTCTCAGATCATGCTGGGATAACATGGATCAACAGGTTTTACACATACTTGTGGAGTCCACACTCAAATTGTTATGCCCGATAAAATATTTTTTAATTAATAAATTACATAAAATTATAAAAATGCAAAAAAGAAGCATTTTCATTATTGTTCTCAGACTTTTGGACCAATTATGCACCGTATGTACAGCAGGACCTTGCACTTGCAACGATATGGTCAAACATTCGCGTCTCAGTTTGTAGACTTGCATAGGGTGTTTCAGACCTTAGTGTTTATAAGTGTATTTGCCTGAATGTTTGTAACAGGGTAGAGAGAACGTGTTTTAGAGTGCTCACATTGTTCTGTAAAAGTTAGTACATGTTTACAAGTGTTTATATGTATGTACATGTGTCCGAACATATGATAATCTGCAGCCAGCTGAAATGTCTTTGGCAGGGAGTCCAGCAGTTAAGATGGATGATAACTGATCTCTAGTGCTGGCCTGGACTGGCCAGACATTCATACAGCTGCTAAAGTCATCATCAGGCCATCATAGATCCATCACAGAGCTGGCACTGAGTGTGCAGTGAGCTGATTGTGTTCAAAGCTTTTAAAATCACAACCTTTTAATAAGACACAAGGCATCGTTAGTTAAGTGATTTGGTGAATACAAGGCTGATCTGATGACAAGCTTCCATAAATATAAACCTAACCATGTAAAGCAGAGTGCCTAAACACTGATCTTGAATTAATAGTTATCTTTTTTAATAATAATAATTACAATTAACAATTCTTCCACCAAGCATTATAGTTCATTACTAGCCTAATTGCAGGCTGTTTACGGTTGCCAAGCAACATAGCAACTTGGTGCATTAATATAGAAATCAACTGATATGGGATCACAGGTGTGCGTATATCCACTATTTGACAATGGCTTTAAAAATGGCTCATCCAATCACAATTTAGAGTCGGAACAATACGCTTTATGATACTATACTGTGTAAGTGTAATAGATTTCACATATGTGTCCTCTTTATACAGGTAGCAGATATTCTAATGCCATCTGTTAGAACTCTGACTAAACTATTTAATATGTTTTTGAGATTTCCTCTAAGAGAATTCCAGATTCCCCATATTTTTGAGAAATTCTGACATCACCTACTTTCTGAATGACTCTTTTTTTTTATTTACCAAAAGATAAAGCTGAATCAGTGTGTCATCTGAAGAACTCAAATATCCAATCTGTCATAAAGCACATTTATACTATATCTGACATATATGACAATAGAATTACGAAGATTATGATCTTCAAGCTTATCGCCTTGTGTATGTCATGGCTATCTGCTAAATGAATTTTCCATCTTCCTCTTTATGGAAGTGTCAGTCAAAAGCAATAATTGACGCTCACTTGAAATATAACAGGTGACTCCAACTAAGAACTGGCTCATCTAAGATAGATTTGTTTTAAACTACACAATGAACTTCAATCAGACATTTTAAAGCAGACAGTTATATTCATTCCATGTGTGGTACTAAAGTGACACAAAGTGAATAGCATTCTGGACGCTTATTCTGGAATTTTTGTGCTTTTTTTTTACAAAAAATGCCTGTTCCAGTAGTCACCATACCACACCCTGTCAGTCACCAGCTTGTGCACGCACATGCACAATGCCAGGCGAGCACAAATTACCACGATGTGACAAAAATAAAAGACCTTTTTAATATTACATTTTACACTGGACCAAATACAAGAGACTATCTTTAGGGTAGAGTTATAAAATAATATCTCTGTCTTAAACTCCCAAGTCTCATTCACAATCAGTGCTTTTCTCCAGAGCTACACTACCGGTCAAAAGTTTTGAAACACTTGACTGAAATATTTCACATGATCTTAAAAATCTTTTGATCTGAAGGTGTATGCTTAAATGTTTGAAATGAGTTTTGTAGACAAAAATATAATTGTGCCACCATATTAATTTTATTTCATTATAAAACTAAAATGTAATGAAAAAAAAAAGTTTTTGAAATTGATGACTTGGACCAAACAATAAAGAAAAGCAGCCAATAAGTGCCCAGCACAGATGGGAACTCCTTCAATACTGTTTAAAAAGCATCCCAGGGTGATACCTCAAGAAGTTGATTGAGAAAATGTCAAGAGTACATGTCTGCAAATTCTAAGTAAAGGGTGACTACTTTGAAGATGCTAAAATATAACACAGTTTTGATTTATTTTGGATTTTGTTTAGTCACAACAAAATTCCCATAGTTCCATTTATGTTATTCCATAGTTTTAATGACTTTTCTATTATTCTAAAATGTGAAAAACAATTCTAATAAAGAATGAGTAACTGTTTCAAAACTTTTGATATATAAAACTTTTGTTATATATATACACACACACTACCGGTATATATATATATATATATATCCCAGGAGATCAGCAGTTACTGAAATACTCAAACCAGCCCATCTGGCACCAACAATCATGCAATCAAATCTGCATGATTTTATGCACTGCACTGCTGCCACACGATTGGCTGATTAGATAATCGCATGGATGATTGTTTGTGCCAGATGGGCTGGTTTGAGTATTTCTGTAACTGCTGATCTCCTGGGATTTTCACACACAACAGTCTCTAGAATTTACTCTGAATGGTGCCAAAAACAAAAAACATCCAATGAGCGGCAGTTCTGTGGACAGAAACGCCTTGTTGATGAGAGAGGTCAACAGAGAATGGCCAGACTGGTTAGAACTGACAAAGCCTACGGTAACTCAGATAACCACTCTGTACAATTGTGGTGAGAAGAATATCATCTCAGAATGCTATGAGATGCAGGTTGGCACTGTTTTGGCCTACACAAGGGGGACCTACACAATATTATGCAGGTGGTTTTAATGTTGTGGCTGATCGGTATGTATATATATATATATATATATATATATATATATATATATATATATATATATATATATATATATATATTCTATTTTTTCAAAAGCTCAAGAAATTAGTCTAAACAAACTGGTTTCATTACTGTAAAGTCAAAAATAATATTTAACATGTCTCAATCAATTTGAGTACATTCATTTACACTACCAAAACTCATTTTAAAGGTTAAATCAAGTGGAAATAGCTTCGTAAGGTAACAATTGCAGGTTACCACTTTTTACAACGTATGAATTCTTCAAACAGGCATAACTATCTAGCAACAAAAATATTAACGGATCTAAAAAATAGACAGGAATGTTATTAAAAATTAAGCTATTTTACCTTTATCATCAGGTAAAACAAATATACTGTACATTAGTATCCATAAAAAAAATTACATTTACTGCATGCCTAATAATTCATAATATGAATAAAAGTAAAATTACATTATGTAGAAATTTGATTTGTTCAAAAGCATAAGACCTCTAAGTTTTATAATGTTATATGGTTTTGGTCATATCCAAGAAATCTAGTTGTCATATAATCACACAATAAAAACCTTGCTCATAATGTCTTTTGAAATTTTGTATAGTAATCTATCAACAAAGATCTGGAATATTTTAGTGTCCATTTAAAAAATGTACTTTTTAATATAGACACTTCTGTCAGAGGCTGACGCATGTATTACAGTAGGTCTTATGATTTCCTGCCCTGTCTCCAGTGGAAGTCTGCACCTGTTAGCCCGAGCCTGGAGATCCCCCTCACAAATCTGCCCCCTTCTGCCCACACAGGAGCCCATCTGCCCCGGGCTGGACTCACCTTCTTAGGCTTCCCTGCTGTACTGTCCTCCCAGACGAGTATATGTCCTGACAGAGTGGGTCAGTACTGTAGTCTTACAGTAAGAGTGAAAAACAGCATTGACTTCAGCGAGTGTGAAGAGAGGTGTTATTCCAACCAGCTGACTGCAGGACAGGGAAGAGAGAGGGAGCTTGAGAAGACTGAGAGAGAGAGCCGAAGTGAATAAAGTGAGAGAGGGAAAGAGAGAGAGAGAGATGGGTGGACTGGTTTCCTATTACACTCCTCTCCTTTTGAGTCCCACCTCCTCTTTTCTTTCCCCTCCTCTCTCTCTCTCTCTAACAAGTAACCGAACAGATACTCCAGTCCTCTGAGTCTCTCTTTGCCCGCACAGAGAGCAGTAGTCTAGGGGAGTGTGCTAGGTACAAGAGCATAATAGCCAGGGGGACATGGGGGGGACGTCCCCCGCACTCTTTAAAAAAGTTATTTTTGTCCCCCACACTTTTCCAAAGTAAACCCATACTGAGTCCAAACTGTGGATTTGTTTACAACATTATTTGTGTTTTGTTACTTTGGGTTAATTGAGCAACCATCCAGCCAAACACTGGTGAGTTTCATGAGCCGAAACAACTCTTACGTAATACGCCGTCCAGTCTAATCAATGCGGCTATGTTCATTTCCACAAAGTTGCTTTCAACAATGCTCATTTATCCATGTTTTTAATCAGCATTGATGTTGATCTAAATTATTAAACTAGAGATGAGGAACACAAAAACGAGAGTTCTTTATCGGCATATCATTCTATATTGGCAGCATTACGTGAAATGTACTGCAGAAAAACAAAAACAAATGACAATCCTTCTTTTAAGCACACATTGTAAGTGGAGTTTATATCAGCGCATGAGTCTTCATTAAGTTATGCCTTTTACATTATGTTTGTGAGGTAATAGTTTGATAGGTTGTTTTGGCCAATTTAAGCAGATTACTAGATCTGTGTTAAATACGTAAAGCTATTTTTAATCATTAAATGGATCTGAACGAATTTTGGTGAACGTAGTCAAAACACTCGAGCCACTTAGATACATTTAAATCCCATAATACACAAGCACAGAGCAAAAAATTGAATTGTGCACATGTACATTTGGCATTATTGTATTCATTAAATAGTTAAAGGACCAGCTTGTGCTCAGTCTTTTATTGTCATGTGTGAAACAGAAGCAAGTGCTCCACAAGATGCCCTTTATTTTTGCAGCTAATTTTGCAATACTTAAATCTTTAAAATACTACACATATTAAAAGTAAATAATACATATTAATATAATACTTATACATTAATATATAAATACTGCACAATAAGTGTTGGGTCCTACTGACATACACAAATGCAATACAGTAACAAAAACAGTGTCATTTATTTCCAAAATGCAGTATGTATTTATAACACTTGTGTTTTGTATATAACACTTTCCATACCCAACAGGATAAAACCAGGAAAAACATTCAGTAAGACCTAAACACAAAGACAAAAACACATGCAAAATGTAATAAAATCCTGCCTCCTATTTTGGTCTGGCCACAGCACCTCATTCTACATCACAAGCGATGTTCTCCCTGGCTAAACAGCAGGGAAAGAATCTTCTGGAGTGACGGATCCAGCCGTCGAAAGCTCCCACATCAACTTCACCACATGCATCCTCCATTGCCTGGAGAATAGGCATGCGTGCGAGGGGATGGCGGTCATACACCTTCCATAGCCATGCCGAAAAACTCTTCATTTTTTATGAATGGGGAATATGATGGGAGGTATAGAACAATAAATTGTGGTTGGTCGATGAACCAGTTGCGGACCAGAGCAGCCCGGTGAAAACTCACGTTTGCCCAGTTGGCAACATACCTGGGCTGCTCTGGTCCACCCCTCTGCTCAGCTGGAATGAGGATGCCATGTAGTGTGTCCAGGAATGTGATGAGAAGGGCAGTGTTGTAGGGGCCAAAGTTGGAATGGTGATGGAGGATGCCTTGCTTGCTAACGGCTGCGCACATGGTGATATTCCCTCCACGCTGTCCAGGGACATCCACAATGGCACGGTGGCCAATGATGTTCCAACCCCATCCCTTCTTTTGGCTAGGTTGAAGCCAGCCTCATCAATGTAAATATAAACGTGCTGAACTGCAGTGGCATCCAGCTCCAAGACTCTCTGAAACAGACAACAAGACAATGTGAAATAGACCTAGAGCAGTCAATATGGTGAGGCACAATATACTGGATTACTGTACTGTAATGTGTCTATACAGTGCTGATATGATAGAAAATTCACAGTATAGGACTTACTTGCACATATTCATAGCGCTGTTCTTTAACCCTCTCTGAGTTTCGCTCAAATGGCACCCTGTAGACCTGTTTCATCTGGATTCGGTTGCACTGTAATACACGGTCCAATGTAGACAAGCCCACCTGGTGAATGTTATTAAAAATTGTGTTGTCTGCAATTATGTGGTTCTGGATTTCTCGTAGTCTAATGGTATTGTTTGCCACCACCATGTTCACAATAGCGATCTTCTGTTCTGGTATGAACAGCCGGTGTCTTCCACCATGGCCTGGCTGTCTTTCAGTTCTGCAGAAGAACCACAAATATGATATGATTGGTTACAGTAAGCTAAAATAATCTATTTTCTTTCGATATGAAATTACATTACTGTAGCATTGGCCAACAATCACTGAGTAACATAGACCTACTGATATATCAGACTGCAGTATACTACAGTATACATACATAAAGAGCATAGTGTAGATGGTAGGTAACTTACTGATTTCTGAATGTACAGATGATAGATGCAACCATATAGTGGCACAGGTTGGGCTGAACTCTCTGCCCAGCCTCCCTCATACTCAATCCATGGTTGAGCACATGGTCAACCAAAGTGGCCCTGATCTCATCTGAGATAACTGTCCTTCCTCATCCTCCTCCTCCTCCTCCTCCTCCTCTTACTCTCACTCATGCACCTCTAGCTCTTGCTTCACTGTTGTCTTCCATTTTCCTCCAAAATAGGAGAGCTCATTTGTGGCCTTTTATGGTGCTAAAGCTCTGATTAATAAGTGAACAATTCAGCAACTAGAGTTTACACCTGTGTGGAGTGGGTGTTGCCAATTGGTATATAGATCTTGGCATTGTGTTTGCATTGCTTTCCAAAGGGACTAAAGAGATTTTAATTTTGGAAGTTGTGCCTAATGTAGAGAACTGTGTGTAGTGTTTTGCAAAAAGTGTGATATAGAATTTAAAACTGATCGTAAAGCAGGAATTGTGCTTGCAATTTTGTAGACTTGGTTTAGGGATTTGGTACATGAGTTTCAGGTTTCGGTGATTGTGTTTCAAGTTCCAGTTTTAATGTGTAAACAACTGGGAAAAACTGTATTAGACACTACATCAAAAACGGAGAACACAGTGTCCAGGGCGTGTAGTTACAGAAACAATTTTTATTGTATATAGTAAGCGCATTTTGCAATTACTGTCAAAAAAAGTAATCACAACTTACAGTAGTACAGTGAATATATTGTATACTGTAAGTATTGCAAGTAATACAGTATTGCATATCTGTATATTCAGCACTTGCGTACTGTAAAAATACAGTAGTCAAACTGCAAAACCCTAAAGAACAAGAACAATTTTAATGAAAAACACATTACAGTACACTCACTCAAAAATGTTGTGCAACTGCAAAATCAAAGTCAATGAGAGATTCATTCTGCCTCAGCATCACGTTTTCACATCATTAGAAACAAGTGTGAACAATTTTGAGTCTGTGTGTAAACTATGACAACTGTGCTGTAGTTGTGTTTAACTTTTGCCGCCCGTGTTTACCGTTTTGCAACACAAGTGCATCACTGTACGAAATGTGTTTTAGTAAGTGAGAATGTGTTTAGAGTTTTGCAAAAAGAGTGATTGATTCGACTAATGGGTTTAGGCCACTGAGCACTTGGTTCAGAGAATGGGGTTTAGTGTTTAAGCAATTCAGAAAAGCTGTAAGTCCCTTCAGATCCTTCACTTTACATCCACCACCTCACCAACTAGTGGTGTTTTGCTTTGAAGACCCACATTTTACATTAGAAAACAAGTAGAATTGAACATTGCAGTATATAATATTTCTATGAACTGGCTCAAAATGATTAGCATGACATGGCTGAATGGGAACATTTTTGGTATCCAAATCCCTCTGAATGCCTGAATTTCTATGGTTTCATGATCATAGCAGCCAATAGCTCACTGCACAAACCATGTTTACCATGTGAACCTGTTTTGAATGTAGTATGGGTCATATTTTCTTTCACCTTACGTAATTTTGTCCATGTTGGCATTTGCCTAATTTGGCTAGTGTGACGAGAAAGAGGACGGGGTCGGCCCGTGAGGACACACGGCTGGCCCTGAATCAGGTTAATCAGCCAGGAGGGGGATAAAGACTAGCCAGAGGCAGTAGTTCGAGAGAGAGAGAGAGAGACACGCACGTGGCCGTGCTGCATGTGTGTTCATTTATGTTTTATGTTTTTATGTTTACTGTTCAGCTGGTTCCTGCCTCCTCCTTTCTCGTCCTTTATCTGTTACAGCTAGTTTCTACGAAGGAGGTCTATAACAGCTGGACAAAGCTAACCATTAGCATTCCCATTCATCTCAATGGCAGTTTCTCTGCTGGCGCATGCAGCCCCGGAAATGTGCAACCTACTTGCTGCCATCTTTGCTAATGGGAACTCTTGTTCTGGGCACAGATGTTTTGTTAAGACTTTGCAATAAGGTTAAATTTGTCAACATCACTTAATATGCATTAAGTGCAAACTAACAATGAACAATATATTTTAACAGCATTTATTTATCTTAGTTAATGTTAGTTTGTTCATTTCTAGTTCATGTTACTTCATAATGCATTAACTAATGTTAACAAATATAACTTTTAATTTTATAAATGTATTAGTTTATGTTGAAATTAACATTAATCAAGATTAATAAATGCTTTAAATTATTGTACATTGTTAGTTCATGTTATGTAGTTAACAAATGTTAACAAATGGAATTTTATTTATTGTAAAGTGTTACTGATAGTTTCAATCTGGTCATATAGAGTGAGTGTTTGTGCCAAAATACTGTACCATTTGATTGGGCAGATATTGCCTTTGAAGTCAGCAACAAAAGATATGGGATGCATTTTACCTCCCTTTTACAAGTTGATAAATCGACTTATTTTGCAATCCTTACTATACATGATTATGCAGTTAGTTAGTTCCATTTTATTATTTGCATTTAACTTTTTTTATCCCTGCTGTCCATGACGCCATCAGAACAGACCTGTGACCCTTTTTTTGGATCAGTTAAGAACCACATGATTAAACTATCATCCTGCCCTTAGTAAAAGCCAGCAGAAATCAGGACAGAAATGTCTCCATACTCACGTCCACAGCAGAGATTAAGTAAAATTAATGCACCAAGATTCCAGTTGATGAGGGAGTGCTGGGAGCTGGAAGCTCTGGAGCCAATTTCCAAACCACACTGTGCAGACTTCAGCATAGAAAGTCAGAATAGCCCTCACCACTGCAGTTCCCCTGCCAAGATATTAATTGCAGATGGTGAAAGCTGGATCTGCTTCAGTTGACATGCGAATGATGGCCAAAGGTTCACAATTATGTAAAACAGTGTAAAAGAATTAGGCATTGAATAGAATGTGTGACAATGACACTGTACATGTAGCCCTGATAACCGAATCAAATATGCACAATATTCTCTAATAAATTCTTTCAGACAGCCTTAGCAGATGTGAGAACAGATATGGAGCATGTTCCAGGCAAAGCAAACAAGGGAATGTTATGTGTATTAAAATATAAAGCAAACATGACCAATGCAAAAAAATGATTGGTTGTACCCGACTGAGAGTGGCCAAGAGAATTCGTAAGGTGAAAACTGAGAAGTCGTAAGGTGAAAATAACATGTAGGTTTGAAACCGAGGGTCTTGACTCTGCAGAATTAGAGTTGTAGTCAAGACCAGACCCTCCAAGACCTAAACCAAGACTATTACCAGACTGACCCCATAAGACTCAGGCCCAAATCAATACCAGACATCCTATGACCCTGACCAAGACTAGACCCCTCAAGGAACAGATCCAGACCAAGAATACCAAAAACCATGCTGTTCATTTTAATAAACTAAATAGGGAAAATGCTGAGTTTATTGCAGCATTTAGACACTGACCACTTTGTGGAGTCGTAATGTAGCCATTCAAAGCCATTAAATTTTTGTGAAGATGCCCTACCAATTTCTGGTTGAGGTAATTATCACCTTTACATGATTGAAATAGACTGAGGTCTTGTCTGAGACTGTAAGCCAAGACCCAGATCTAGACTCAGACTAAGACCAAGAGACCTAAACCAAGACACTGAGTAATGAGACCAAGACCAAGGCCAAATTTCTCGAGACAAAGACCACAAGATCAGGACTCCAACTACTCACAGGGTTGCTATAGGTAAGAGCCTTGTTGTCTATAGGCTAATTCATACTTACTGGGCAAATAAGTTTCTTTTAGTTCACCTAAAAGTTATGACGAAATGCACTGACTTTTTGTTCTGCAAAGATGTTCATTCAACATGATCACACAGGAAGATGGCATGTTGTTTTGTAGTTCTGGTACCCTAGGATCAGCCACATTATGCCAACTCACCAACATGTGCCATCTCTTTCAGACATTTTTGTATCGGCTCCAGTGTGTTTACCTTCCCCTCTGGCGTGACCAGAAGCATGCCACATTGGCAGCATGGGGGATCCAGGTTTGTATCCCACGGTGAAACCAGGAAGTAAACACGTTCAAATAATCAGTAACAAGCGCAATTAGGAAGTTGCATTTTCCCATCTAATGTTACATTTTTATTCCACTGATGTTTAGGTTTGGGGTTTGTGTGGGGGGTAAAGAAAGCAACTCACTTCTTAACTCACTTCTCAACTCACTTTTGGCACCCCTCTGTGGATATTACACCTGCAAAATGGAGCTCACACGTGCCCATACGCCAAACTTACCGCTTTGGCCACTGGGGGCAGTGTTTCGCATTTCGGTCAGCACAGACCAATTTCAGCTAAAGAAAAGTCAACCTACTGTTTCTGATTTCATTGTGAGATCAGTCTGGATCGTTTGGTGATATTTCTTCTAACACATCCCTGAAATTCTTGACCTAGGAGAACTTGGCAAATCCAAATGTGTTGATAATTAGGTCAAGCATATTGTAGGTGTGGTTTGGACGTGATGTTATTTATTTATTTTGTTTTCTCAACAAACTAATTTTAAAGCAACACCGCGCATAGTTGCTGCACAGAAAATGAATAGTATTTAAACAAATTCTTGACCTCTTAGTGAAGACATCACTTTCATACATTTTTAGAGGTCACAGAGGATGTGACATGACCTAAAAGGTCATCTAGAATGGGCTCAGATCTTGTAATACTTTAACCTTAAAAATCTTGAATTGCCCCTTTGGGAACCATAAGCTACATCTTTAGATCAATCCTAAAATCAAAGCCCCCTTTTTTTCCCCAATTTCTCTGTCTTCGAAATTAATGCAGAATTTTAATTATTTATACTACTAGTTCAGTTCTGAATCCCATGTACAGTAGCTGTAAAAATCTAAAATCACCAGTCACAGCAAACTTCTATTGTGAATATATGCATTGTAAATTGAGATCACTCATGTGTAAAGGGGTTTCCTGTAGTTCAGAGTTGTAATTATTGTTACTATATTCCTGTGTTGTAACTACAGTCTCAAGTTATACACTCTCAAAAGGTCTTGGGTTGCTGGCACTTTATAGCTCAAGCTTAAATAAGCAGTCTACATGACTTGCAGTGCCTCGACAATTAGACTAGCCGAAACCAATTGAGTGTGGTTGTTTATGGGTGTGTATTTATGTTTGTTTGTTTGTGTGTGTGTGCTTGTGGGGACTGCAGAAAATAGTTAGCTCCTCCCTGACACTTGTAGTGATTTACAGCTTTTCAATAAAATGGTCAGAACGGTAGTGTAAGGTCATTCACTGGCTGTAAAACCACACACACATGCCACATTATTACTAAAGTACTTCAATGAAAAAAGGACAGAAGTCTCTGCCTAAATAAGAAATGGTAAATTACACTAATGCCCAAAGTGTCTTAGCCAGTGTTTGGCAATTTCCATGAACAGGGTACAAATCGGTGTCTTTTTAAAGAGGCACAAATCCCATTTTTTATTGTGAAAAATATTAAATACATCCTGATCTCATGAACATAACTTGACCGTGGCATTATTTTTTCAAAACAAAATTACGTGTGTTATTACGTTTCGCTGCAGTTTCCCAGTGAAATATCCAGCAGGGGACGCCAAAGACGAGTGAAATGGAGTTGTAATCAGGCGAGGTTTTCAAGGTGAATATAAGATGGAGGTTTTAATGAGTAAAACAGAATGTATAATTTTTCAAATGATGTATTATAGTAAAAGTGTATATATATAGTGTGCGAGTAATAGTGCAAAATATAAGTGTTTATAAAGTTATAATAAGCCGTTTTAGTTGTGATTTGTGTGACAGTAAATAAAACACGTTTTTTTTTCCGCCTCTAGTGTTAATTTTACCTGGAAACTGCAGTGAAATGTAGAATTCGGCACGTAAAAATGTAGTTATAGTTACGTTCATTCTATGAGACTGGGTTGGTTACTAGGTTACTATCTAGTATTTAGTTTTAAACACATCAAATGTCTGTATTACCCACATAAAACTGTGATTTTGGCCTGTCCCATCTCAGAAGTCTTGACCTTCTCAATCCAACAACTAAATTCATAGAACAATTATACTGTCTGCTGCTGCTTATTAGCATTCTCATTTTTCATTTCTCAGCGTTCTGCATTTCCCCCCATAACAAAATATCTAACATTTCTAAAAGTTCAGCATCATGGCTGGATGACAAATCAATATTCTTATTCCATTTTCTCAATTTTTACACAATTTGTAGTGTTGACTGCATTCATCAAGCTCAACAATTCAACTGTCAGTTATTCTAAGATCTAAAAAAATAATTAACCAAATATTTTTCTTTAATTTATGCAAATACAAGTTTATCAGAGACTAACCCAAACATCTGGTCCCAAATTAGCCATTTCATTAAAAAGAGAATTTCAGTCCAAAATCCACAAATAGGCACATACAGGTGCATCTCAATAAATTAGAATGTCATGGAAAAGTTCATTTATTTCAGTAATTCAACTCAAATTGTGAAACTCGTGTATTAAATAAATTCAATGCACACAGACTGAAGTAGTTTAAGTCTTTGGTTCTTTTAATTGTGATGATTTTGGCTCACATTTAACAAAAACCCACCAATTCACTATCTCAAAAAATTAGAATATGGTGACATGCCAATCAGCTAATCAACTCAAAACACCTGCAAAGGTTTCCTGAGCCTTCAAAATGGTCTCTCAGTTTGGTTCACTAGGCTACACAATCATGGGGAAGACTGCTGATCTGACAGTTGTCCAGAAGACAATCATTGACACCCTTCACAAGGAGGGTAAGCCACAAACATTCATTGCCAAAGAAGCTGGCTGTTCACAGAGTGCTGTATCCAAGCATGTTAACAGAAAGTTGAGTGGAAGGAAAAAGTGTGGAAGAAAAAGATTCACAACCAACCGAGAGAACCGCAGCCTTATGAGGATTGTCAAGCAAAATTGATTCAAGAATTTGGGTGAACTTCACAAGGAATGGACTGAGGCTGGGGTCAAGGCATCAAGAGCCACCACACACAGACATGTCAAGGAATTTGGCTACAGTTGTTGTATTCCTCTTGTTAAGCCACTCCTGAACCACAGACAACGTCAGAGGCGTCTTACCTGGGCTAAGGAGAAGAAGAACTGGACTGTTGCCCAGTGGTCCAAAGTCCTCTTTTCAGATGAGAGCAAGTTTTGTATTTCATTTGGAAACCAAGGTCCTAGAGTCTGGAGGAAGGGTGGAGAAGCTCATAGCCCAAGTTGCTTGAAGTCCAGTGTTAAGTTTCCACAGTCTGTGATGATTTGGGGTGCAATGTCATCTGCTTGTTTTGGTCCATTGTGTTTTTTGAAAACCAAAGTCACTGCACCCGTTTACCAAGAAATTTTGAAGCACTTCATGCTTCCTTCTGCTGACCAGCTTTTTAAAGATTCTGATTTCATTTTCCAGCAGGATTTGGCACCTGCCCACACTGCCAAAAGCACCAAAAGTTGGTTAAATGACCATGGTGTTGGTGTGCTTGACTGGCCAGCAAACTCACCAGACCTGAACCCCATAGAGAATCTATGGGGTATTGTCAAGAGGAAAATGAGAAACAAGAGACCAAAAAAATGCAGATGAGCTGAAGGCCACTGTCAAAGAAACCTGGGCTTCCATACCACCTCAGCAGTGCCACAAACTGATCACCTCCATGCCACGCCGAATTGAGGCAGTAATTAAAGCAAAAGGAGCCCCTACCAAGTATTGAGTACATATACAGTAAGTGAACATACTTTCCAGAAGGCCAACAATTCACTAAAAATGTTTTTTTTTATTGGTCTTATGATGTATTCTAATTTTTTGAGATAGTGAATTGGTGGGTTTTTGTTAAATGTGAGCCAAAATCATCACAATTAAAAGAACCAAAGACTTAAACTACTTCAGTCTGTGTGCATTGAATTTATTTAATACACAAGTTTCACAATTTGAGTTGAATTATTGAAATAAATGAACTTTTCCACGACATTCTAATTTATTGAGATGCACCTGTACACATGTTACTTGCTGAAATGCTTCATAATAAAGAATTGTGATCTGGAGGAGAAGCAAAATAATCCTCCGGTCGGTGTGATAACTCAGTCTGCTTTGGGAAACATTACTCACAGTTATCTGTGATGATGGAAAACTATAGTTTTGCTTAAAAGGGGTGTGAACTTGGCTTCCAAAACACCATTTTGGCTGACAGTGGAATGACTGAAATGTTCCTGGAATATTACATTTATTATTTTAAAGAGAGAACAATTATATGGTGCTAAAAATATGTCACAACATAGCAGTGTTGCATTTGCCAAAACTCTAAGATGTGCATCTGTATGATTCCATTCGTACAAATGCATGTATGCGTGCCCTTACAGATGTTTAGTATTCGTCACACTGCCATTAAGTGGCTCATACATAATCTGGGGTCAGACGTGGCTTAAACTCTGCATCAGTAATGGGCATCACTAACAGACATGCAAGCACACACACATACCTATGCACAGACTTACATGCCACATCAACCACCCCCCTCTATCAATGCAACAAAACATCTGCACAACTAGTACACAAAGTACTTTATTTATTTTAATTATGGGATATTAATGTTTCAATCATTGTAAGCGGACAAGTAGAGAAAGAGTTTGTATTTGAAAATGAATTTGACAGCATGTCACAGGTGCTGTCCATAGAGCATAACTTTGTTGAACCTAGAACTTTCCTTTTAATCCTATCCAGCAAGAAATATCCCATCAAATATAACTCTGGCTTAATCTAATCTTTATCACCCCTCTTTTCAAAGTTTTGGTGGAAACACATCAAATATTCCTGCCTTTTTTTTCACCCAGACTGCTCCTATTCACCGGCTCCACCTCCATTCACCCAGCACGCCCCTTTGTAGCTCATCTCAGTACAAGTCTTGTACTGAGTTTTCACTTCTAATGAGGTTCTTTGATGACCAAGTGACTTCTAAGCGCCTGATCCACTGATTGATAGCCTTGCGTGTTAGCCGATGACTCTGAATAGAAACACATTTTTCCCTGATAGGGCAAACAATGGAGGAAAGGTGAAAAATGAGAATGCTAATAAGTGCAGCAGCAGACAGTATAATGTGTTAAGCCTCTGAAAGATTTGATCAATGGGCTTCAAATCTGAATAATTGTCAAAGAAATAACACCGGGCTTTGGTCGACTACCAAGACAACGGTGTTATTCACAGCTGGGCTCCAGAGAGATGGCAGACTCATGCTTTAAGCACTGAGAGCTCCTGTTTTCTGAAAGTCACCCTAAATCAAGTAGCTTCTAAAACCAGAACAGAAACCATGCAAACCTGTAGAAGTCAGGCATGGTCTTAACTGGTGTTAAAAGTGATTGAGTGAAATTTCACCTTGAGAATAATGAAATTAGACATTTAGACTTGTTTATTGATTTCAAATATTAAAACACTCTTGTGTGTTCTTCAAGGGAGCTTTCACACTAGATGTTTTGGTGTATGCCCAATTCTGTTTGATGTCAGTGTTTGTTTGGTATGAAAGCGGTTTGGGTGTGGATCATTTGAATGGCAGGACAATTACCAATTAGTATAAAAGCCATCATTTGTGAATGGGAATACACGTAATGCAATGTGACAAGAAACCTGCCAGGGCTGGGAGATGAATCAAACCAAGTATGTTAATCAAGTGAGAGTGAACAGACTCATCTCAAGTGAAAACTGGTGACAGATGGTTGAGTTTTATGTCTGCTAAAAATCGGTTTATCCTTTCTGAATTTTCAAACGGCCCCCCAGTGATCAAAGCAAGAACTACAGTCGTGCATGTGCGCATATTCGCGTGACTTAAGTGATGAACATTATACAAATGAAACATTTGAATGGATGAGACATGATAGGCACAGTGCATCACATTTTCGAAAACAGAAGAGTAGTAATTATGTTGGCTTGACTGTGTTTTTCTACAAACTTGGTTTAAGGTTTTAAAAAATCCCTTAACTCTTGATGAGCTTATAAGCTACATCCACTTAACTTGGCTCAGACCTTCAGGTGGTTCTGACTTTTTTAACTGATCAGACTTATGGTTTTTACATAGCCGACAATCAAAAATCTGAAAAATCCCATAGACTTACATTGACAGAATGTTCAAATGGGCCAACATAATGCTTGTTTATTCTTTTAAAACTATGGTTTTAACTTTAAGACAAGGCTTTGTCAAGCCAACATTAACATTTGTCTTGACAGAATTTACCTTTCTAGTTACATTAATATACTGTAACCCAAACCCTAAACCTAACCATAACTGTACCGAGACTAAAATAGCATTCTTTCAGTTATTTCTTTGCAAATGTAGTATCTTGCTAGCCAGAGATCAATAGGGATGTGAAGCCAAAGACGCAGTGCGGGTGATTTTTCAGGGCATAAACATTCGCCACATGGTGCCACTTGTCCAGAATTGGGCACATTGGGTCCAATTCACAATTTCCTATGTGATCATGTTGGAGTAAAAATCTTGACTGAAGGGTCATCTGTTGTAATGGAAAATGATTTGCCATTCAGGAGACTGGGAAGTTTTCAGATTGACAGAGTATTTCCAAATCGGATATCCATATTAGGTATCTACAGCACATGATCTTCAGGGTAAGCCAGAGGATGAAAAAGTGTGTATATGAGATATGAAAAAGGGAATCAGACAAAGTCAGCTTTATAGCAGAGTTGCGTGAATTTGCTCTAACACAATTAGGCCATCCTGACTCACTCAGTAGCTGTTTCTCCCTGAGTGCCTGTCTTTGTGTCAAAATACCTAAAAATAGACCGCTCTCTCATTTCCTGGACACTACAGATCTATATATAATTAGCTTTTTCACTTTACAGATCAACCAGTTAATAGCACTACAACGACGTAGTGTTAGAAAAACAGACAGTCCGAATTCTATGGTGTAATGTCTAAAGGAGTGTCTACTAAAGGAGCATTTACACTGACAGCAATTTATAGTGATTAAGCGCCCTGCAGTCATTCATTTTCAATAAAAGAAGTGGTTTTTAGACATGACTGACAGCAACCATTGCTGATGCGACAAAGTTAAGCAGGTCAACTTTATTCAAATGCACAGTGACATGTGTTGACTACCAACAGAGAGCAGATCTTATCTTCCTCATCATACTTGTGGATACAGAAGTCAAGTAGGACCACCTACTAGCAATTAATAGTACAGCGACAATCTCAAGTGATTATTCTGTGTGAACCATCTTAAACCATACTGCCTCATGAATAATGAGGAGATGTACTCAGAAAAGTATGACATACAGGTGCATCTCAATAAATTAGAATGTCGTGGAAAAGTTCATTTATTTCAGTAATTCAACTCAAATTGTGAAACTCGTGTATTAAATAAATTCAATGCACACAGACTGAAGTAGTTTAAGTCTTTGGTTCATTTAATTGTGATGATTTTGGCTCACATTTAACAAAAACCCACCAATTCACTATCTCAAAAAATTAGAATATGGTGACATGCCAATCAGCTAATCAACTCAAAACACCTGCAAAGGTTTCCTGAGCCTTCAAAATGGTCTCTCAGTTTGGTTCACTAGGCTACACAATCATGGGGAAGACTGCTGATCTGACAGTTGTCCAGAAGACAATCATTGACACCCTTCACAAGGAGGGTAAGCCACAAACATTCATTGCCAAAGAAGCTGGCTGTTCACAGAGTGCTGTATCCAAGCATGTTAACAGAAAGTTGAGTGGAAGGAAAAAGTGTGGAAGAAAAAGATGCACAACCAACCGAGAGAACCGCAACCTCAGCAGTGCCACAAACTGATCACCTCCATGCCACGCTGAATTGAGGCTGTAATTAAAGCAAAAGGAGCCCCTACCAAGTATTGAGTACATATACAGTAAATGAACATACTTTCCAGAAGGCCAACAATTCACTAAAATGTTTTTTTTATTGGTCTTATGATGTATTCTAATTTTTTGAGATAGTGAATTGGTGGGTTTGTTAAATGTGAGCCAAAATCATCACAATTAAAAGAACCAAAGACTTAAACTACTTCAGTCTGTGTGCACTGAATTTATTTAATACACGAGTTTCACAATTTGAGTTGAATTACTGAAATAAATGAACTTTTCCATGACATTCTAATTTATTGAGATGCACCTGTAGAATTGTTCTTCGTGTAAGAGGTCTGCACAGGACGTTTTTTTCCAGCCCACTCCCTCAAGTTTCTATCCTGCACCCGAACGCTCACGCTGAATTTTACTCCATGTTCACCTGCTCTCTGCCCACAGTGATTTTCTTTCTGACCACTCCCGTTCCCGCAACCCCGCATTTGTTTTCCACATAGGGCAAAAGCCATACAAATGGACATGAAGTGTACACAAAGAAGGTTTTATTTTTCTGATAATGCTATTATCAGATGACGCGTGACATGACGCCCATCTGACTTGCCTGAGGTTTATTTCTTAACACTAAATTGACCATTTTCCAGTCTGAGTATCACATCCTTTGATGTCACAGTGTGTCCACACTTTGGTCCACCATTGTTCTAAAGGCCCGTTGACTACCCGCATAGCCTGCTTTATATATTGGATAATTTGATGCACGTGCTGTGTGAACATTTTTATGTCTTATTTTCTGTTTACTGTTATCAAAAATAAGTTAATTGTAAAATAAAATACCAATCATTGTTTTTTCCATTTAAAATGTAATAACATTAAAAAAAATATCCACATCTGATTTTTCAGGCTATTCTCTGACCGCCTGCTCCTGCATATCACTCACTGGAAGTACAGTCCGCTCCAGCCTTTGACTCGGAAATTTAATCCCGCATCATGAGAAATCTAATCGGGTGACAAACACAATTCAGATTAAACAAATTAATGTCATATTTAGTGGCGTTCCCTCAACATTGGTTTGAAACCCAAAAATATACAGTATATATGTAAATATTTTATTTATATTTTAAATCAAAATATAAAATAATATATTTAATATTTTAAATAGTTTTTTAAACAATTAATAATTACAAATTATTATATTTAACATTAAAAACAACACATACTGTAATATCATTGTCTTCCAAATAAGCCCATAAAAAATTGAAATTCAAAATAACACATTAAATGAGAATATTAGCACAGCTGAAACAGGCCTGTAGCCTTCTAAAAGATTTGTAAAAAGCACATTTTCTAATGTACTAAAATGTCTTAGCTTTTACCAAATCCTCTGTGGTGTCCTCAGACAGCTTGATGTGAGGTTTCCATAGCAGAGCATATTGAAAATTAAATAAATCTGTCAAATCTGTAAATTGGCTAACCTGTTGAATATGGTTTTGCATGCAGCCGATTCAGTGTTGTTAAATTTATCTCTGGACTCCAGTCATGCTGTGTTGAGCCATTGGAGTTATTATCATGATTGTGAAACGCCGTAAAGTCTCTTGCATCTTTTTCCCAAAGATTGAGACATAAAGGACAAATCCCATCCATATCCATAATACTATTTATGTACTGTGACAATTACATATGATTTCAGAACTTCCTGGTGCTCAGTGACAGCAAATATTTGCCCAAAATATGAATAATTTAGTTTTTTCGGCCCCACAGCATATTTAGATAATGATATATTTAATAAATCTGACAGCCAAAGACATGCTCCCATAATTAAATAATGGCTGGATTTGGAATCAATTCAGGCTCGCATTAAAGCTAATATCCTTTCAATTTAGCTATTTATCCTGATAAAGAATACGCTCATGGAAAGATCCCCTTACATTACATTTCCTGCATTTTGAAGAACCCACTCTAGAACTGCTCTGTGCCAGTTATAAAGAGGGACAAGAATGAGACAGATGCTGAAGACCTTCATAACACAACACAACATCCTTGACAACATGTTGGCATCTAGAGAACAATAATCTCCCTTCATTTTGTAATGGTTTTTGGCACTTTCCCTCTTCCTCTCTCTCTAGTACTCAAGAAGTTCCATTCACAGCAGACACACATCTGCAGAACATTATTAGATGTAATTACCTCCTAAAAGAGTTATGCAAATTGGGAACATGGAGAACCATTGAAGTGAGTGACGGAGAAGAGACTGTCTCTTCCTGTCAACAAATTATCAAGATCTATATTTTCATTTCATACTGACATGTATCATTACACATCTCATTTAAAAAGAGATATTTCTCATGTGAACAGATCCATTTGCTTTCTGTTATTTAAAGGAATAGTTAACCCATAAATGAAAATTCAGTCATCATTTACTCAAACTCATGTCATTACAAACTGCTGAACTACTTTAACGGTACTTTTAGGTGCTTTTTTACTTTTGGACCTTTACGGCCCCTGGTCACACAATTCCTTTAATGCCATATTGTCAAAATTCGCCTCTAATTTCAACTCACTGTCTGTAGCTGAACCGACATTTGAGCATATGGATGATTATGTGTAAGCTTCACATAGCACTGCCCCATGTACTAATCAGTGTGATATACCACAGAACATCCTCTCTGCCCTGGTCTGTCCAGAATGCCTGTAAACAATCACCTTCTTCATGGTCTGTCTGCTCTCTAAATCTCAGCTGGACCAGAACCAACAGCCTCACCTGAAAGGAAATCAGACAGGACAGAAAAATGAGAGGACGGTCCACTGACATTACACACTATTGTTTGATTGGCTGAGAGACAGGTGGAAACCTCGGCAAGTGGAAACAGATGAACATATCAAACGATCTTCCCTTGCCCTAGAAGGAATGTTTGTTCTACTTACGGTATCTGGTCACATCACATTGTGGCGATAGTGAGAAACTGAATGTTTTTAGACAATGAAAAGAAAACGAGGGCTGTTGAGGCTTACCCTCAACAACCTGCTTGACCTTCCATGAAGGGGTCACTGCATTGCTTCTATATGCTCTGATGAATGTTACAGACCTCCCTCAAGGTGGATAACACTGAAACAAGCGAACCAAATTAGACCTGTTAAGAACATGGAATACTGAGGTTCAACATTCCATTGAAGGATCCATCAATCAAAATTACTCTTATTCCAGTCAGTTGACTGTTTAAGTAGGACATGTACATGGATCAACAGATTCCCATTGAGATTAATGTATTTCGCTGGTAGAATTTTGCCGTGTGAAGGTAAATGTGACTGCACCTATAGTTACAGTTTGTTCATCATACAAAGTAAGACACCAGAGGAATTTTAATTCCTTACTGCTAATGGACAACATCTTGTTGACTGCAATTGTGGCCTCATTCTTGAGTCGCTCGATATTCAATTCAACGTCTAGGCAGCTGGTGTCAATACACTTTGTCCTGTGGTCATTCTCTCTTAAGAAATCACAACAGCGTTAGCTCCTATGAATGGTCATGATTCTCCTATTGAGCCATCAGAAAGGTCACAGGTCAGCCGTCCGTCACAATTGGAGAGGCAGTCTCAAGCGTAACCTTCTCAGCCTCAGGGGAAATAAGGTAATGAAGGATACTCATATGGTGCGACTCAGCACTATTGTTCAGAGTAAAAATAGATTGCAATTGTCTGTGTCAGAATCAGATACGTAAGAATGATATTTAAGTGAAACTGTGTGGCATTTTCAAAATATGAAATTAAGACTTTACAGATAATTTCATTGTGAAAGAAGCCTAAATACACTTACAAAAGTTCCATGGTATTGTTTTTTTTTTTTTTGTTTTGTTTTTTTTTTTTTTTGGACATATCCAGTTCCATTGTAAAACTATGGTTTTTCAGGCATGTACCATGGTAATACCATGGTATTCTTTGAAGTTATTTAGAATATTTCTTCAGACTCATGTAATTAAAGACTTTCATAAAGTTTCTTTGGATAACTTGGGTGAGACATCAATTTCAGAACCTTATTTTGTTGTTTAAAAGTTAACACTAACACAAAATATATTTTGGATGTGGCATCATGGTAATACCATGACATTCCTTGAAGTTCCTTTGAGTACCATGCAAATACCATTGTGTAGAGCATGAATGTGATAATCATCCAGTACATGGTATATATTAAAATTAGGGGTTTCAGTCAATTAAAACTTGTATATAAATTAATTACTATTTCAATTAATCATATGCCGATTAATGAATCAAATTAATCACATATATAAATGTGCCGAAATAGGCCCCCAAATTAAAATAATTCAATAAATAATAATCATAATAATTATTAAAAAATATATAAATTCAGATAATTTAAAGACATTACATTATTGTGGCAGACGATTAAAGCATTGATTAGACAATACAAAACGTGGCTTTATGTTAGTCAATATACAGTATATTGTTTGGTTTATTTCCATCTCATTGAACATAACCCTATGTTTGTTCTCACAGGATGCGTTCTTCCATCCCAAATGCGTCGCCTTTAACAGGTTTTCAGCGTCTCTAGCCAAAAACGCAGTGTTTTAGGAGACTAGGTCAAATTAAATGAAGTTTGCAACTTTAAAAAAAAAAAAAAAAAAAAAAAAGCATCACAAGTCCTCTGCACACTACTCCATCCAGCTGTCTTTGAACAGTTGTCGGTTTGTGGCCTGTACAGCTGCGCATTGCCTCTACAGCTGGGGCTGAGCTGACTGCCCCCTGCTGACTAATTGTGGGGCATGTTTTATTATGTTAACTTTTTAACGCATACCTTATGTAATTAATCTAACATTTAATGCGTTAAATCGGCAACCCTGTCTTTGTATTACCATATCATTTTAACTCTACAGTGCTTTATTGAAGTTAAGCATTGAAGGGTGATCAAAACTAACTAAATGTCAAAATATTTTGTCTGTTCACACATCCTTACAAGCTTCTATTTTATCCAGAATGCACTACAGGTGAAAGACTCCTTGAAAATCACAGTAAATTCAGATATGCAGACTGACTGAAGGTCAAGCCCTCGCATAGCAGTAGAGTCAGTTTCCATTAGCATCCATTCATCATGGGCGGGAGTGTCGACCCAGTCCTGAACTGGTGACTACCTGCCTAATGACAGATGTTCCAGAAGCCCAGTCCTGCGTGACGAATATTGGCCTTTCTGTGCGGGTCAAAGGACAAAGCATATCAGTTACCACTCCAGCCATTGAATACAGATGCATGATGTGCTATTATTCAATCTGAGGGACCTTGTGTGGCTCTCAGGGAGTGAGAACTGTCCCTCGTGGAATAACTGATATACCTCAGAACACACATTCTGTATTCATACAGCCACTCTTTGACCTTAATGAAACCTTCTACACCCAAACTATCCCCTGGATAGCTACTAAAACCTGTCCCAATGTCCCCTTGACACCTACCAAGCTCACTCACCTGTGGCTGAGAACCTGGTGCAGGAAGTCTGCTGCTTCTGGTGCTCCTCAGGGAGAACCAGTTCAAGGCAGCATTTTACAGTGGCCTGCAGTTCACCCAGGCAAGCTGTGAATTAATTTCACACATGAACAGACATTTAGTCCCGTTTAGATATCCATTCATATTTAGCCACAATGCAAAGTAATAGAACTTCTTTCTCAAAGTGACTCATTTTCTTTGTTCCAAAACCAAGTGAGTTGACAACCTAGGCAGCATTTTAATGCATTCTAAACATCAAGTAATTTATTACATTTTATAAAAATTTTAAAAAAAAAAATCCACAGTGGCTTTAATTTTCATTTCCATTTTGTGCACAAATAAACTTATGGAAATATGACTAGTGAAAAAGCTCCCTAGGTTGTGGAAGAGATCTAATGATTTAGGGTGCACACAGCTCATCCATTCTCAAAAAAAAAAAATAAACTTTTCCACTCTATGATCACCTGAACAATGTTATTCCAGATTGTTTTACTTTCTGATGTCGACATCATTGGATAATCAGGGGTCTATGGTGTCAGTTTCACCAGTAGCTGCTGAGGACAGCAAATTTTGTCTTTGAACAATGTTGCCAAATGCTCTACTTTCAAATATTTTAGAGATTATTTTCCACTTTCAAGTTAAAAGAATCATTCTGCTCCCGTTTTCTGTATTATTATTCAATAAAGACTTCCACAGCAAACCTTTAAGGAAGTCAGCCCTTCAGGAAGTGAGTCCAGATGAAGAGTGCTCTAGCATTTAACCAATAATATGATGGGCGCTGGGCCTGAGCTGAGCTAATTGAATTTTGTTTTAGCTATAAATTTGGATCCTCTTAGAAAAAGATAATTTATATGAAGATTGTGTAATCAATAACAATGCACTCACTTGTTACTTTGCTTCCGTAAATAAGAATAGGGCGGCATGCATTTTTCTCCAGTATACTGAATGAAGTGATGTGGGACAAAGCCACATATCTCTTATTTGTCTGGTTTGCAGCTTGAGAGAGTATTGGCAAAACATTCAGAGAGCTGTTATGAATCTGCCCTGTCCAAACATCCTGCTGTTTTATATGCTTCCTGGGGCCAGAGGTCAATGCAGACAAGGCATGACCAATCATCATGTAAATCTGGATCTGAGCGTGGCCTGTCATCCATATAGTTCAATTCAATTACCTTAAATTTACTATGAGGATTTGTGGAATGCATGCAGACTTCTATTGATGGATGACATTTTTAATGAATGGGATTTACACACACATACCAGATAAAAAAATAAAATTAAAATAAAAAAAACAGCAAAATAATGCATTTAAATATAAATTTGTATGACATTCCACACCAATGTAATTTTTTCTTTTCTTTCATTCAATACATAGCCTATAGTAATCTCTCAGATATCCTGATTTCATATGTACAGCCAGTTTTAGAACACAACGTTCAATGAAAGATTTGTGGAGTTTGCTAAAGCAAGCATCACAATGGCTATTGCGCATCCTTAGGGTTAAGGATTTAAACAACTTTGGTGTGTAACTGGTCTCACACCGTTTGTGCTATTGACATTAATTAGAGGCATGCTAACACTTTTGAAAGCAATTGGAAGTTTTTTGGCATGGCAGACAATAAAAGAGCAAAAACATTCTATAGACTTACAGTGAAGGAACATTGGACTTGGGGGCCTATGGTTCCACAAATCGACCTGGTAATGATAAGACTGCGGCCAACAGATGGACTGGATCATGCATCAATTTACATGAGACTTTGGTACTTTACTGGAAAACCCCATTTTGCCATTACCTCATTTGCAGATGAAAGATTCAGACATTGTTCAAGGCCTCTATGAGAATCCTGGGAAATGGGTTCAATACGGCAAAACAGGCTGGCCAAATAACCACATGTGATTACAAACATACAGTATGTGACCGATACAAACTCAAGCCGAAAGAGTGCTGTTGTCACAGACTATGGACATGGACATAGAAGGACACACTCTCTGCTTGTCTTAATTCATGTTATTTACATATTTCCAAATACAAGTTCTTTTTCAGTGTAGCCACTAATCTTAGTTTAAAGATGAAACATACTCAATTATTAGTTAAGCGTTTGAAGGCTGATTCTGAACCTGTTTGGGAAACAATCAGCATTTTTGGCACTTTTTGCATTTCCTTAGACTTCCATTTCAAATGGAACAGAAATTACACACTGCATCTTAATTTTGTTTTTGTTTTTTTCTAAATACAAAGAAAAGTTGTAGACTAACCAACCTCAAAACCAGAGTGATGCAGCTCCTATTCTTAATTGTTCGCAACTCTTTCAATGAGTTCTGGCTACAAAATAATTTCAGGCTAATTTGCTAAAGGCACATTAAATATGTCCCCTAGGCATTTTCCTGTTTTAATTACTTAAAAGGTTCTGATCTATATAACTGTCACTAGAGTACCCTCCATTATTGAGCTGCTCAAGCATAGAGGAAATTACATCAGTCATCGAGTTAACAGTGAGGAAAGACTTGGCTATCAGAAATGGATCTCCTTGGGAGGGGGCCTGGGTAGCTCGGCGAGTATTGACGCTGACTAGCATGCCTGGAGTCGCGAGTTTGAATCCAGGGTGTGCTGAGTGACTCCAGCCAGGTCTCCTAAGCAACCCAATTGACCCGGTTGCTAGGTAGGGTAGAGTCACATGGGGTAAACTCCTCGTGGTCACGATTAGTGGTTCTCGCTCTCAGTGGGGCACGTGGTAAGTTGTGCGTGGATCACGAAGAGTAGCATGAGTCTCCACATGGTGTGAGTCTCCACAGTGTCGTGCAATGAGCCACGTAATAAGATGCATGGATTGACTGTCTCAGAAGCGGAGGCAACTGGCACTTGTCCTCCACCACCCAGATTGAGGTGAGTAACCGCACCACCACGAGAACCTACTAAGTAGTGGGAATTGGGCATTCTAAATTGGGGGGGGGGGGGTGGATCTCCTAAAAGAGTCTTTCAAATTGATTAACAGTATTTTTTTAATTAAATTATATTGGAACCCCCATAACTTTATGTCTTGTTACAGCCTTATTATCCTTATACTGTATAATTGTCCATAATGTAGTTTTTTGTTATATTTCCCCTATTTATCCTGATTGTCTGTAGGCCTATTTCAATTCAGATCTACATCCTGTGCTGTTTTCTTTCAAATGAAATCATACTAATTGTATTCTTCCTTATTAAATAGTTTAATAAATGTGTTTAATAAAAATAAAAAAAAGTTAGCAATTTTGCGAATGTAGTACTAGCATACTGCTTACTGCATACTGTGCAGTATGCACTGCCGGCTATTTAAAAAATGTGTGAAACAATATCGATATAAAACAATAAGCAATTCAAACAGAAACATACATTGTTGTCACATAATATAAATATGTTTAATCCAATTTTGTGTACAAATATCTTCACATTCAATAATGAGTCAAGACAAGGAATCTGAATATTGTGTATGATATTAGTTGCGGTTCATTCTTCACACAGGAAATGCATGGTCAATTTTAGCAGATTGTATTACAATCTGCATTATACCGCAGATTTTGGCAAATGCAGCAGGTCCATCCAGGTATTCCATGCAGAAAATTTGCCTGAGTATGTACACATTATACATACTATACTGCAGAAATAGAAAGAGTAGTATGCAGTTAGAGTCTGTGACAAGATCATGTGCATGCAATTGACAGCATCCCATGTGTCCTACGTCACCCTTCACCAAATTGAAGCTACACAGTGGCTTATTAACTGATAGACCATGTTAACATAATGACACTTTAGTGTTTGCCGTATTCATCAGCAGTTGTCTAGAATCGCTCTCTGTATTTATTAAGGCTGCAAATTGCTGCTCTGTCTGTCAGAGTCATCAGTATACACACAAACACACACTACCAGTAAACATACTGTAACTCATGCAAAAACACAACAGTTTGTGTACTGCGAAGGCAGATTGACCTGTCAATTCATGCATGCAGATCATATAATTAGTCTTCCACGGCCTCAGCATTTTGTTGCAGTGGGTGACTTATGACCCATGATGTAGATGGCAGCATGTTAGTGAATAATGCATCTCCAAATGCACTCTGATATGATTTATAAACCTGTCAGTGCTTAATGACTTCATATAGAAACATTTTTACTTGCATGTAATTCTGTTGGATAGTAGTCCACACATAAGAGGAATTATACATTAGGTCTGTATTAGCAGCTAGGGAACATCCATTGGAAAAGTTTATCTCTTGTATTTTTTTTTTTCTTTTTGTTTCACTACATTTTCTTGGGCCTATCAGGCTTTTGGATTTAACCCTGGGTTAACATAATCCTTGGTTTTCTTGTTTATGATTCACACTGTTCATACTTCATCTTGTTGAGTTATTCTGGGCAGTCAGTTCCCTTTTGTAGTTCCCTTCGATGCTGCGTCAGAGCTGACGCATGGGGACACGCAAGTGGTCATGTGGTCTGAAGCCTTTATACAATCATGCAAATGTATTGGCTGATGGCACTTAAGTGATGTCCACTAAGGAGCTACGTCATGGGCACCTTATAAGTGCTCACTCTAGCGTCACCTCTCAGATTTTCTTCACTTGAAGTGCACAAAATTCGTCTCACCCCTTGTTGTTTCTAGCTGCTCAAGTCGAAGCGAGGATTATCTCTCCCTTTTGAGTGGCAATGCGAGGATGTCTTTTAGGAAGTGTGTACCTCCGTGTACCAGTTCATTGTCGGCGAGGATACTCACGACACATGTGTGAGTTGTTTTGGTTTTCACCACAAGGAGGCAGTGTTGGAGGTGTCGAATTGCCCACATTGCAAGATGATGAACGTTCGGACACTCCACACAAGGCTCGCCTTCTTCGCCTAGGACTCGAGCAGGCCACGTGTCCCCTGGTTTCTCTACGCTTGTCTGCTAGTGCAGCATGCCAGTTGGCCCATGCCATGGTTTCCTTCAGTGCTGTGGATGAGGAAGCTTTGTCCACGCTGGCTTCAGCCTTAGAGAAATTCCCCGCCGGCCAGGCCGAGGCCTTGGCTCTGAGCGGGTGTATTTCCAGGCTCTCAGTGACTTACAAGGAGTTACTTGAAATCGTCGCACATGCAGTGGAAAAACTGCACCTGGTTTGGTCAGATGAGACTCAGTTAGAAGTACAAAAGTTCATCCTGGATGACTGTTTTCTAGCTGGCCAACATGGGCCAAAGTCTCTTAGGCCGCTTACATGTTTTCCGGACATCCAACGGTAGATTTTGAGGTCCTGGGATCAACAATATTCTGCAAGGCCTGCCAATCCTTGGCTTGACATGTGGAAATCGAGGTCTACTCTTCCCTCGAAGCCTTGTAGGATGACTTCGGCCTTGTTAAATAAGGCCTACCTTGCTTCGGCCCAAGCGATTTCAGCTTTGCACACGATTAAGCCACAAATGTTATATTATATTGTAATATTTCAACAGTATATCTTAATATTAAATAATAAATGAATTAATGATACCTGTCTTTCTACAGTATCGATAACACCAAATGCAGACTTGTCCAAATTGCTTTACCTGTTTTCTAGTATGTCTCATACAGTATGTATCACAATGTTCTGTGTTTACTATGTACAGTATACTGTCTGTCCTGTCTTGTTGACAGCACGCATGCAAGAAGAGTGCTTTTGACACGTGATTGCTGCTGTGTGTCTGGTAAACATTCCTGTCTTGGTGAGATATTGAAAACTGTGTTTTCAGTGGGTCCATCCAGATGCAGAAAGTACCAAATATTTACATATACAGTGCATTCGGAAAGTATTCACAGCGCTTCACTTTTTCCACATTTTATGTTACAGCCTTATTCCAAAATGGATTAAATTCATTATTTTCCTCAAAATTCTACAAACAATACCCCATAATGACAACGTGAAAGAAGTTTGTTTGAAATCTTTGCAAATTTATTTTTTAAACAAAATGAAAAAAATCTCATGTACATAAGTATTCACAGCCTTTGCCATGACACTCAAAATTGAGCTCAGGTGCATCCTGTTTCCACTGATCATCCTTGAGATGTTTCTACAACTTGATTGGAGTCCACCTGTGGTAAATTCAGTTGATTGGACATGATTTGGAAAGGCACACACCTGTCTATATAAGGTCCCACAGTTACCAGTGCATGTCAGAGCACAAACCAAGAGAAACTCTCAGACTATGAGAAACAAAGATTGAACTCTTTCGCCTGAATGGCAAGTGGCATGTCTGGAGGAAACCAGGCACCGCTCATCACCTGGTCAATACCATCCCTACAGTGAAGCATGGTGGTGGCAGCATCATGCTGTGGGGAAGTTTTTTTTAGCGGCAGGAACTGGGAGACTAGTCAGGATCGAGGGAAAGATGAATGCAGCAATGTACAGAGACATCCTTGATGAAAACCTGCTCCAGAGCGCTCTGGACCTCAGACTGGGGTGAAGGTTCATCTTCCAACAGGACAACGACCCTAAGCACACAGCCAAGATTACAAAGGAGTGGCTACGGAACAACTCTGTGAATGTCCTTGAGTGGCCCAGCCAGAGCCCAGACTTGAACCCTACTGAACATCTCTGGAGAGATCTGAAAATGGCTGTGCACTGACGCTCCCCTTCCAACCTGATGGAGCTTGAGAAGTCCTGCAAAGAAGAATGGGAGAAACTGCCCAAAAATAGGTGTGCCAAGCTTGTAGCATCATACTCAAAAAGACTTGAGGCTGTAATTGGTGCCAAAGGTGCTTCAACAAAGTATTGAGCAAAGGGTGTGTGTGTGCGTGCGTGCGTGCGTGCGTGCGTGCGTGCGCGTGCGTGCGTGCGTGCGTGCGTGCGTGTGCGTGTGTGTGCGTCCCCATTTTGGAATAAGGCTGTAACATAACAAAATGTGGAAAGAGTGAAGCGCTGTGAATAATTTCCGGATGCACTGTATAACCCTGAATACAAAGTAATATATACAGATGTGCTCAAGGAATTTGCCAACCAAGTCATGAGCCAGGTCAGCGTTTTTTTTTTTTTTTTTTTTTTGTAAAACTCTTAAGACAAGGTTCAGTAAATTTCACAATATTTGGTAAATCTTGCAAATGTTTTTCCTCATAACTACCTATGTTAGCCCATTTACTGCCTGCTATCTTCTAAACTACAGCATCTGAAAACTCAATTATATAAAACTGTTAATTGTACACAATGTGCAATGAACTACGGAAAGCCAAAGGGATAATATAGTGTTTTTTTTAAAACACATTTTAAAGTACATGGTGTTAAAAGCACGCAATTTCTGAATTTCGAGTGTATCTGAAGCTGAGACAAAAGTTAAAGGGAACTTTTATTTTCAATAATATTTAAAGATTTACTATATAAATGATATCTCACAGATATCTCACTTTTTTTTTTTTTTTGTAAAGTGTATTATATTCTGAAATTTCGTCAAGGGATAGCCCTGTGTATCCACAGAGGTCTGGGCTGATTATCACTGATCCTAGAACTGCCCCAGAATATCACCATGCAAATCAGCTCTTGTTGTCTTTTGAAAGCTTAAGTCTTCTGAAAGTTAACACAGGATTAAAAGTGGCCTTAACTTTGGGTTTAAAAAGTTTCACACTACACTAGGATTAAGTGTAGTGTGAAAAGCCCTTTAGATTCTTGCCAAGAGCTGATATTCAGCATAACAGAGTGAGAAGAGGAAGTGAGACAGAAAGAAGATTAGAGATGAGATCACTGTATCCATTGATCATATTGTAATGATGATGTGGTTATTAAGTGGTATAATGGGTAAACAGTCTAGTGCTGTAGCAGATAGTGCCGGTAGAGTACCCTGGGGTCCCATCCAAAATTTGACAGCCTGTTTAGCACTAAATATATAATGACACAACCTGTGGTGACTGTAGAGCCGAGGAGGGCGGGGCCGGGCTGGAATGACGCACGCCCGGTCCCCAATCAGCCTGATGGGGCACGCGAGGGATAAAGGCGGCCGGGGGTGGGTGGGTGGGTGTGTGTGTGTGTGTGTTTATGTTTAAGTTTATTATTAAACTATTATTTATATTCTCAAGCCAGTTCTCGCCTCCTCCTTTCCACTGAACCCCCTTACAGTGACCTACCACCCTAGGTGTGTGTGTGTGTGTTTTAAGGGTTTTGGCTTCTCTTACAATGCATAGAAACTAAAGACATTACCATAAGATCTAAATCCTACTAAGAAGCCTATGTAGACAGTATTTGAAGCCATCATATGCACACTTCCTTGCTGAAAAAAACAACAACAACAGAAATTCTAATGGTTTCCACTACAAATACCAATTATGAGTGTAGTATGTTTTGAGACATATTACATTAGTATTTAAAGGTTTGTATTGGTTTCCATTATAGATACATATAGATCCCTATTGGTATCCAGCAGACATGCTGCAAGTAGTAGCCAACTCATTACCAGTAGAAACCCACAGGGACCACTATTATAGTTTCCATTAAAACCATTACAATTCCCATTATAACCACTGAAACCATTAGGATTTCTGTGAGGGTTTAAATTGTTTTGTTTAGTTTCAGAACTGATCCGAAAACAATTCCAGAAAGTAGGCAGCAACAGTATGCTGCCCTTTAAGATCCATTTTTTTCTTTTGGACGAAGCAATCCCAGAATGCATGCAACAAGCTCTGGAAAAAAAAATCATCCAAGATGGCAGATAAGTCGAAATAAATATATGCTGTTATATTATAGAAATATTTATATTTCAATCAATTCTGAGAAGTGTCATAAAATAATTTATAAAATGTTTATGTGAAATTAAAAACAGACTATTTTACCCAATATTTGTGTGTGCTATGTTTTTTAAAAACGTATTTGAGTATTGTGTTGATAGCTTAGAAATGCGTTAATGTCAATCTCAATTTGAACCAATCGAGTCTCTATGTAAAGAGTTCCTAATCCGCTACTTATGAGGTTACATGACAGTTAAGCCCAAAGTATACTCAGAGATTCTTTTATATATGGAGATAACCTCCACGGTTCTATCACAGCAGAGAGTGTAACGGTCAACTAGCGTGTTATGACAGTAATTCACCGTTACAAATGAATGGGGAGAGCCGTAAAGTGACACCTACCTGTTGCAAAATCGCCAGTGACTTCTCTTATAAAACATTAATTTATCGTAGTAAACTCCACGCATGACGCAATTCTTGTCATCAGCAGAGTGCTCAAGCAATGAATGCGTGCAGCCCTATTTTTCTAACAGCGCATCTTTGAAGAAGAATGCACATGCGCCTGGAGTTATTTGCACTAATTAATGGCTCCAAAAGGTGGCAACACTCACATTTGAGTCGTTGTTGTCATGAAGATGCGCTAGAAGACGTAATTGCCGGTAACAACAGGAGACGAAGGTAAAAACGTCAACAGTGGATGTGCATATCAACTGTGCACATCTTACTATCAACCGACACAACTTACTATCAACCGACAGCCTGAATGTCAATACAGTACAATACAACCTACTGTACATTTTATATATACTATATATACTTTTTTATTGTATAATGTGTATTCTATATTGTGTGTATTGTATACTGTACAGTGTATGTTATTATTTGTATATTGTGTTGTGTGTAATTATGTGTATATTAGACTTTAAATTGTGTTGTGTTAATTTGATGTTATTGTAAATTGGTATATGTCCCATCACTGTCACGACTACTATGTTGCTCGGAACTGCACCCAAGAATTTCACACACTATTGCACTTGTGTATATGGTTGTGTGACAATAAAAGTGATTTTATTTGATTTGATTTGAACAATGCGTGTGTGAGGAGGTCTGGAGATCCCTGTAATTGTATAACTCTAGTCTGAAGATATATAAAAACATCTTTATTGGTCTAAACTCCTGAAGAGATATAGTCCAGTGTCTGGTTCAGTAGTAGTGCACATGCGCCAACCGCCTGTGTATGCGCACACTGTCAAATGGAGTATACTTTTACAGGCTCGCGTTCGACTGTACGCAGACACTGAGCGTTTGCGTCAAAATCTAAGTATGCTTTGGGCTTAAAGGATCAAAAAGCTATCAAAAAGCACCAATTCATTGGTAAAACCAACACATCGGTCTACCTCTATCTTATTCATTTTCTCTTTCTCTACACACACATATAACCTACACACACTCCTGGACAATAAATCTAACAATTTTGCTCAAAGCAAACTCTTTTCACAAACACCATCCCCTGAGATTACTCCAATAGTTATATTTTTCCGCTGTGTGTTTATATGGGCACACAATGCATAAATAATCTGAGCCATAGTGGCCAGGAAAAAAGACCACTGGCTAGTGCGTATTTTAATGATTAATTGTAATGTAAACAAAGTCAAGAACGTAATGGACATCAGCCAACCCTTCAATACGGAGGCATTCATTCACAACTCAGTGGCCACGTGCCACCCTCTGTGCATGAATCACTGATGACTAGCCCACAGTGTAGACTCCAAACCGTAATGCCTCCTGAGCATTGCTCACTTATTAATGGAAAGATCAGATATAATAACAAACTTGCACTGTAAGTTCATTGCCAATATAGATTCATAAAGTAGATTTTCCTCTCTACATATACGTAAACACTGAAAACAACCTTGAAGGAACAGTTCACCCAAAAATGTATATTCTGTCTTCTACCATATTCAGTTTATTTAAAAGCAAAGCAACATTTTTGTCAATGTGTGTGGCAAACAAAGGGGCGGGGACAGTGGACATCTGTGCCACTCTAGTGATTGGTTGTGCTGCCTATTCAACCCTGGACCTTAGTGATTGCAGGACTGAAGATCTTTTTGTCTGCTGCTTTACTCATTCAATCAGAAGGCCAAGGGTTTACAACAACAACCATTTCACTGAGTTAACCAAGACCTCACTTTACAGCCCCCAGGCACAGCACACTCTCTGAACACACACCTGCCACTGAGCAGTCAGACTCATCTGGAACGCATTGCTATTACTTCATTCTATACATTTTTTTATTTTTATTTTTTTTTTGTGCTCACTGGCCCCACACTCTTGTTGTCATTGTATAAGTGATACACCATGCACTGAGCTCAAGATGGAAAAAGCCAAACATCTGCACCGCAAATTAGCAGAGATAACAATAGGGTCAGCAGTGGAATTATAACAGAGAACGGTGGTCTGCAGGTTTGAACCTTTGCCAAAGGCAAACATCTCCCCCTATGTGTCAGATCTGTGAGTGATCTAGTCTGTAAACCATTAACCAGTTGAAAATAAAGGAATAATGCATGCAAAAAATAAAATTCTGTAATTATTTACTCACACTAATTTTGCTCCTGCGTGAATTTCTTTCTTCAATGGAACACAAAAGGATCATTAAAAAAAATTTTACAAAATAAAAACGTCTTCACTTACTTTATTTGCCATTTAATAAAAGTGCATATAATAAAACTGCATTGTTAGTCCAGTCTCTTAAAGGGGTAGTTCACCCAAAACTGAAAATTCTCTTATCATTTACCCACCCTCATGCCATCCCAGATGTATATGGCTTTCTTTCTTTTGCTGAACTCAAATGAAGATTTTTAGAAGAATATCTCTGCTCTGTAGGTCCATACAATGCAAGTGAATGCTGACGAGAACTTTGAATCTTTTGAAGTCAGCATAAAAGTAATCCATATGACTCCAGTGGTTTAATCCATGTCTTCTGAAGCGATATAATAGGTGTGGGTGAGAAACAGATCAAAATTTAAGTCCTTTTTTATATAACTCTCCACCTTTGACCAGCCCCGACCAGTAGGTGGCGATATACATAAAGAATGTGAATTGCCAAAATAAAAAAAATAAAAAAAAGAAGAAGAATGCAAAAGTGAAAGTGGAGTTTTATAGTAAAAAAGGACATAAATGATGATTTGTTTCTCACCCACACCTATAATATCACTTCTGAAGACATGGATTTAACATGGGAGTCATATGAATTACTTTAATGCTGCCTTTATGTGCTTTTTGGACCTTCAGAGTTCCAGCCACCATTCACTTGCACTGATGCATTGACATGCTGCTTCCGAATGTACATGTACCCTAAAAACATTTATGCAACAATTCAAATGTGTTCACTTTTCTTTTGAGCACTACTGATATAGACACAAAGGTTCTGGTCCCATGGAAACCAGGAAGTAATTGTGATCACATAAACAATATTGAGTGCAATTCAGAGGTTGCATTTTTACTCTAAAATTACCATTTTTACACCAGTGATGGTTAGGTTTAGGGTTGAGGTTTGGGTTAGGGGGTAGAGTTAATAAAATATGCATTCCTGTTCACTGTATTACATCATGTAAAACTAAAATATAACTTGCATTTTGGGCCACTCTTTGGACATTTCACTTCAAAAATACTTCCTGCATCGTCCACTGGGGGCAGTGGTTAGAATTTCAGTAAGCACCATCTGATTTCAGCTGAAGAACTTTCATCCTGCTGTCACTGCAGTCTATTGGTAGTATCACATGATTAAAATGTGCTATGTGAAAAAAACATCAAGCCTTAAAGTAATCGACACAAAAAACAGTAATATACTGTATATATATATATATATATATATATATATATATATATATATATATATAGACAAATTTAGGACAGGGAGCTCTCACAGGAAGGCGCCAGACACTTTTTTATGAGATTAGCTTGAACAAGATCCAGCTAAAGCCAGAGTAGTTTGGGCTGCCTCTGGTCCACAGAGACCCATAACACAGATAGAGAGCCATGGGAAGGAAAAAATACACACTATCTACAAGTAATGTCAGTTACACGTCACTTATATGGGGTTATGTGTAGCTAGCATCTCTTAGCTCTGTCAGCCGCTTGGATAAGTCAATATAGGAAATTAGATCTAATACATTGTATCAAGTGATAAAATGTTACAAAACTGAGAAGAGAAATTAATGCAATCACATGCCAAATTACCATGCATATACACAAATTGTACTGATTAAAGGAAAGGGATGACTGTCCTGCAGGCTTATTGCATATTGGAGTCTATCTGGTCAACAAACCACTTCAAGATGGAGTCATTGGATATGGTCTGTCAGCACATCTATAGATAGAATATTCCTGTGAGGTAATAGAGAGTGTGCAGTTTCAAAGTGTGTGTACAGTATGTAACATTATAGGTAATATGTGTGAAGTGTTTTACTTTAATTTACAATGTGTAATTATTTCTTTTTTTAATAGTGGTGCATGTTAAGGCAAGCATCACTATCGCTCCTAGGGTTAGGAATCTGGGCAAACCCTAAGAATTAAACTTCACCACTTAACTTGTATTGCACTGTTTATGCTGACATGAATGGTGCAGCTTGTTTGGGAGAGGTGAAAAAAATATTCCATAAAATTATATTGAAGGGACCGGAGTATCATAGAGACTTGGGGATGGGCTCTTTTGACTTGGGCCATTAAGCAACCAACTAGCAATGCCCTAGTAACCACCCATAACAACGGCATAGCAACACCCTGGCCAAAACCACAACACACTTGCATCATGGCAATGAGTTTTTTCTATAGGCAAGCACCACTCACATTTTTTCTCCAGCAAATGTAAAAATCTAGTCTCTACAAAAAAAAAAAAAAAAGAAAAGAAAAAAGTTCAAAATCAAATTGTGTAGAAAACCCTTTATAACAGAGACAACATTGCAGAGATGGGCCACTTCTATTAAAATGAATGGGAGAAAGTGGAACGCCCAACCAAGGAGCTCTAAGCGCCAACGGTCAGTGGATGAAGAAAGGAAGTCCCGCCTTACAGGAAAAAGAGCCAATCACCTTTTAGATACAGACATCGCCTGTCAATCAACTTGAGAATGTGCACGCGCATTAGCTTTACAAACCGAGAAAATTGCGTTTTTAGCATAAAATGGGGTAAAGAATCACAATTTATGATTCCAGTATTGTCAAATTTTATTGTTAATTTGAAAAATGTTTTTAGATCGTAATCTTGACTAACCGTTTTTGTGATTTTGTTCTTTCTCATTCAAGTAGATAGGAGCTGTTCTGGCATGACTGGAAATAGCCTCCAGGGAGCATTCCAAAGATGGCCGACAGTGGACTGACTTGCTAGAAAGACTTTGCTTTATAATATCTGGTTGCGAAAACATGTTTTTAGGAGATTTTGCTTTACTCAAGATTTGTGTTATCTCACATTTTTTCTGTCCCTCACTCATTCTCCACACATATTTTGACAGTTTGCACACAACATATGCACATCCCTTGAATTGTCATGCCTAATTTGCCACTCTCACATTATGAAATATTTGTCCAAATTATTTTTGTGTGGAAAATTACAATGGCCCCAAAAGTATTTTGGACATTTATGCAAAAATTGGCCCCATTCACTTCCATTGTAAGTGCCTCACTGTAACCTCGATTTTTACTTTTTTTTAAGAAAAAAAGGGATGAGTCTAATTTAATTTGTGTGGTAATCAACATTATGCCACAAATGCTGTCGATTGAGCTTAACTTGTATTGAACCCGGAGTATTCCTTTAAGTATTTGTACACTTGTCAAACATTAGTGCAATAAACTGTGGTTATTTAACAGTTGGAATAGTCTACTTAACAAAACAAGTAAAGGATATACTTTACATTTCAATGGCAAATTCAGGTAGGATGAAAATACAAATACTCTGCATATTCTGCATATTAATATAGGAATTTTTTCAAGCTGAATTATGATAACCAATGCCTGTTCAACTGACACATACTGTACACCTACCTAATCATTGCAAAAGTATTGGTTTTGGTGCAGGTTGAATTATTAAAGAGGCCACTAGAGGAGTTTAAAGTGACAGATCTGCTTCTACTATGCATAAGCATCTTCCACAAATCACAGGAGTTTTCTTAAAGTGTTTTTTTCTACATTTATAAATATCCAAGCTTGTGCATATGTCTCTTAAATTTGACAATTAGAAAACATAAATCAACAGAACAAGAGAATGAGCATTGCTGAAAAAGTACATTGATGTACGATGAAATGAAATATGGGATTTGTGATTGAGGAAGACAGAGTGAGTGATGAAGAAAGATTACATAACTGTGTATATAACACATGTGGGATAAACAATACATTAACACAGTTCTGTTGATCTCTTACAATACACAACAGTGCCCCAGAAATCTTTTAATTGCACTTCATGTCTTGCCATTTCCTGTTTAGAACATAAGAAAAATGTAGAAATGTGACTGGAAGGATTTTAAATCTCTTAGTTTGTGGCTGCATGACCTTTTATCTTCTTTTATAGGATTATGATTTTGCCAACAAAAAATATGCGATAAAAATGTGAATGGATAGTCATCATTTATAATGAACCGAATAGAAGCTTTAAAGACAGATGAGTCATTTTATGGATAATCTGACACCTGCAACAATCAATCAATCAATCAAATTTGTACCACCACAAGACACTGACCACTGTATGTTTAATACCAGAGAAGCACCAGGGGTAAATATAGATGCCATTTAATTCTGATATCTATCTACCTACAATAATGGCTGTGCCATTGACAGATAATTAATAATATTTTATTAATAATGCTCGTTAGAAATCAGAATGTGTGTACCAATGTAGCATACAAAGTCTATATCAGTAGCTACATAATATTGTACATTTATAAAAAAAAAAAAAAAAAAAAAAATTAAGGAATATTCAAGGTTTAATAAAACTCAATCGACAGCATTTGTGGCATAATGTTGATTACCACAAAATTAATTTCAACATGTCCCTCCTTTTTTAAAGATTGGCCCCATTTACTTCCATTGTAAGTGCCTTAATGTAACCTCGACATATATATATATATACACACTGGGGCAAAAGTTTGGATTAATGTACAGATTTTGCTCTTATGGAAAGAAATCGGTACTTTTATTCACCAAAGTGGCATTCAACTGATCACAATGTATAGTCAGGACATTAATAACGTGAAAAATGACTATTATAATTTGAAAAAAATGTTCAGAGCTTCTTAAACTACTTCAAAGAGTTCTCATCAAAAAATCCTCCACGTGCAGCAATGACAGCTTTGCTGATCTTTGGCATTCTATCTGTCAGTTTGTCCAGATACTCAGGTGACTTTTCACCCCACACTTCCTGTAGCACTTGCCATAGATGTGGCTGTCTTGTCGGGCACTTCTCACGCACCTTACAGTCTAGCTGATCACTACAAAAGCTCAATGGGGTTAAGATCCATAACACTCTTTTCCAATTATCTGTTGTCCAATGTCTGTGTTTCTTTGCCCACTCTTCTGTGACAACTCAAAAACAAACACAAAGACAATGTTAAGCTTCATTTAATGAACCAAATAGCTTTCAGCTGTGTTTGATATAATGGCAAGTGATTGTCTAGTACCAAATTAGCAATTTAGCATGATTACTCAAGGATAAGGTGTTGGAGTGATGGCTGCTGGAAATGGGGCCTGTCTAGATTTGATCAAACATTACTTTTTTCAAATAGTGATGGTGCTGTTTTTTACATCAGTAATGTGCTGACTATACTTTGTGATCAGTTGAATGCCACTTTGGAGAATTAAAGTACCAATTTCCTTCCGAAAGAGCAAAATCTGTACATTATTCCAAACTTCTGGCCGCCAGTGTATATATTGTTTGTAATCAACAATATGCAACTAATGCTGTTAATTAAACTTGTATTGAACCATTAATTGAATGTCTATGACCTAATTCAACGCTAGATGTCGCACAAGTACACTAAATGTTTTGCATGCACAAAGTTTTGACAATCTTTAAGTTGAGAAGTTCAATTAAATAAATAAACAAATGAATGAATAAATAAATAAAACTAGAAAACGCAATAATAGAAAGCACTCCATGAAGAGTTGGTCTATTTACGTTCTTGAAAATCTCTTGCCTCTATTTTTTATAGCAGTACTTTTTTATTTATTATCGTTGATATCTGTATTGATACTTTGGTAATACTGTATGTAAAACAATCATAAAATAAAGCACTCTGAAATGGAAGCACTGGAATCGTTCAAAAATGACAGCTTGTCTGTCTAGTCTAGTGTATGACGTGTGCAACTCGTCTGACTGCCCCTTCCACTTAGCGACCGTCTGCGCATGTCAGAAAGCGCGCAGCTGATCACGTAAGGCACGTGCCGCACGCTTTTGCTTAATCAGATTTTGTATCTTCTGTTTGGATGTTCAAATTACTTTTATTATTACTTATTTCTGTATTTTGTCAGTTTAATATATTGAATGATAATATCAGATAGAAATATTGTTTTTTATGGCAAAGGCTAAATGTAGTGATTGTTGTTTTAAACCTGATTTACAGTTCATATTATACACTTGCCTTGCTTTTAGTATAAAGCCTCAGGCAGTCTCATGTGTGTAATTCGACATTATGTTAGTAGGTCAATGACCGGTCACTGTCATTGTGGTGGTTACAGCCCAGAAGTGAAATGCAAGATCCTAAAATACTATTTTAAGCTTTAACAGTAATACGGCATATAATTTAACTTATTGAGACGTTGTAATCTTGCAGTCTATCTAAATTAATCGAAACGTTCCACGTGTTGGTGAATTTTGCTTGTATGATTTTCTTTGGACCCTTTCCACTGACGTTAACCCCGCCCATATTTTCCCTTAGGGCAGTTTCCGCCGACATTAACCCCTTTTCCTTTTCGGTAGTTTCCGCTGACGTTAACCCCGCCCATATTACCCCTTTCGGCAGTTTCCGCCTACACTAACCCCGCCCCTACCGTGCTCAGCGTTGTTTAGGGACATTAGGAAGATGGCGGCTGCCCAGCTTTACTGTGTCTGCCGGCAGCCCTACGATTTTAGCCTGTTTATGATCGAATGCGACATTTGTAAGGACTGGTTCCACGGCAGGTATGGACATTATGGTCTTCTTAACAGATGTATGACGTTTTGTATGTATAGGCTACCTTGCCATGTCGTTATTTGTGGTGTAAATGTAGGGTGTAATGTGAAAGTGCGGGTGACGCGCGCTGAGTGTATTTAAATATGACGGTGCGCGTGCACGCTTGGCTCTCATGTGTTATGAACGGTATTGATCGATTTATGTCATATTTATCCGTTATAAACATGTACTAGGAACTTTTGGGGAATGTCTGCCTCCCAATATCCTTCCCTCTCTTATCGGTTAAATCAAATCCTTTTTATTTGGTAATGAGTTGCCAAAAGCCACATGGCTCATCTAAATATGTGTTATGAAACTGGACATTTAAATATTTGGAGTAATATTTAAATTAGTACTTTTTAACCCTGGTTTAATATATATTAATGGGAGAATTGGCTGAAGTTTTAATCTGACCATGTTTTTTAGCTGGATGAACTTTAACATGTTTACCATGGCAACCATATTGTGACAAATACCATTTTTATTAGTTAAGTAAAACTGTGGTAAATTTGTATTGTTGAAGTGGTTGCCTTATAGTACAGTGATGATATCAAATGGTAATATCATGTTACATGATATTTACCTTGGTACTAATTGATTTCTGTATTAATGGATTCACATTAATTGTATTTACATGATTCTCCAAAATACTTCAAATAATACTATGGCACATTTCCAAACAAATAGGGTGTTACCATGGTACATATTCAGTACGCCATGGCAAAATATAAAAATACCAATGGCATTTTGGTGGAAACTATGGTTACCATTGTGCATTTTTTTGTAAGGGACAACATTAAGCTTAATTTTTATCATAGCCTATAATGTTGTTCCTTATCACATATTATGTATCATTTGACCTAATTTTCCATTTAAATCAGTACAGTTAATCTAATCAGAAAGCCAAGAGCCATATCATTTCTTTGAATTGGATTTGTGTGTGTGTGTGTGTTGGTGTTCTTGTTTTGCTACATGCGAGGGCCAAATTTCCAAAACTGTTCTTACAACTTTAATAAACCCTCTTAAAACTTATGAGTATGATTATCTTGTTTTACTCCTTAGAGTGCCAGAGGTTCAGCTTCAGTGTTCGTCTGTAATGAGCTTAATTTAAAAACAATAGACGGCAATGGAATGCCTTGAAAAGTATATAAGCAAATAAATCGGTTTACGTGCATATTTCTGCAGTGGAATGTATGATAATCATGCCTGACCATGTCATGTTTATCCTGTTTTTCTGTCACATTGTGCCATGTAGTGTTGTCTCGATACTAACATTTCAGTTGGCGGTACTGATACCAGTAAAATGTCAAGATTGTAAATAACTTAAATTCCGCAACACACGCTATTATCCTATAAAAATGTTACATTTCAGTGTTAATAAAAAATAAAACATGTTTCCTTTGAGTGTTTCTCAATTAAACATTGCTTCAAATTTAAGAAGGACCCTATGAAATCGGTTTGATTTTTTTCCCAAATTCCACGTTTGCTTTTTTTCCCGAATTCCATGTTTTAAAGTTTAATTCAATTTCATCAAAACTGTATCTAATCCAATGAATCCAAACTTTAATGAAATTAAAATAGAACAGTTACTTTTCAGCATACAGTTGCATTTCTTTTCATCAAATGAAGTGAAGATCCTCACAGCATAATCTAAATCACAACATTGCTCTTATTTTTGTCAAATAAAGTGCTGCACAGCAGAGCATCTCATTATAAATGAAAACATTCATGTGAACTTCTATTCAGTACAACAGCACTCTTGCTTGTGGGATGCAGGTTCATTTTACTAAACACCAGTAATATATTTCTTGTTGCAGTTTCTTAAATTTCACGTGTCTAGCTTTTTATTTTGAATCAGACTTTTATTTAGACTATTCCAGTTCTGTGTTGTTGACGGTAGTTTCACACTGCTGGATAAGACATTGGTTAAATGTCCCAGTGTGATTATTGAAGCGCAAAATGCTGCAATTTAATTATATATTCTGCAGGCGCTGCGTGCATCACAGTGAATGCGCGCTCTGTCTGCCATCTACAATATGCACCACGTGCACTGCTCATAAGATGTGGTGATCCGAGCATCTATGAGTGGCTTCACACATTCACATCACATGCAGACTGTATATTTAATTGAATCATATCCATTTGCAATTTAATCATCACATTAGGACATATCACAACTTTGATCTATTGTCCATTTCTGTGTAAAAAGAGTAAAGGCACACACTCATAAGCTTGTGAGCATTTGTAAGCAGCCGTCTGTCAGTCTGACAGATCAGTCAGTCGGACTGAATTGAGTCGGTGCTCGGTACAGCTGTCATTGCACAAAGTTGGGCAGTACCTGCCAATAACCGATTAATCAACTGATTATTTTTTTATTCAGTATCAATTCAGTAAAATAGTGCTGAACTTTATTACAAAAATAAACAGTGCTGACTGAACCATAAATGTATTGTACTTTTTAAATGAAATATATAAATATTAATATAAATGAATATAAAATAAAAGAAAGAACATTTCATTTAACTAATGTGCATAAAACAAATATAGAAAAAGTCTGTCAGTCCATATTCTCAAATGTTACATCAAAAAGTAAAATGAGGGGGGAAAACGCTTCAATAGACAGTTCACATGGTGCTACACTTGCACAGATTCCTACTACTCCAGACTCAAGCTTCATAATAACAGCGAAATACCACATTTGTATGTAGAGTAGCAATATTCACAGATAGCAGTGGTATTCGGCTGAACTCAGTGGTGAAGCGGCTCAGAATATGAGCCCAGGCCAGGGGCTTTTCAGTCAGACAGAACACAACAGACTGGAACTGAACGCGAGGATCTCGAGACACACATTTACAAGTTGAACATCTTTCTTGACAACTCATTGCTTTATCTGAGAAACCAACTGTAAGGGGCTGTTCACATCGAACACTTTTGCAACCATCCATTTGTTTTTCTATGTAAACGTGCGCTAGACGAACATCTTTGTTTATTCAGCGTCTCGTGCAGGAGCGCTGTTTTTTAGATGATGTATCTATCTAATTAAAAAGAACTTTAAAAGCATCTTGAGACACCTGCTTTCTGTTAAACTGTATTTGTTGCGCTATGTCTAGCCTTTTTTTAACACAAGAATGTGAACGATCTTAAGTCATCGTGTTACAGTGAGGATGACTTTTTTTAAAATTGAAATCGGATGCCTTTCTGATTTGTTTATACGTTTCTCTCGGTTGCATGAAGATATTAATTTGCTTTCTCACATCACTAGCTTTAAATATGCAACTTAGCTGGCTAACAAATGCATAAACGTAACCAGCTTGATATAAACTTAAATAACGTAACTATTTAAACATTTCAGTAGGACTTGCGTGTATTTTTGTCACATTGTTCTAACCGCTTGAGGTTAGCTTTAATGTTAGCGTCCTCTCAGCCTTGTTGGCAAACATACTGCTGTTCTCTAATAATGCAGCATTTACTCAACAAATTAATTACTTTATAATGATATGACAATGTATACTGAAGTGTACTGTATACATTTTTGTTTGTTTTAAATCCACATCTGAAGTGTTCCCCTCCATGCAGAGTGTGGTCTCGTGTCAAAACATGATTTTTATTTCGCCTCTAGAGGCCGCTCGCATACTATGCTCCATACTCCAGCACCGGACGCAGTGGGGGGAAAAACTATCGGTGTGGATATTTGCAGATAACCGAGAAATCTGAAAATCTTTTTTTCCAGAAATCTGTTATCGGTACCGATTAGTCGGCAAAACCAATATATCAGTCGACTTCTACGCTCAACCGCACAGCATGAGGAAAAATCTTTGCATACCCTTGTCGATGGCAAGAAAGTCTTGGTCACATGGGGTCTGCAGATGTGTGCTCGCACACCCCAACTTGCAGTCCCACCCTCCCCAAACACTAACTTGTCTGACAAGTTATGGAGTCCATAAGCATTATGCATGGCTTGTCACTTGGCCATCAAACGGTTGGTTAGGCTTGACTCGCCTTGTCATTGCCTCTGTGTGTTCACAGATCATTCACGACAATGGATATGTCATAGATCGCCTAACTAATGAACATCTGCACTTTTAAAAAAACATGAGGACAGAGAGAAAAAGGGGGATTTCTAAACTCTTAAGGACATGCTACATTTCTTTAGCTAAGGTGGTGGCTTTAAACTTACCCTTGTTTTGGCACTCTTGTTTATTAGTGTCTGGCAACGTTCAGTCATTAAGTCTCATTAAGTCCTAAATGTGCTTCTGAGTCTCAACAAAAGCTTAGACAGTTGCAGACCTGAGATGTCCTGAAGATTAACATTCAGTCATCAGGGCCTAGTTTGGTGACCCCTGTCTGCTCTGTGAACTCTTTGGAGTTTTAACCACTGCCCTCTAGTTTGGTAGTTGGGAAAGAATACAAATGTTCTGCAGTCAATTCTTCTGCTTACCATGGTTAGCTCATCTCAAGACATTTTTCACTTTTTCATTAGGGGTGGATCCGATATTCATACTTTTTCTAGTTACCGGAATCATTATTTTGACTTATCTGATTGCCGATAAAATTTAAAATGTGCTCCGTTGGATCTGATGCCACTGCCAGTGACCACCTCTCTCTGAAAGGTTACTGCTTGTAGTCCAGTGTTATTATAGTTAACGAAAACTAACAAATCATTTTCGCTAAAATAAAAACTGATATTATTGGAAAAAAAAACTTAAACTAAACGAAAATACGTTTTCATAACTCCAAATCTAAATAAAATAAAAATGATCTCATTCATTTTAGTTTTTGTTATACTAGGGTGAATATGACCAAAGTGGGACACTTTTGGAAATGTTTCTTTTCTTGACACTTTGAATTATAATCCAAACAACACAACCTAACATTATAGCTTTGAAGAAAGGTACCTTAGTCAAAAGCAAAAATTTGGAAATATTCAATAATGGGATCCACTTGACCAAATCCCAGATGTGTTTAAGCAGCAGGGCCTACTGGTAAAGTGGGTCAGAGGAAAAAATATTCTCTAGAAAATATATATATATTTGAAATTCATTTTTATATTCTACACTTTAACAGTGTTAACCTTTTACTTGTTTATAAGCTTAATTTACCTTGAATTTCTGTCATTTTCTATACCATTGCTTTTCCCACCTGTGGTCATGAAATGAGTTCTGACACACATCCCAAAGTAAAATTATAAATTTTCAACCTCAAAAAGATAAAGGGATAGTTGACCCAAAAATTTAAACTCATCATTTACTCACCCTCATGCCATCCCAGATGTGTATGACTTTCTTTATTCAGCTGAACACAAATGAAGATTTTTAGAAGAATATTTCAGCTCTGTTGGTCCATACAATGCAAGTGAATGGGGTCAAACTTTGAAGCTCTAAAAAGCACAAATGCAGCATAAAAGTCATCTATAAGACTCCAGTGGTTTAATTGTTTCTTCTAAAGTGATCTAATCTGTTTTGGGTGAGAACAGACCAAGATGTAACTCCTTTTTCATTGTACATCTTGCGATTGCAGTCTACAGGAACGATCATGATTTCAAGCTCTATTACACTTACTAGTACATTTCACAGAGTGCTAGATGGCACTGGGAAATATAATCGAGCTTGAATGATTGCCAAGGAGACTGCTGATGTCAAGATTTACAGTAACAAATGGACTTCAATATTGAACTGTTTCACACTCACACCTATCATATCGCTTCTAAAGACATGGATTAAACCACTGGAGTCATATGGATAACTTTTATCCTGCTTTTATGTAATTTTTGGAGCTTTAAAGTTTTGGCCCCTATTGAATTGCATTGTGAGGACCTACAGAGCTGAGATATTCTTCTAAAAATCTTTGTTCAGCAGAAGAAAGAAAGTCATATACATCTGGGATGGCATGAGGGTAAGTAAATTATTAGAGATCTTTAATTTTTTTGGGTGGACTATCCGTTTAATTGTATACTCCTTAAAGATTAGTTTAGTAATGATGTATAATCATTTTAATGAGATTCATATGGATACAATGTGGATCAATTTTAAATGTCTTTTGTCACTGCCCATATTTGCTCAATGTTATAAAATTTGCAACATTTACAATTCACATTAAACATGAAAATACCACTAGATAGACGTAACACAAGACTGCCCAGAGAAATGTAATGTTAGACTTTTTAAATTACACCAGTAAACGCTAACCATAAAAAAAATTACTCAAACTAAAATAAAAACTAACAGACAAACTGTGAAAACTAAACTAAATTGTAATGACAGATTGAATATAAAATATAAATAAAAACTAAATTAAAAATCCAAAACTACAATAACACTGTTGTAGTCTGGCTCAATGTCCCGCCCACAGTATTATCGGATTGGTTATATGTCATGAGTAAATGGCCACTCGACACTGTACTTCATATTCGTGGGGGAGAGGTGGGAAAGAAGAAAGCAGCGAGAGAAAGATGAATCTCAGGACAAGCTGTTTTCAAACATGGTTGCCCATGTCACCGTTTCTACACTTTAGGTTAGCAGTGCAACAAAACAACAGAGCTGTGTACACCGCAAGCACTCCGGGGCGTAGATGGCACTGATCTTTCAGTGCTATACCTTTGAACATGCTTCATTAATGCCCTTTCACGCTCCACACCCGTTGCCTCTCTCCCCCGGCCTGTGACATGTTGTGCTGCAAAGTAGAGCTGCAGATGCAGTTATTTTAAAGACAGCAGACTGTAACAGAAATACAATGAGCATCAATATAGATGGGCGGCAGAGATAAAGACAGATTTAACAGAGTACTCTCCCATATGAGTTGGTGTTTTTACATGTTATAGCTGATGATGGCATTGATAGTGGTAGCTAGCTAACCAACGTTAGGAGGTTTAGAAAACATAACATCAACTTTAACTCCGTTGTGAATAAAATCATTTTGCCCTTTTTACACTTGACTAAACGGGCTTGCCAGCAAACTACATGAAGAGTGTCAACTTCAATAAAGTTGATTCTCATCTGTGCTCACATTAATACATTCTGTTATGAGCTGTTTAGTTCATTATTTTTTATATATTAAAAATTTCAGTTAAAAAGAAATGCTGCTAGGAGCTCCCTCCACTTTATCTTTTGAAAAAAATAATGTTCTGTATATAATATACTGTAAATATAGGCTGTAATATAAGAGTTTTTCAACTTAAGCCAAAATGTGAAAACTCAGTGGTTAGTGAAGCTGTTGCTATGGTTACGGACTGCGTTTATGTGGCGGACAGATCAAAGGACTGTGGGTGTGTCTCGTTTCGAAGGCTGCGTGCTAGGTAGGATGCGTCCTTTGAAGGTTGCAGTATACCGAGTGTCCTCCTTTTAAACAAATCTCGTTTAAACGAGACGGCCTTCGTAGGGGAAACGGGATGTAACATGGTTGGTATGACAGCACGCCACTCTTTAACAAGCGTGAGTGCTTTGAGTGAGAAGAGAACAAAGTCCCTCTGGAAGGGAATATATGAGGTACATTTTAGGAGTTATGATGTAAAGAGAAAAGAAAATAGATTTTACAGGTGTACTTTTAGTCTAATACTTTTATTTTAATTATATATTAATATAATTATACATTTTATATACTCTGCACCCATCTACTGAAGTACTTCAACTTGGGAATTAACATTCTTTGCGTTGAACATCATATTACGGGCAAATTGGCGTCTTTTTTTTTTTTTTAAACATTTCCATTGAAGGAAAGAATTGTGGGTTGTGAGTGCCCACGAAGGACACACCTCATGCATCCTCCAAATTCCCATGAAAGAAGGTCGCATTCGAAGGCTGCATTCAAAGTGTCCTACTCGCTTTTCTGAAACGAGACCACCTCTGACGTATGCGGCCAACAAATGCGACCTCCGAGGACGCATCCTTCCAAATGAGACCCAGCCTGTATTTTTATGAGTCTGTTGCTGACTCTTTATGGTGGGGTGTCTGTCAGACAATGGAGTGCTGTAATAAACTGTTGCTGAAAAAAAAAAAACTGTCGGATGCCCTGAACTACATGTTGCACACCCACAGTAATCTTACAGTTATGCACTTTTGAAGTGACTCCAAGCACTCTGGTTACATTGAAGCACATTATTCTGTGCCCGGGATGCACATAAGTGGTCTTGTGCCTTATGTTAGAGTGTCTCTTATTATTTACAGTTCCTCCTATTTATTTGTTGTGTATTTATTGGTTTTCCTATTGTAGGGATGTTCCATAATAAGAAAATTAGCAAATAATCATAAAACCAGTTAACCGCCATTTTTCTCAAGCGTTAAGCTAACCATCAAAATCTTGTACTAAAGAGTATTCCAAAGCAGTTGTAGAGCCCACACGTCTGAGCATACTTGATTCGCTTGACCGTTTGCAAGACGTAACATGGAAAAATGAAGTATATCCTAGCTTTAACTACTTCCTTACACCAACAAATATCTATCTTGCTAAGTAACTGCCCAAGCTGCCTGTTACTAGTTCGGAAGAATGTAACTTCGCGATATCTTGTAGCAGAAGGATGGCACTGAATTAATTTGCTTGCTAAAATTACATTTAAATGTAAATTTATGACCTTAATTATATAAGGCACTCGAGGCCAGTCTTCAGTGTGAATATAGCCATGGCTGAAGGGGTTGCAGGCACTCCGCTGTGACACCCTGAGCCATGACAGTATTCTCATCGTAGCATGAACTTGTACAGTATTACTTAATGCATAAAGGATTGTAAGTAACGTTTCATTAATGTATAGCGTGGATTACAGTAAATAGAGGACACTTGTATAAGGTGTTCCCTGCAAATGTCTTCAGAGGGTTCATTCTTATTCTCTTGTCTCTCTGCTCAGTCGTTCTCTTGTGGGTAGTTAATCGGTTACTCAGGTGACAGGGTGTCTTACTCAACTCCAGGCGTGTGGCACACTGACCTGGTTCACATTGTGTTGTGAAACAGACAAAGATGATGATCATGGAAGCAATTCAGAAAGGAAGAAATACATAGATGGATAAAAACATATAGCCTTTAATAGTCTTATTCGGTCTAAAGAAATCAAATGGAGCTTGCTTATAGAGCCAAGCTTAAGGTGAACGAAACAGGGTTAATAGATAAGAGTGATTCATTTGATTGTGTTTTAGTACTGGGAAGTTTTTACTTGTGTTCAGAAGTCATGATTACGACATGATGTGCGTTCAAGTGCATTCCCACTGGTAATTTGAATTAATGTTGTAGTGCTTTTTGGCCAAGAGATTTGCATTTATCTAGGCCTATGTATTGAGTTAGATCTGTGGCAAACTGCTGGGAACTTCAGTGCATACTCTAATGGAGAGGTGGGATTTGAGCTGTCTATTCTTCCCTTCATTGTCTCGTTCATGGAGGAGGGAAGCGTAGGAGTAGTGTGGGTGTAGAGTCATTCATCCTTAAACCCTCCTCCCCCAACTGCTCCATATCATCACATGTCTGGCCTTGATACATAGGTTACTGTATCACAGACCAAGTTGGAGTCACGGCACCATACAAGCCAGCCTCTTTGGGACAGGCATTTTATTCCAACCGAATCACAGGGATAAATGACAAGCATCTGAGAAAGGGTACTTGTAAGTATAGTTAATATGACGTTTTCTGCCCACATGAGTTTACACTGCAGGAGTAATAAATCTTAATTTGAGACTTTTTGCCTTTTATATGGAGGAAAGTGAAGTGTAGACAAAGTAGGGGAGAGAGAGGTATTGGCAAAATCCACTATCGATCGAACTCTAGTCCATGTAAGCCAAAAGTTCTTATATGTTCTGAGCATGTGCATAGCCTACTTCGCCACAGCTCTGATGCAATTGCAAAAATGATTGCAAATTCAACAAATCCCCACTTTATATGCAATCGCTTCCAATTTTGACTTATTTGTGCTAAAGCAAACTTGAGGGGGAAAAAAGCAATTTCAGCCAATCAAGATCCATGAGACCCAGGAAAATCATATTGATGCCCAGCTATTTTCAGCCTCAAACTGACCAATCCTACCTCTGCAACTGTTGTCGTCTGTCAGTTTGTCTCATAAACAATTGTTCTTTTCTAATGAGACCACATCTATTTGAGGCCCAGTGTTGTTTGGATAGTCACATGTAACTTTACAGAAATGTTTCCAAAAATAAGGAAGTACACTTGGAATAGTGGTAAAAGGTTGCCCAATAGAATAGACATGGTATTTTTTTCTTTACAAATCTTGAGAAGCGCAAGTGAATGTACTGTAACAGTGCCAGCCATCCTTCTCAAAGGCATTGCAGTTTGATGAATTTTCTGGAAATTCAGTTGTTTCTGGGTTTAAAGTAGTCAGAAGAAAATCTCCGAAATGATTGATGATATTGGCACTGATACCACTTCACACAGACATAAAAATATCACTAAATCACATGCTTAGGAAGCTGTATAAGTTCTTGCCATCAGGACCTGCCCGGCGTTGCCTGCATTGCCCTGTTTATAAAGAAAATTCATCTAAGGAACAGTTAGGTGTCTGCATTTTTGAACAGGAATTGCACCAGCTCTTCTGGGGCAATATGAGCTATCTGCTTCCTCATTCTGCTTTGTCTGTCTTGCAGTTTCCTGCAATAATGAGGAGATCAAAGCTAAGACAGCAGCTCTCTGAATCCTCTGCCTGTGTTCAAAGGCTGTCCTCTCTTTGAGGAGAATCACCTTTCTGCTGAAGTCCCCTGCTGACTTTAACAGCCCCAAATCACAGAATCCACTCTTGATGTTATCTGTTTATTCAGACAGTGAGAAAAGAAGATAGAGGCAAAGCATTAATGCCAGCATCATTAAAACTGAACGAATTGTACTTTTTTTGTGAATTTTTGTGCCTGCCACTTTCCAAATTTTTCCACATTCTTTCCACACATTGCGCCTTATTCATTAAACTTTCATAAATATGTGAGTAAATTGGGAGTAATTTACGTGTATAAATGGACCTTCCCGGAAACTTTTCTCCGTATTCACAAACTCTACGTTCACCTCAGATTTGTTCGTTAAATGTACAGTTGAAGTCAGAAGTTTACATACACTTAGGTTGAAGTCATTAGAACTAATTTTTTAACAACTCCACAGATTTAATATTAGCAAACTATAATTTTGGCAAGTCGTTTAGGACATCTACATTGTGCATGACATAAGTCATTTTTCTAACAATTGTTTACAATCAGATTGTTTCACTTTTAATTGACTATCACAATTCCAGTAGTTTACATACGCTAAGTTAACTGTGCCTTTAAGCTGCTTGTAAAATTCCAGAAAGTATGTCAAGCCTTTAGGCAATTAGCCAGTTAGCTTCTAATAGGCTAATTGGAGGTGTACTTGTGGATGTATTTTAAGGCCTACCTTCAAACTCTGTGCCTCTTTGCTTGACATCATGGGAAAATCAAAAGAAATCAGCCAAGACCTCAGAAAAAAAATTGTGGACTTCCGCATGTCTGGTTCATCCTTGGGAGCAATTTCCAAACACCTGAATGTACCATGTTCATCTGTACAAACAATAGTATGCAAGTATAAACACCATGGGACCATGCAGCCATCATACCGCTCAGGAAGGAGATGCATTCTGTCTCTTAGAGATGGACGTAGTTTGGTGCAAAAAGTGCAAATCAATCCCAGAACAACAGCAAAGGACCTTGTGAAGATGCTGGAGGAAACAGGTAGACAAGTATCTATATCCACAGTAAAACGAGTCCTATATCAACATAACTTGAAAGGCTGTTCAGCAAGGAAGAAGCCACTGCTCCAAAACTGCAATAAAAAAGCCAGAGTACTGTTTGCTTGTGCACATGGGGACAAAGATCTTACTTTTTGGAGGAATGTCTTCTGGTCTGATGAAACAAAAATTGAACGGTTTGGCCATAATGACCATCGTTATGTCTGGAGGAAAAAGGGCGAGGCTTGCAAGCCAAACAACACCATCCCAACCGTGAAGCATGGGGGTGGCAGCATCATGTTGTGGGGGCGCTTTGCTGCAGGAGGGACTGGTGCACTTCACAAAATAAATGGCATCATGAGGAAGGAAGATTATGTGGATATATTGAAGCAACATCTCAAGATATCAGCCAGGAAGTTAAAGCTCGGTCGCAGATGGGTCTTCCAAATGGACATTGACCCTAAGCATACCTCCGAAGTTGAGGCAAAATGGCTCAAGGACAACAAAGTCAAGGTATTGGAGTGGCCATCACAAAACCCTGACCTCAGTCTGATAGAAAATTTGTGGGCAGAACTGAAAAAGCATGTGCAAGCAAGGAGGCCTACAAACCTGACTCGGTTACACCAGTTCTGTCTGGAGGAATGGGCCAAACTTCCAGCAACTTATTGTGAGAAGCTTGTGGAAGGCTACCCAAAATGTTTTGACCCAAGTTAAACAATTTAAAGGCAATGCTACCAAATACTAACTAAGTGCATGTAAGCTTCTGACCCACTGGGAATGTGATGAAAGAAATAAAAGCTGAAATATATCATTCTCTCTACTATTATTCTGATATTTCACATTCTTAAAGTAGTGATCCTAACTGACCTAAGACAGGGAATGTTTTCTATGATTAAATGTCAGGAGTTGTGAAAAACTGAGTTTAAATGTATTTGGCTAAGGTGTATGCAAACTTCTGACTTCAACTGTGTTCGTGAATTCCAAACATTATTAAATAGGGCGCACATGCATGTTCATTCACAATTATCATAATTCACACCCATGAAAACGGCATGTAAGGAAGGCGCCAGACTCACTAGTAAAAGCTTTTAACATCTATGGAAAACAGTAATTTTTATGAACATTTTAAGTGCATTCACATCATAATATTATTATGATTTAGCAATCATAGTGAAATGCTGTAAACTAATAACATTTGTAAGCTATGACAGTGTGCATGCTTTCTTTTTATTTCTTTTCATTTTTTTTTTTTTTTTTTGTCATTGGATGCATCTGCCCAAAATGTTTATTTATGGGTTTAACAGCATTAGCATTGACCATACTTTATCAACATAACACTATTTATCGATGCTTATACCTAAATTAAAGAGCTCATATCAAATGAAGAAATTGTCCAACCAGTCCCATTAGAAGGCATTCATGTTTTGGAGAAAATCAAACACAAACTGCATCTTCCCATGACATTTTCTGCTTAAAGTGATATACAATGTATGAAGCAGAGTTGGGAATAAGCTATACTTTTTCACTTAAGTAGGAAAGATGACTCTCAGTACCCGGATGACTGGTCTGATATCTCTAAATCACTGGATGTGCAGGTGTTAATTCAGAAATCTCAAACCCTTAGTGTCATTAACCAATCAAAATATAGTATTCCGTAGACCCAGTGTTGTAATATTTGTTATTTGTGGTATGTTATTTACTAAAACCAAAAGCCTGCCTGCATGAAAAATTGCTAATAGAAATTGAAATTTTGGTGCTGTACTTGCATGCCTGTGAATAGCTTTTTAGAAGCTTTACCAAGAAGGCCACAGAGTAGACCAACTTTCTTAAAGAGAACTTTGCCAAGCCAACAATCATAGAACAACATGATCACACAGGAAATCAACTTATGTGTATGTATATGTATTCGTGTCTGTACGTATGTGTATAATTTTTTTATTATTATCTATGTCTTGCTGCTGTTTTTGTATTGTTTTTGTATGGTTGTACACTGGAAGCTCCTGTCACCAAGACAAATTCCTTGTATGTGTAAGCAAACTTAGCAATAAAGCTCATTCTGATTCTGTTTCCTCTGAATGTTCGTGTACCCTGAAATTGACCCCATTCTGCTGAATTACTGACAAACGCCATCCCCCATTAGATGTTTTTGCATCAATTCAATTGTTGTCGGCTTTCCCTTTGCCACTACTGAGACAGGGGTTCTGGTCCTGTGGAAACCAGAAAGTAATGGTGTTCACATAAACAATAGTGAGTGCAATCCGAAGGTTGCATTTTCGCTCTAATATTACATCTTTACTCCATTTGTGGTAAGGTTTGGGGTTGTGGTTTAGGTTGAGTAAGGTTAATAAAATATCCATTCCTGTTTACTAAATTACTGAAATTTAGTTTAGTAGAGTTACTAAACTCCCTTTTGGCGCCACATTGGACTTTTCACCCGGAAACTGGTCAACAACACTTTCAGTTTCAGGCTAATGGGGGCAGTGATTCGAATTTTGGCCAACCAAACACAGACCGATTTCAGCAGCAGAACTTTCGACCTACTGTTGCCGAATTCACAGTGTGGTCAGTCTGCAAAGAAAAGCTGACCTTTCCTTTTTTTAGAGAGTGCACATTAAGGGACAAGCATTTCTGCACACATGTATTGATGCCATATTGAACTCTTATCTATTAGTTAATTATTTTCTCTTGTAGATTTCTAAAGTTTAAGATGTACTCCATTGGGGAGGAATAGCAAAGATCAGACAATGCATTAGTAAACACGGCTATGTGAGTGTTAGCACTTTTCTGTGTTCTCTCGTGTGGGCCCATTTGTTTGACCAAGTCTCGGCATCAGTAAATCTCTTAACATCGGACTGTCAAAACTCTGCTAACTGGTGTCACGTGATTGGCATCACAGCTCTGAAATGAACCTCTGGAATGTGTATTTGTGTGGGTGGGCAAGTGTTATGGTTGAGGTTGCAGTTTTGCAGTTAGGAGAACTGGCTTGGCCTACAGTTTGAGTGAAATGGACTGTGGAGGAAAGCAGCGCTTTGAGTGTTTCACTGCCACAATGCTTGACGTAATCAGTGGCACGCTATGCAAACATTTGCCATCGTGTTTTCTAAAAACATTCAGATCATTATCCTAATATACCATGCAGTGCTAGCCTTTGATATTGTGCTGCATCTAACGTGCAGTTTAGGGCAACCTGTTTTGAAATCATTATTTTTGCAATTCCGATTGGTGGAGGTAGTTGCACAGAAATAACACATTTTGTACTAGATTTGGACATTTTTGTATTATAGGCTGCTACTTCCAAATGTAGTCTAAATATAAGCATTTATACAGTCAGTAAGGTTAAAGACTTGGTTGTGGGATAGTTATGGATAGTGACTCATCCTGCTTATCTTTCTGTTTTAGTTGTGTTCAGATATTGGAGCACTATGCTGCTGATATCGATGTTTATCACTGTCCCAACTGTGAACCCATCCACGGACCCTCCCTGAGTAAGTGTGTCCATCTACATGTTTATTTCCCAATTGCTGTTCTGTTCCTGGATCAGTATTGTGAATCTGTTTTTTTCTTTCTTAGTGAAAAAGCGTAATAATTGGCACAGGCATGACTACACAGAGCCAGATGATGGCACGCGCCCGGTGCAAGCGGGTACTGCTGTGTTTGTACAGGAACTCCAGGACAGGAGCTTTGCCAGGTATAAGCATGTCTCTTTTGTTCCTTTGACTTCTGATATGTTAAGTAGGAGTCTAATGACTTTTTTTTTTTTTTTAACAAATTATACCAAGACAGATTATTTGTTCAAGTTTTGTCACATGAACAGTTTTACACAGTCGTACAAATGACTGTGCATTTTTATATGTAAGAATAACAAATAAATGTAAGATATATGTACAAAATAATGCAACCGATAGCTGATATGCAGAACATATATTAATTGTTTTATTTCTGCAACAGTTACATAACTAAATAATCCTTAGACAACAATATAAACATGCATCATGAATATTTTCATAATGATTTTAATAATTTATCTTAAAATGCTACATGTCAAGCATTTCTTCACAGAAGCATAGAAGGCTGTTACATTAAAAGTCGATTAAGTAGAAAAGCGTGAATATTGGAAAACAAAGCAAAAAAGATGGCAGAAACGGTTATCTATTTCTTGTTTTTCGGACATAGTCATTAAAAGATGATTTACACCGTTTGTAAATTGCATACCTCCACTGAGATTGGTGACCTAATTTGCTATAATTTGCTGTTTCAAAGTGACGATGAGGTTCTGGTGCGGATGCAGGGCAGTCAGGTGACCCAGCGTTACCTGGAGAGTGAGGGCTTCCATTACCCCATATTGGTGCCTGAACTAGATGGACTGGGGCTCAAACTCCCTCCCCCTTCTTTCTCGGTCAGAGATGTGGAACACTACGTGGGTAAGAGCTCAGTGTGTGTTCGTACTGCATTTACCGTCTGTCACGTAACAGCCCTGGGAGAGTATTTGGCAAATGGGGCACTGGAGCAAGAGACACATTTAGATCGATAACACATTTACACTCCCAACCAGACCAACATAAAAACACAGTTATAGTTTTACGCCCTCAGTTTTCATGTGGACCGACACCCTAATCACCTAAAATGTCCAGCATAGTTTCTGTTTTCTTCGAGTTACAAAGGTTGTTTTATGCAGCCTTTTCGATCACATTGATAACCTTATGTATTAGTCTAAAATGTTTATAGTTGAACAAACATTCTATCACACGAGAAACATGAGAAACATTGTTTTTTGAACATCTTTAAACACTTATTGGACTGGAAAGCTTTAGGTTACCCAGTGCCTTTGTGAATGTGGTTATCCGTCCGTGCCAGTAGTGAATGGGTTTGGACAGGGCTCCTCTACAACTGTGGAGGTTATGGCTTCTTTTCCCCTACATTAGACCCAGAACATTTCATCTCCAGTTACAAAGCTGTTGTACAAAACAGCTAGCCTGAGCTCAGGTTTCTTAATAGGTCTGTTTTATCTGAACGCTTGTGTTACACGACTCCCTCTTTCGCATGCCGCTGATCTTTAAGCTGAAGGTATTTTAATAGTAACAGTTGTCGAGGGGGAGAGGTGTGTGAGAAAGGGAGAGTGGGCCACTCAACTCCCAGTCAGTTGGGCACCGACAAAAGGCCACTAGCCTTCTCTGTCTTTCGTTTATTCCCTCTCCCCCTCCGTTTTTTTTTTTTTTTTTTTTTTTTTTTTTAGAAAACATACACCTATAAGAAACATCCTTCCTTGTCTGAGCGAATTTAGAGAAGGGAACTATTGTGTTGTGTCAGGCTCACACAAATGGGTGCTTTTTTATGCCACAGAAAAATGGTAGTTAAAGGAATTATTCACCCAACTAAACTCAGCAAAAAAAGAAACGTCCTCTGCTTCAACTGCTTTTATTTTCAGCAAACTTAACATGTGTAAATATCTGTATGAACATAAAAAGATTCAACAACTAAGACATAAATTGAACAAGTTTCACAGACATGTGACTAACAGAAATGGAATAATGTGTCCCTGAACAAAGGGGGGGGTCAAAATCAAAAGTAACAGTCAGTGTCTGGTGTGGCCACCAGCTGCATTAAGTACTGCAGTGCATCTCCTCCTGGACTGCAGCAGATTTGCCAGTTCTTGCTGTGAGATATTACCCCACTCTTCCACCAAGGCACTTGCAAATTCCCAGACATTTCTGGGGGGAATGGCCCTAGCCCTCACCTTCCGATCCAATAGGTCCCAGACGTGCTCAGTGGGATTAAGATCCAGGCTCTTTGCTGGCCATGGCAGAACACTGACATTCCTGTCTTGCAGGAAATCACGCACAGAATGAGCATTATGGCTGGTGGCATTGTCATGCTTGGAGGTTCATGACAGGATGAGCCTGCAGGAAGGGTACCACATGAGGGAGGAGGACGTCTTCCCTGTAACGCACAGCGTTGAGATTGCCTGCAATGACAACAAGATCAGTCCGATGGGGCGGTGTGTCACAGCATCAGACCATGATGTACCCTCCATCTCCAAATCGCTCGAGTACAGGCCACAGTGTAACGCTCATTCCTTCGATAAACGCAAGTCCGACCATCACCCCTGGTGAGACAAAACCACGACTCATCAGTGAAGAGCACTTTTTGCCAGTCCTGTCTGTTCCAGCGAAGGTGGTTTGTGCCCATAGGCGACGTTGTTGCCGGTGATGTCTGGTAAGGACCTGACTTACAACAGGCCTACAAGCCCTCAGTCCAGCCTCTCTCAGCCTGTTGTGGACAGTCTGAGCACTGATGAAGGGATTGTGTGTTCCTGGTATAAATCAGGCAGGCCATCCTGTACCTGTCCCGCAGGTGTGATATTCGGATGTACCGATCCTGTGCAGGTGTTGTTACACGTGGTCTGCCAATGCAAGGACGATCAGGTGTCCTTCCTGTCTCCCTGTAGCGCTGTCTTAGGCGTCTCACAGTACGGACATTGCAATTTATTGCCCTGGCCACATCTGCAGTCCTCATGCCTCCATGCAGCATGCCTAAAGCACGTTCATGCAGATGAGCAGGGACGCTGGGCATCTTTCTTTTGGTGTTTTTCAGAGTCAGTAGAAAGGTCTCTTTAGTGTCCTAAGTTTTTATAACTGTGACCGTAATTGCCTACCGTCTGTAAGCTGTTAGTGTCTTAATGACCGTTCCACAGGTGCATGTTCATTAATTGTTTGTTTTCCATTCTTGTTCAGTGAACCATTGTTTAAACCCTTTACAATAAAGATCTGTAAAGTTATTTGGATTTTTACTAAATTATCTTTAAAATACAATGTCCTGAAAAAGGGACGTTTCTTTTTTTGCTGAGTTTATAAAATTGTCAACATTTACTCACCGTCATGTTGTTTCAAACCAATATGACTTCCTTTCTTTCATTGAACACTTAAGGTGTTTTAAGATGTTCATGCTGCTTATTTCCATACAATGAAAGTGAATGGTGACTGAGGCCTGCGAGCTCCAGAAATGTCAAAAAAGCACAATGAAAGGAACTGTTAACCCAAAAATGAAAATTCTCTCATCATCTGCTCACCCTCATGCCATCCCAGATGTGTATGACTTTCTCTCTTCAGCAGAACACAAAGATTTTTAGAAGAATATTTCAGCTCTGTAGGTCCAGACAATGCAAGTCAGTGGTGACCAGAACTTTGAAGCTCCAAAAATCACATAAAGGAAACCGAAGTAATCCATATTACTCACTGAAGTGAAACTGAAAGTGGAGATTTATAGTAAATGACTTGAATATTGATCTGTTTCTCACCCACGCCTATTATTATTGCTTCTGAAGATATGGATTTAGCCACTGGAGTCATATGGATTACTTCTGTTTCCTTTGTGATTTTTGGAGCTTCAAAGTTCTTACTGTTAATTACTTGTATAGAAGATACATATTTGAGCTCATTTAAGTAGTTCATATGAGTCATGCACAAATTTCCAAGTCTTCTGGAGCCATTGGATAGTTTTTGTGTGTGCGAGAAATAATCAAAATTAATGTTATTTGTGTTACGTTTTAATATTTTGGATTGATTAAAGTGCTAATAAGCGAATAATGACTTAAATTGTGATCTGTTCCTCACACAAAGCTATCGTATGGCTTCTTTAGACTTGGCATGTAGTATATGAGTCATATGGACTATGTTGATGGAGTTTTTACAGTGCTTTCCTGTCATTTTTGGAGATTGACAAACTCTGTCCCTAGTCTTTTTTTTTTTATTGTATGGTAAAGAGCAGCTTGGACATTCTGCTAAACATTTGTCCAGTTACCAAATTTGGATATTCTGGGCTTGAGAAACATTTCACAATTATGTGTTTGTGGAACTGTTTTTCCGCCAGCTGTTCATCAGACACTGGCCAGCTGTGTGTCTGTGTTTGTCTGTGTGTGTCACTCCACCTCCAGCTGCCCAGCCCTGTTTCTGGTCCTCAGCTGTCACTTATGATTTGCGGTCCTGCAGCTGTGTCTCTCAAAGCCCGATTAAAGACTGTTTGTGAAACCCACAGAGAAAAAAAAAAAAATCCAATTTCAGAACAGAAACTTTATGCCCTGTAAAATTTTATGTACGTTTGTTCACTTGTATTCCTTTCCCTTGGCCAGTCGGTTGTCTTAGTGATGTGCACGATTTCAACATTTCTCCCTCTTTTTTTCCAGGTTCAGATAAAGTTATCGATGTAATCGATGTCGCAAGACAAGCAGACAGCAAGCTGAAACTGGGAGAGTTTGTGAAATATTACTATCTACCCAAACGGCCCAAAGTGTTGAACGTTATCAGCCTGGAGTTCTCGGATACAAAGTATGTCTGTTTGAGGAACTGCCAGTTCTGCTTGTAATATTACAACACAACTTAGAAGAATTGGTGGCAATGTATTAGTTTTAGCTTTCATATACACACTGTAAACAAAGCTACTACAAGGAAAAATAACACACAGTGGCGCCAAAAAGTATTTAGAAATTAAGCTGCAGTTAATGTATGAATGTCATAGTATTCAATAACAATTTCAAACCAAATGGCATTTATTTTGAAGATACCACACTTTCAAGCAAAATGTTTCACAAAAAGGAATTTGTTAGGTTTTAAATATAAATAAATATATATATATATTAGTATTTGGACTCCTTCTGGTTGTCAAATGTTAGTGGTACATGTCTATAGTGTGTTGTACTACACCTGCATCATTTATTTGCAGATGCCACTTGGTTTGACATTTTAATGCATTGACATTTCAATCTTTTTAAGTGTCCAAATTATTTTTGTGGCCATTGTGTACTACTGTATAATTAACTGAACTTTTACTGTATTTGATTCCAACTGAACCCAACAAATGTCTTGCATGTAGAAGCATTGCATGATTTTTATTGTCTGGTCTCTTTCAGGATGTCTGATTTGGTTGTGGTTCCTGAGATAGCGCAGAAGATGTCTTGGGTGGAGAACTACTGGCCAGATGACTCGTTCTTCCCCAAACCGTTTGTGCAGAAGTACTGTCTCATGGGGGTGAAAAACAGTTACACAGATTTCCACATTGATTTTGGAGGAACCTCAGTGTGGTACCATGTTCTCTGGGTAAGAACTTAGGCCATTAGCCTGATCTGAATCTGCTTAGTGAAGTATAATATAGCAAGTAATCTTACAGTTATATAAGTGAAGAGAAGCAGTTCAAAATGAAAGGCTGGTAAATTTGTTGTAAATGATATGATCTGTTATATGGTTTGTTTAAAACAAATGCTCTACTGTTATATCATAAAACAACACTGACTTTTACAGCATCTTAATCATGTATCCTCTTAAAGGGATAGTTCACCCAAAAATGTAAGTTCTCTCACATACTCACCTCATGCCATCCTGGATGTGTATGACTTTCTTCTGCAGAACAAAAATGGAAGATTTTTAGAAGAATATTTCAGCTCTGTAGGTCCATACAATGCAAGTCAGTGGTGGCCAGAACCACCACTTTTGAAGCTCCAAAAGGCACATAAAGGCAGCATAAAAGTAATCCATATGACTCCAGTGGTTTAATCCATGTCTTCAGAAGTGAATTTTTTTTTTTTTTTTTTTTTTTTTTTACTATAAATCTCCACCTTTGGCTAGCCCCAAACAGCAGGTGGCAATATGCACAAAAAATTAGAATTTCAGAAAAAAGAAGAATGTGAAAGTGAAAGTGGAGATTTATGGTAAAAATTGACATAAATATTCTGTTTTGCACCCACACTTATCATATCATTTCAGAAGACATGGATTAAACCACTGGCGTCTTATGCATTACTCTTTATGCTGCCTTTACGTGCTTTTTGAAGCTTTTCAATTTCTGGTCACCATTCACTTGCATTGAATGAACCTACAGAGCTGAAATGTTCTTCTAAAAACCTTCATGTGTTCTGCTGAAGAAAGTAAGTCATACAACATCTGGGATGGCATGAGAGTGAGTAAATGATGAGAGAATTTTCATTTTTGGGTGAACTGTGTCTAAGTTATCATCAAAAAAGTAGAAAATCACTTTGTTTTGCAGGGAGAGAAGATTTTTTACTTGATCAAGCCGACGAAGGCTAACCTTGCACTATATGAATCATGGAGCTCATCACCCAATCAAAGCGAAGTATTCTTTGGAGATAAAGTCGACAAGTGTTACAAATGCTTGGTGAAGCAAGGATCTACCATCCTTCTCCCCACTGGTGAGAATTTGGGACCCCTAAACCTGTATTTCATTTTTAGTGTCCACTGCATGACCATGCCTACATTTGATGGCCTCACCCACCATTTTGGGGTGCAAATGCCTCACCCATTTGTTATTTCAGTTGCCTTCGCAGTTTCTGTTGATGATACAACAGAATAGTTCATTGTAATCAAATATGACAGGTATAACTTGATTTTAGTAATGAGTAATCATGCTCTCGGAGGGGTGGACCATTTCATACATTTTGAACCCTTGATTGACCCCAGGGTACAAAATAGGATGTGTGCTTTCGTAGTAAATCACGCACATGGTACAGCAATGCGAGAATAATGTCCTGCCAGACTCCTGCCATGAAAATTGTAGATCAGCGTTCAACACAGATGACCCTTGATACAGCTGGGAGTGTTGGGCAATAGTTTTAGCTGAGCAACATGGTAAACAGAGTTAAAACACTCTGAAAAGCTCTGATGCAATTCACGTGCATCTGACTGAGTGGAAAGAATCTGGAATGAAAAGCATTTCCACTGTTTGTTTTTTTAATCGCTTTGCAGAAGTGTTTTGTTAACTTGTCACACATTTAAAGTGATCTTAACATTCTTTATCAAGTGTGGATGTAACTTCACATGTGAAAAAGCAGAAATCCTGTATTCAGTGGCCAATACACATATAGCCAGACACAGAAATAAACTGAGTCTGTATAAGTTGCTGATTGTGATTTATATGTGTGAATTTACACTATATTTAGTTGTTGCTCATATGTATTTGTAGGTGTGTGAATGTACACTGGTTTCCGATGTGGATTTTGTATATGTATAAACTGTATTTGCAGCCGTTTGTGAATATAGCTCTCTGCCGCCCTCTACAGGTTGGATCCATGCAGTGCTCACCTCTCAGGACTCCATGGCGTTTGGGGGGAACTTTTTGCATAACTTAAACATAGGAATGCAGCTCAGGTAATGCTCCTGACAACTCATCTTTATTTGTTTTGCTACAGGGAAGATTATTTAAAAGGATGTAAAGGAATATTACCATCAGTGATGTATGCAATATCAAGGTAAATATTCTAAGTGTTACCGTTCCTATTAAAAATAATCCCTCTTTATGCTCATTTCAGGTGTTATGAGATGGAACGCAGACTGAAAACTCCAGATCTCTTTAAGTTCCCGTATTTTGAGGCCATATGCTGGTATGTGGGCAAAAACCTTCTGGAGACCCTTAAAGGTGAGTGAAACAGAACAACACCTGCAGTGCTTTAGATCAATCCCACATTATCTCACCTAAACACCTACTTGGATCTCTATAAATCTGTCCTAATATATAGTAGCAGCAAACTCAAATAGTTCATATAAAGTACATATAAAGGAATAATTCACCCAAAAATGCAAGTTCTGTCATCATTTACTCTCAAAATGCCTTTTTTTTACTAATGCGGGACACAAACGAAGGAATTTTGAAGGTTGTTCCATTCGATTTCAATAAAACGGCAGTTGATACTGACTTCATGTGACTAATGCGTCATATTCCAAGCCTTCCGAAGGCATACGATTTTGGTTTTGGTGAGAGACAACCTGAAATTTAAGTTATCTCGCACTGAAAATCTTGACTTCCTCCATAGCTCTCTATTGCACGTTCTTGAGAGAAGCTCATTCGCAATGTGTAGCGCTTTAACCTGGCGAAACCAATAACAGCAGAAGTTGTCAGGTGAAGTTTTTGAGTTAAAGGTGTGTCTGTGTTTTCAGAGCTGCGGGAGGATAAATGTCAACCTCAGGGTTTTCTGGTGGAGGGGGTGAAAGCTTTAATCTCATCACTTAGGACATGGCTGAGGAGAGAGGTGAGAGATTAATCTCAGAAACACAACACAGAAGATTGTAATGGACAGTTAATTAGAACACCGTGTATTGGATGATGGCTGGTGGTGTTGACTGACTCTGGGGTAGTAAGAAACCTCTGGAATGGTTTAAAAGAGATGCCTACATTAGGCATCATTACACTCAGGAGAGAAGGTCCATTGTCGCCATGTCATTCATTTTGAAACAAAAACTTCGTGATTCTTCTACATGCATTAATTCTTTTCTCTCTCTCTCTCTCTCTCTCTGTGTGTGTGTGTTCGTGTTCATTCCCTGTACAGTTGACTCAACCTAACAGTGAGGTTCCAGATAATATTAGGCCAACCCATCTCATTAAAGCTCTGACCAAGGAGATCCGCTACCTAGAGGTAAGACAAGCCTGAGGAAGTACAATGGCTGTGAATTGATGATTAGAGAGAATGATAACAAAGATATAGTTGGTGCTTTTTGTCTCATGCTAATTAGCAATAATATGTGTACAAATTAATATCCAAACCAAATTTACAGTCAAATAAAAAAAATAACTTTAGTTTGAGCTTTTTGCTTTTAATCCGATAGAAAAGTGAGGCATTAGGAAACAAAGATGTGGGACAGGAAAATGAATCGAACCTGACTCTGGTCACCCATAAATAAGCACCACCACACTATGGAAGCTCTTTTAATACCTACCAGGCTACTTGTCTGACAAAAGAAATTGTCAGAAATTCTGTCATCTGTGCCTTATTTTGTTGGGGGGTGGGGGGTTGTTTTGGTTGTGTGTTCTTTTGTTGGTTTGGTTTTATCTTTTTTTGGTTTTGTTTTTTGTTCGGTTAGGGTTTTTGTTGTTTTGGTTTGTTGGTTGGTTTTTGGGTTTGTTTGTTCTGTTGTGTGTTGTGTTTTTACTTTTCCAGCAAAGTTTCTCGATTTTTTCCAATGTTTACATTTTCAAACAGTTTCCAATGCGTAAGCATCTGTGTAATACATGTGACCGATTCACTGTATTGATTTCTTAAACAGGAGGATCCAAATAAATGTATAAAATCTCAGGGAAGTGCTGAGTGCCTTTTACCACGCTCATCACTGGAGAGGGGATTTCAGGCACGGCGGCGGCTGCGAAAACAACATCGCCATCAACACCACCATCATCAACATCATAACTATAGCAGCCGTAAACTGCCCTCCAATCTGGACATTCTGGAGTTGCACACGCTGGAGGTGCTGAAGAGACTCGAGGTCGGGCCACTGGAGGAGGTGAGAGTTGTTTTTCCAGTAGTACACTGCAGAATTGAACTCAAATGTCTTATAATTCTCTGCAATGATTGTGCTTACCTTGATCTGTTCTCATCAAATGACTGTAATATCATGCACTATTCTGAGTTCACCTTAACATTTGATCTATTCACTGATTTAGCAGCATGCAATTTTCATTCTTCATTTCCAGTAAGAATGTCCTTATTTCTTGAAACAGGATCCAACTTTCAGCTCCAAAGTGAACGGGAAATTCAAGAAAGTTTCTTCAGCATCTGCAATAAGTGCTGAGGCTAGTAATGACAACGCCCTGCGCCTGGTAATGTGTAATGGCAAAATCATGCGGTGAGGGTTCTGTTAGCTTCACACATCATTTAAATCTTTATTTTGTCTATTGATATGATCTGGTTTGGTATGATGATGATGATGATGATGATGATGATGATAATAATAACAAAAATATATACACTACCTGTCAGAAGTTTGAAATGTCTTATCCCTGGTCTTTCTCACCAAATATGAATATACTGTTGTTTGTTTGTTTTTGTTTTTTTGTTTTTTTCTTTCTCTAGATTAACATTTTTATTGGTTGATTCTCAAACATAACACTGAACAAAGAATAATATACACACACACAGAGTTGACCATTATCCCCCCACCCCAACCACCAACAAACACTCCTGTGGTTCAAGCCTGAGAATATACATATATAAAATGGTTTCTCTCCACATGGTCTTCACTGAGAGCCTTCCAGAAAGGTCATGTATTTGTCCCATTTTTTATTTTTTTACCATATGCATCTAATCTGCCAAGCTGTTTGTATGATATCTTTTCAAATGCCACCACCCTGCCCAATTCGGTGAACCATTCTTGAAATGAGGGAGCGCCATTTGACTTCCATCCTCTAAGAATTAATTGTCTGCCAATCATTACACTAGTTTGGACCCAGCTTTTTGTATATTTGTTACCTATTTTAAAAACCACCCCATCACCCAATATAAATAATCTGGGGCAGAATGAAATTTGAGTATCTAAAACCTCACAGATAAAATTCTGGACTCTTAACCAGAATTCTTGAATCTTAACGCAGAACCACAGAGCATGGGTTATGTCAACTGACATCGCCAGCAGTTAGGTGTGTCTTTTAAACCAAGCCTAAACAATCTAGAGGGAGTCCAATAGAAATGATGCAAAATTTTGTATAAGGTGTACCCTTGCATCCCTAGATGTAGTTTAAAAAAATTTTAATTTCTTTCCCACTCCCCATCCTTTTAATACCAATTTCAAATCTCTTTCCCATAAGTGCTGTTAAGGCGCCATCACCAAGACTCTGAATCAACGAGGAATAATACACTGACGCTTCATGACCCTGTCCAAAGACCTTAGGGTGCTGTGTACTACCACCAAAAATAGTACAAAGTAAATGGCGCAACTGTAAATACCTGAAAAATGTAGACCTAGAAATCCCAAATGCAAGTGTGAAATAATGGGATGGATTTTTAATTCTCTAGGCCATTTAATAGAAAGACTTTGCAATTGTGAGATTGGGGCAAGGACCGCTTGTTCAATGTTGTACCATGGAGGGGCTCTCTCAGGTGGAAGAGACCAATTGGCCAAGTGTCTAAGATTAAAAACATAGTAATAAAAAATAAGTAATGTCAATTGGTGTGTAACTTACTGAAATGTAACCGATGTCATTTACCATTCCAAATAAAAAACTATCAAATTGATTAAAATAAGAAAGAGGAAAGGGGGAGACTGCAGTAAATAATTGAATTTGGGGATACAGTTCGTTTTTATAACATTGTCCTTCCCAGCCATAGACAAATGTAGTGAAGCCCACCTATCCACATCACACGAGAACCTTTTTATTAATGGGTCAAAAGTAGTGGTATAGTAATTGTATAGTAAAAAGAGTTTAAAAAAAAAAAAAAAAAAGTGGTATAATAAAATTAGTAATAATAAAGAATGAGTTGTTGTATTCATATGATATAATATAATATATGATAATGTTTATGTATTCTGAACAACTGAAGTGTTTCCTCCTTTACAGAGAGAGGCTAACTAATGGAGCAGTTCAGCTTAATGGAGTGGAAATTTCCCAATGCCATCAACATGAGGTGGAGGTGGAAAGATTGTCCATATGCCCACAACAAGAAGTGAAGAAAGAAAAGACAGAGGAGGAGTTTGGATTACACTGCACTATCATGAAACCAATCAATTATGGTGAGTCACTTGTAACTGTAGGACTTCTGTAGGTCTAAGTAAATGCAGTCTATATAACAACACAATACAATTAGTTAACTTTGATTAATGATTATTGTGTTGTAAATGGAAAGACATTTTTTTGAATGATCTCTTGTTTTGTTTTTTTAGGTGTAACTGTGCAGACAGAACTCGGGACAGAGTCATCACGACATGCAGCGTCTTTAGACACTGACTCTGAATCAGAAGCAGAGGATTCTGCTGAGGTACTGAAGAAGTCAAACGGGCTTTAACATTTAAGCTCTCCATAAACCTACATAGATTTGTCTCTTGGTTAAATAGCTGACAAGCTTCCATTCTCATTCTTCACCCTTTTCTCTCAACAGAAGCGCTCCTCAGAGTCAGAGAGTTCTGAGGAAGAGGATGGAGGAAACCAGAGAGACTCAGGGAGTTTTGTGGAGCATTTGAGCGGCCACAGCCACCATAAACAACCGCTAAAACGGTATGACTTCCCTGCATTTCACACACTTGTCAAACTTGCACAATTTTAAAGCATTACATTGTAATTTTGACCCATAAAGTAAATTAAACATGTACACTACCAGTCAAAAGTTTGGAAAAACTTGCTTGAATTTGTTTCACATGAAGCTAAAGGCTTAAATTCTTGACATTAGTTTTGTAGTCTAGAAAATATACATTGTTCCTACTTATATTTCTTTACTAAACTAAACTTTTACATTTATTTTTTGTAAATGCATGAGTTGGATTGGATAGTGAAGGAAAAGCAGCCAAAAAAGGCCCTTTACCTACAGTCCTGGTACTTTCCCTTAGTAATTTTCAAGATGAGAACTTTTGAGGAACGGGACACCCGAGGAGACTTTTCCCCTGTTGCATTCACATTCCCGTAGTGTAACCACCGTAGTGATGTCATCTAGTATCGACCATTTTTCCTATGTTATTTGCACATGCATTTCAATAGCAACAACAAAATCAACAGCAGCGATGGAGGACGCCAGGATCTGAGCTACACTTTTGTTTGTTTAGGGCTGTTGGCCGCATCGGAAAACTTAGGCAGCTGTCTTATCAGTTAATGGTTTAAACAACAGTGTTTTTGGATGAATGGAACTCTCTGAACAGTTAAAAAAGCACCATTTTTCATCCATCCTTATACAGTCTCCGAAGTCAGCATTTACCAGTTTTCGGATGCAGCTTGTGTCTTCAGGTTACAGTTTAAACTGGGCTCGTGATGAGTGCGTGCGGTGCTCCATGCTGCAGCCGGAGTGAGAAACGAGGCGGCGAAAGCGCTGTTTAACCATGCAGCACACACTGAACTCAGCAGACAACATTTTGATCTTTTACGATAAAGGCTTTTATGAATCAGCATAAATTACTGTACTGAAATACTCACTCATTGACTTAAAAGACGTCTTGATGCAAGTTAACCACGCAGTAACAGGCAAACAATACTTCCCTCATGTAAATTAGATTTAATGATGGTTTAATTTATAACAGAGTTCAATTACCCACTCTCGATCTAATTGTTTATATCCGTCATCCCAGGAAACAGTTGATGTAGTAATCCAGAAATCACTTTATTTGCTTTATAGTCTCGCAGTACAGATGCGATAAACTCAAATCATGTCTCCCCATGAAGACACATACACACATGTGAAATGGGTGATTCTCTTTGGATACTTTTGTTTGTTATATGTTATTTCTGTTAAGGGAATTGTAAAATTAACGCAATCCTCTCAGTAGCAGGCTAGCAGCTAGTTGTTTACTAACTGTGGCTGTGGAGCTCCTCTCCTTTCGCAGTGCAGGTTTTTGTACTATCACAGGCTGCAGCACGTCCCACAGTCCCTATATGCCCCAAAAGTGTCTACCCTGGAGTAGCAGCTAAAAATGTCCCCTAAAAAGGCTTCGGGAACTATGGTCCTTAGGTGCGAAAGCGACGAAAAGCACTAGTCCCCGGGAAAAGTACCTAAAACAGGCTTTTGTACCGCCAGTGGGAAAGGCTCTAAAGTGTCCAGCATACACCATACTCCTTCAGTACAGTTTAAAAAAGGTTGAAAGTAAGCCTAAAGTGTGCTGAGCTGAATCTAGAATCTAGACAAAGGTTAGCTATAATATAAGATACAAGATGTACAAAATAGAGGTCGACTGATAGTCTATTTTGCCTATATCAATAACTAAGGAGGTGGAAAAGGCCAGTAACCGATAAATTGTCCGATAGTTTTTAAAATGTTTTTTTTTTTTTATTCTTAGCCTTTCCTTTCTATGATGGGCACAGACACTGAGGCTACGGTGGTCCAAAATGAGTAAAATTCCAAAAGCAGTTTGTTGTGCAACCGAAATTCCAATTATAACTAGAAAAAATAAGATTTGGTGCATAACGTGGGACTTATAACTATAAACAGGCCCAAAATACAATATATATATATATATATATATATATATATACACAGGTGCATCTCAATAAATTAGAATGTTGTGGAAAAGTTCATTTATTTCAGTAATTCAACTCAAATTGTGAAACTCGTGTATTAAATAAATTCAGTGCACACAGACTGAAGTAGTTTAAGTCTTTGGTTCTTTTAATTGTGTTGATTTTGGCTCACATTTAACAAAAACCCACCAATTCACTATCTCAAAAAATTAGAATATGGTGACATGCCAATCAGCTAATCAACTCAAAACACCTGCAAAGGTTTCCTGAGCCTTCAAAATGGTCTCTCAGTTTGGTTCACTAGACCACACAATCATGGGGAAGACTGCTGATCTGACAGTTGTCCAGAAGACAATCATTGACACCCTTCACAAGGAGGGTAAGCCACAAACATTCATTGCCAAAGAAGCTGGCTGTTCACAGAGTGCTGTATCCAAGCATGTTAACAGAAAGTTGAGTGGAAGGAAAAAGTGTGGAAGAAAAAGATGCACAACCAACCAAGAGAACCGCAGCCTTATGATTGTCAAGCAAAATCGATTCAAGAATTTGGGTGAACTTCACAAGGAATGGACTGAGGCTGGGGTCAAGGCATCAAGAGCCACCACATACAGACATGTCAAGGAATTTGGCTACAGTTGTCGTATTCCTCTTGTTAAGCCACTCCTGAACCACAGACAACGTCAGAGGCGTCTTACCTGGGCTAAGGAGAAGAAGAACTGGACTGCTGCCCAGTGGTCCAAAGTCCTCTTTTCAGATGAGAGCAAGTTTTGTATTTCATTTGGAAACCAAGGTCCTAGAGTCTGGAGGAAGGGTAGAGAAGCTCATAGCCCAAGTTGCTTGAAGTCCAGTGTTAAGTTTCCACAGTCTGTGATGATTTGGGGTGCAATGTCATCTGCTGGTGTTGGTCCATTTTGTTTTTTGAAAACCAAAGTCACTGCACCCATTTACCAAGAAATTTTGGAGCACTTCATGCTTCCTCCTGCTGACCAGCTTTTTAAAGATGCTGATTTCATTTTCCAGCAGGATTTGGCACCTGCCCACACTGCCAAAAGCACCAAAAATTGGTTAAATGACCATGGTGTTGGTGTGCTTGACTGGCCAGCAAACACACTAGACCTGAAACCCATAGAGAATCTATGGGGTATTGTCAAGAGGAAAATGAGAAACAAGAGACCAAAAAATGCAGATGAGCTGAAGGCCACTGTCAAAGAAACCTGGGCTTCCATACCACCTCAGCAGTGCCACAAACTGATCACCTCCATGCCACGCCGAATTGAGGCAGTAATTAAAGCAAAAGGAGCCCCTACCAAGTATTGAGTACATATACATTAAATGAACATACTTTCCAGAAGGCCAACAATTCACTAAAAATGTTTTTTTTATTGGTCTTATGATGTATTCTAATTTTTTGAGATAGTGAATTGGTGGGTTTTTGTTAAATGTGAGCCAAAATCATCACAATTAAAAGAACCAAAGACTTAAACTACTTCAGTCTGTGTGCATTGAATTTATTTAATACACGAGTTTCACAATTTGAGTTGAATTCATTTATTTCAGTAACTTTTCTACGACATTCTAATTTATTGAGATGCACCTGTATGTCAGTCTACCTCTAATACAAAATATTACATAGTTTTGATTTATTGAAAATTTTTGGTCACCACAACATTCCCATACTTTTATTAGTTATTTCATAGTTTTAAAATTTTCATATTATTTTATAATGCGGAAAATAGTAATAATAAAAAATGGGTAGGTGTGTCCAAAGTTTTTACTGGTGTTGTTTAATTGTACGTTTATTTTGGTTCATTTTACTTTTTCATCAATCTTCTACTGAAATTTTTTGTCCACAGAGAACGTCCTATCTCGCCGAGCACCAATGACGCCATTCAGGGCATGTTGTCAATGGCGGGGCTGCTGTATCAGCAGGCGGCAGGAGGCGGCACTGTTCTACAGCAGCCTTGGTGGTCCATTCAGGGTAACGGTAACAGCAACAGCAGCAGTGATACCTGGGACAGTAGTGAGTCCTGCTCAGCATCCAACAGCCCACAGGGAGAGGATGGGAGTCTTGGAGAAGAATACTCGTACAGGGATAGCTCACTGTCTCCTCCCCTACACCCCTCGAAAAGACAGGAACCCAACCCCACACCCATCAGCAACCAGGCCACAAAAGGTGAGGCCAGTCGTAAAAATGTTGATCATGTTTATGAAAAGGAAATTGGGTCATTAAATGTTTGCAATTAGAGGAATATTCCAGGCTCAAAACAAGTTGAGCTCTATGGGCGGCAACTGTCATGTTATAGTTTTAAAATCATATTGATTCGTCCCTCAGTTTGTAAAAACAGAAATCATGTACACAGTAATGCACTTACAAAGGAAGTCTATGGGGCAGGGCATTGCATCGGAATGAAAAAAATTATGAAAGGGAAAGAAAGTCCTGCACACTAGACTTAACCATATGCGTGTTAACAGGACTACTGTGAAAGAATCTTTCAACTCCTGTCATGACTATGTAATGCTGGTATATCCAGTAACTTTTGCACAATAGGTGCAAGTATACATGAAAGGGACTGTTTACATCATTACCAGATGTTTATACACGTAGAAAAGAACAGTTGGGAATTCACAAATTCACTCCAAGAATTCACATTTTTAAGGAACAATGTTTGTGATAGTTAGACTTTGAAGATTGTGCATGAATACTTGTATTGATTTGAAAGTCTTCACTTACACAGTGTTTTGTCACTATTTTACAGGAAAACGTCCTAAGAAAGGACAGGCGACGGCTAAGCAGAGGCTTAGGAAGATGCTGAAAATGAGTTGCCATCAAGGCCTTTTCCTGTAGCATGACGGAGGAATGAATGAGGCTACGTGTAATAAATCAAACACGGCTGCTTTTTTTTATAGGCTGGGATTAAAGTTACACACACACATTCTCTTACTGTGCATGTTTAGGTGACAGGGTGTTTAATGGCTCTATCTCACTTTTTCCACCAATCACATGAAATGTACAACATTTTGTCCATCAGTGCAGGGAGACTGGGTATTCTTTGGAAAACAAAACATGAACAGCCAAAAGTGTGAAAAGGAAGCACAGGAAATCTTGTACGTTGAATTTAGTCATGGTAAGAGATGCTTGCTGAAGTTTGTTTGCATTTCCACTGCCAGGAAATTGATCTGCAAGCGGGTATCACAGGCAGAGGCCTTTTTCTCCCCTACCCTACCTCCAAACACAGCTGTAGCATGAGTGCGCAGGCTAAGGATGTCTTCCTAGTCCTCTACATCCTGACATTGGGACTGTTGCATAGATATTTGGATTCCTAATTGCCCTTAAAGGGATAGTTTATTCAACTACCCTTGTGTTGTTCCAAACGTGTTGAACTACCCCTTTTGTGTTCTCAAAAGAAAGTCATAGGGGTTCGGAATGACATGAGGGTGAGTAAATGATGCCAATTTCATTTTTGGGTGAACTATCCTTTAAGTCATGATATTCACCTGTTTCCTTCCCCATTGATTGTCTCAGGCCAGGGTGTTTTGAAATGGTGCTGAACATTTGTATATCCTTCACTAACCCTCCCTGCCCCTTTAAGCAATAATTGTACTGCTATGAGTGATGATGTGTCAATAAGTTGATGATTTAGTGGGCTGCACTTTTAGGATGCAAAATCCTCTCTACGTACGTATTGGAAAGCATGGCCACAACCAGACAGCCATTAAATATAAAAGGGTGTACATTCTGTATAGCTATATCGTTTTCCCTTGATTTGACAGCATTTATCTTTATTCCTTAGTGGACTTAAATAGACTAATTAAAGGAATATACTGGGTTCAATTCAAATTAAGCTTTATTTAGCTTAATTAAGACTTTATTTTTGGCGGGAATGAATGAGGCTGCGAGGGATAGACTTACCATGCACTGTATAAACTTCCTAGATCACATTTAATTTTCCACAACTCGACTTGCTTTGTTTTCTGAATTGTTTTTGGAAAGAATTTTATAATGTTTCATCAGCGGAACGATCCAAAACACTTTACAGTACAACCCATTGAAAAGACTGCAAGTATATCCCTAACAGCTTTGTTTTTATTCCCGTCAGAATCTAAAAATGGCGCCACTGTAAGGTCAATTGCCAGCATCTGAAAATCATTTTGAATCGCTCCTGACTTTGTAAAAACTAAACAAAAACAACAAAATATGTTGACGGAAATTAATGCATAATGGAAGTCTAGGGGAAATCATAAAGTTGGACACGTACTGCCGTTGGAAGTGCGTTTCTGTTAGTGAGTGTTTTTGTTTTTCTTAACTGAGGAACCAATCGCAATTAATTTCTGTGGTAATCTAGAGCATGCCAAAGATGCCGTCAATGGACCTTAACTAGTGATTCACCCGGACTATTCCTTTAAGCGGGGGAAAATCTATCTATATCTATATATATATATCTATATCTATATATATCTATATAGATATATATATATCTCTCTCTCAATCATGGTGACTAATTAACTTGCCTGTTGGCGACACCTGGTGGCCGTAGAGAGGGATTGCATCCTGAAGTATTACTTGTGAAATACTGTTTGTGATGTCGTTTGCAATGACTGAATATGCTGTCGTGCTCAGCCTGCATAATTTATGTTGTTCTGTTTAGTTTGTTGCTAATGTCATATTTTTGTTGACTGGATAACTTATTTATTAATTTCAAAGATATGAATGAGTTATATTGCATATGAGTTATATTGAGGTTCCTGTTTTTCCTTTGCATTGATTTATTTCTGTAAATACGAGTATCATTTTGAATGTTATCAATTTAAGAGGAATTGGGTTTTGTTTGGGTTCGGCTTTACATATTTTTTTTTTTTTTTTTATTAACACAATTAATGCTACTTTGATTTTTTTTTATTTCCTGTCAAATTTACCTCTGAAATGTTAGTGGAACATTCCTTTCATTTTGAACGTAATGCTTTATAATGTGTGGTGGTTTTTTATGACTTGTTGACAGAGGAAGAAAAGAGTTTCTGTGGGAACAAAACATTTAGTGGTGCTTGTGTGGGAAATTCTTGGAGAGGCTACGATTCGTTTTCTCAGGGAACATCTGATGTGACATCTTGGAATCCATCACCAGCACTGTCATACAATCTCTCAATGATTTGTTTATTTCCATAAACATGCCAATTGTGCACATACATAAACTCCCACTTATTTTTGTCTGATTGGTCTAAATCCCAAACTACTAAAAAATTGGTTTCCTGCGTTATATTGAATACAAAGGTGAGACTTTGTGTATGGAATAGCACCAACAGATTTCAATCAGCTATTCTGGACTGTTTTGGAAGAGGTGTGTTGGATAAAAAAGGAATTGCACTATTTTGAAACTGCAGGACTTGAGTTTGATAACTACTGAAACTCAGGCTTTGATACAGTTTGAGTTTGTCATCTGCATGTGTTTTTGGCATATGGCAAAATGTTCCTTTATATAGTCCTCCTCATTAACGTTAATGACACCCTTTTCTATTTCAGCTCTGTATTTCTGAAAGCAAACAGCTCATCTCAGTAGAGCTTTTGATGCATTAATTGTACAGTATTTATTATGCTCCAATTATTTTCCATTTTTACCTGTGGTATAGGCTTAATGTCTCTGTGTTTTCAAATGTGTTCTTTTCCTTGTCAACATTTCCCAGAGTTCTCTTTGAAAGTTTTGGATGTGACTAGTTTTCTCCAATGCAATGTAAATATAAAAGAAGGGAATTGTTTTATAGATCACACTGTTTCCCACTCCCCTTTACCAGATGTTAAATGACAAACAAAAACAATGTTCTATTGACAAAAGTTCAAGAGTCATTGACATGTTAATTTCTTCAATTACAAGGTTGAATATTTGCATTATTTTATAATGCAGCTGTTCACAATTAGACTTGATAATAAGTCCTTATACATAACAGGAACAACCAGTTTCTCATACAGAAAGTGTGTGGGTTTGTGATCATGTATCTGGTGCACATCTGCAAAGTAAAAAGAAATGTCCGTCATTACATGCATGCTTTGGCAACACGCTAGGTTAAGGTCACACTAAAGAAAAATGCATGTGATTAAATTTATATGTACATTGGTGTGTTGTGGGTGAGTCTACTCTTCATCATCAGGTGGGATTCCCAGCTCCTCGTCTGTCCACGCAGAGGTGTCTGGCCATGGGAAATGACCCTGAAAGTGACGTATAGTTTAAAAAATATATCATTAAAATACATGTAATATAGATCTTGGGTATGTTCGGAACAGCATACTACTAATTCAGTATTTGTAATATGCACAGTATACAGTGTATCCTGCACTGTTAGTATTTCATTCTGAACAGCCATTTGAATACTTTGAGTTGAAGTTAATGTGCAGTAATTACTAAATGATTACAGAAAAAGTAGCAAAAACAGTAGCATTTCGTCTCCTTGAGATCTATCCCGAGTCAGTACTTTTAACTCACCAGTATGGCATCCGGGTCATGCCAGGTGTGCCAGAGGATCCAGAACCACATGGCACCACTGAGCAGCTCAGCTTGAAACTTCTGGCTCTTGGTGGTCTGAGGTGGCTGTCTGTACTGAGGCTCAATGTGTGGACCTCCTCCAGCCCTGAAACATAACAGACCGGCCAAATACCAGTCAACAGAGAACACCAATACTGGCTAGTGATGCTTTCTAATGCAAACGGGGTAGATTTTTGCCCATGACACCAAATTTTTTTTTGTTGCATGTAAACATCTTAACCTGTGTTCTTACTGGCTTATCCAATGTGTGCCAGTGTTGTGTTGAGTTTCAGACTGTTCTGGAAGAGTGTGGTCTCTCTTTTATGACTGATCAGACTTATAGTTTTCGCACAACGGATGATCAAATATCTAAACTCCCATAGACTTACACTGACAATGTTCAAACGGGCCAGCGGAATGCTCGTTAATTCAAACTCCAACTTTCAAAAAATGTAAAAGTAAACAAACCCACACAATGCCTTTGCTTTAAGCTGCTCTCTCCCTCTGACAGTCTGACTCCTTTATTATCTAGATTTTTTTTTTTAATTTTTTTATGGTTATTAGGCCTTAATGCAGCTAAAGGGATCATTTTAATTTTTGGGTGAACTCTCATCATTTACTCACCCTCATGCCATCCCAGATGTGCATGACTTTCTTTCTTCAGCAGAACACAAACAGAGATTTTTAGAACAATATCTCAGCTCTGTAGGTCCATACAATGCAAGTGAATGGTGACCAGACCTTTGAAGCTCCAAAAATCACATAAAGGGAACATACAAGTAATCCATAAGAATCCAGTGTTTAAATCCATAACTTCAGAAGCACTGATAGGTGTTGGTAAGAAACCGAACAATAGGTAAGTCCTTTTTTACTTCAAAAATCTGAAAGTGAAAGTGTAGATAGATAGTAAAAAGGACTGTTTCTCACCCACACCTGTTATATCACTACTAAAGATGGATTTAACCTCTGGAGTCTTTTGGATTACTTTGATGTGGCCTTTATGTGATTCTTGGAGCTACAAAAGGTCTGATCACCATTCACTTGCATTGTATGGACCCACAGAGCTGAGATATTCTAAAAATCTGTTTGTGTTCTGCTGAAGAAAGAAAGTCATGCACATCTGGAATGGCATGAGGGTGAGTAAATGATGAGAGAATTTTCAGTTTTGGGTAAACTATCCCTTTAACTACGACTGCATCCAAAAACGTAGGCAGCTGACTTGCTGCCTATAATGGATTAACTGACAGCTGTATTGAATTAATGTAACTCTTTAGGAAACTGGTCTCTGAACAGACTGATAAGCACCTTATTTTCATTTTGCCTATTAGGACATTATATAAGATGCTGTGTATTTTGTAATTAGCTTGACCATTTGACAGTTAATCAGAATGGGCTTGCACATACAAGGAATTTGACTTTGTGACAGAAGTTTCCAGTGCACAAACAATACAACAACAAGAATGATGTTAATCATTCAGTACCATAGCATATCTCACAAACTTATTTCCATGCACTTAAATGCAACTCCTGCCGTACTCTACTGGTTTAAAGCAGCATGTTTAGCCTGCTAGCCTCCTGAAAATAAACACTCACTTTCTGACGGTCATCTGCTGAGGTCCACGCCTGAAGATCTGCAGGCCGGTGCGGAGGACACCCGCCGTCCTCGTGAGAGAAGACATGCTGATATTTGTTGCACCACTCTTCAGGGCTTTCTGACTTTTCTATTTAAACTGCGGTGACCAGAAAGCCAAATGTCACCTTTGCAGCGGCGGCTGTTTCTCTGACGTGCCAATAACGAGCGCTGTGATTGGTTAGTCAAAAAAAAAAAAAAAAAAAGCAACTGAAATCCTACTCGGTGTCTATCGCTAGAGGGCGCCAAATAAGCATAATTCGCGCTAAATTGAAAGGCTATTGATAAACAAATAAATCGATATATTCCGGGTTCAATACAAGTTCAGATCAATAACTTTTTAACAGCATTTTGTGGCATTAGGTTGAGAATCACGAAAATTAACTTTCAACTTCGACTTGTTCCTCCTTTTCAGTCACAGTGAGGCACTTTGCAATGGAAGTGAATGGGGCCAATCCATAAACATTACAATACGCATTGTTTCAAAAGTATAGCCACAATATGTAAACAATCTGAGTGTTAACATGGTTTTATTGTGATAAAATCGCTTACTAACCTTTTCTGTGTAAAGTTACATCCAATATTACAATTTTGTTGCCATGACAACGTAACACAGTAAATCTACAATTTAAACAACAGCTCTAATAACAGACAAGTTTTAACAGAATAATAAATGTAAGTGCTTTAATTAAATTATAAGCTTTAAAATTCTGTCTTTAAACCCTCCAAATATTGGCCCCATCGACTTCCATTGTAAGTGCCTCAGTGTAACACAGATTTTTGCTTTTTTTTTTTTTAAGTAAAGGAGGGACAAGTCTAAAAAAAAATATTATTATTATTATTATTTTTTTATTATTATTATTATTTATTTATTTATTTATTTATTTTTTTTTTTTGTGGTAATCAACATTATGCCACAAACAGGGCCGTAGCAAGGAATTCTGGGCCCCTTTAACATAAAAAATAAATAAATAAAAAATACAGTTTAAAATTCGTTATGGGCCCCCCTGGATCACTGGGCCCCTAGAGTCTTTACCAGCTTTCACCCCATTAGCTACAGCCCTGGCCACAAATGATGTGGATTGGGCTTCATTTATAATGGACTCAGAATATTCCTTTAAATCCATAAATGTTTAGGGAAAATATTTAAACAGTTGTCAGTGAATGTGAATATAGGACACCCGAGGCAAGCCAAAATATTTAAGCATTTTATTGAACACACTAAAACAGGATAATCTTTTCAGATTTCACAGAAGATCTTTATACATATCTGGTACTCCCATCCATTACAATTTTAACATACAGTACAATCAGTGTTTTGACATGTTGCTCGTGCATGCACTTGTCATGAATGGGTCCGTGTGCTTGCCGCACGTCAGTTTGACACCTACAATGGCTTACAGCGTATTGAGCTGAAAATGGGAAAACATACTACACATTTATGTGCCCTGAGGACGCTCGGTATCACTTAAATAATTGATATTGTTATGATGCAATGGTTTAAATGTAACGTGACTTATGTTTAGTTTTTTGTTTTGCACAATATATTGAGGCAGCGGAGAAGAAAAAGATCCAATACGCCATTTACGAATCATCATCATCATCATCTAGTGCAGAATAGGCGTGGGATCGACAACATGGCGGCTATGGAAACACAATCGTTTCGTGCCCAATATAGCCTTGCATACAAAACGACCGCAGGAATATAATTACCATGAATATATATGACTTACATAAGTCATATGCTTGCGGATATGACTTCGCACAACGCAGATATTAAACCTCAGGCGGGACGTTTCCTTAGCAGCACCAAAACAGGAAATGCCCTCCCTCAGTCGGATTCTTTTGTTACAACCCAAATATATACATGCGGCTGCTATTGTGACGTCATACGCGATGTCCTCGCTTCATAGTATATGCGCATCACTATTATGACAGCAGGTGCACGAGTGCAATCTGATATCGCGAAAACAGACCCAGGAGAACAAGTTTACATGTTCAAGATAGTGTTTAATAATTAATAAATAAGGAAAATCGCACAATCCTCGTAAGATTCATTCTAATATTCCGGCGTTTGGGGCGACAAAGCACATTAAGGTTTATCACTCGTTAGCAAGTACTCATTTTAAAACCCACGGCTGATGACGTACTTTTCAAAGAGCTCAGAGACTCCAAGTTTTTAGTCAATGATATTTTCTGGCATGAACCTGACCCCGCCCAGTGCGCGCTTTGAGCAGTGCGCGAGAAGCATCGACGCCGTCTTCTTGCGCTTTACGCGATGCAAAGGAACCGGGAAAATGTGTATACTCCTCTAAAACGCAACGTTTCCAATATCCATGTATCGCGAAAGGTTAAGAAGATTTCGAGTTAATGGCGCCCTGTTGTCGGATCTCCGGGTGCGCCGCTCTCCCCTCTAAGCTCAGCGCCCGCCCATATATGGAATTCATATGATGTCATCGACAGCCAATCAACGCCGAGATGTTAAGACAATGAGCGTATTATTGGTCAAGGGCAATGTCATTCATTCTTTTCAGAAAGGCCAGGGAGGGGCAAGAGCAAAGAAAAATCGCCATTTTAATCGGTCGACGGAAAAGACTTTGAAAATAATACCCTAGCCCCGGAGTTGGTGGGATGTCGCTCGTCTTTATATCCATCTACAACCTCAGCGTCCCTAAAGTTTAAACCCGAAGATGATTTGACCTGGCGTAGGCGATCCTGTGCTTTAAATCAGCTCGATTTAACTAGATCATTCGAGCTTCGTTTTCAACCTCAACTCAAGCCGTGCAAATACAGTCATCGGCGCGTTAAATCGCGGTTTACAGCTTGGTCTTGCCGTGTTTCTCCACTCTGCGTTGCTAGCAACGGTCTTCTTCCAACTGCTAGTCGTTAGTTATACTGCGCATGCGCAGGAGGATGCGGTGTAGCTCCAGTTCAGTATGGGGGAGACACTTGGATGAAGCCGTCTGATCGAACACCAACATGATATTAGTTTACTACGTATAATACAGAGCCGCAATCTATTCTTAACAGTTTATACGTGTAAATATGTTCATTTTGTCACAACATGAGACTGAATAATGACAACCACAATGGAAAGGTGAAGGGAAGTGTGCACTAATCACACAAAAAATGGTTTTGTCTGCAGCCAACGGACAGTTTACCTTTTAGTTACTCACTCCAGGTGTTTGTGTTTACACATAGGGTCAACTTTCCCAGTTACCTTGAGCAGAAATCACTGTGTTTGTTTAAAGGGTTACATAACAGATTTTGCAGCTTACTGTTTGGGGGCCTTACAAGTAGGTGTTCATATTCTACCATACTAGGCAATGACTCACGTAGGCTGCCTCCTGCTTTGTTTTCTCCCTTCTTCACAGCTCTTTTTTTATTATCTAATAAATGTGTTTGACATTTTGTTACCTACAGTGTTGAAAGGGTTGCATAAAAAAAGGAAACATGTAGGGACAACTTCCACTTCAGCAACCTATAAGGAGAACATGACTTTACCACCTACATAGACATACCCTGCGTTCGAAATTGCGTACTGTCACTGTATATTTGATGAAGGACACACTTCTCAGTCGATAAACAGTATGTTCTTTAGGTATGCATGCGAGTAGTATTAATTGATTCTGGACATATTTCATCCGGAAACATGGGCATTGTCCCGTGACACGGATATATGACGTAATAACAACAACCACAAAATTTACGCTGGTTTTGTTAAACAAGCACCATTTTAGCACGACAAACAACTTTCTTGGTTTGGCACTTACATTTGGAAAGAGCCGTCCAACTCACAGTTCTCCATCATTCTTTTAAATCCAGCATTTTATGTTTACGCAACGTAACCTCAGCTCCTGAGGGATTATGGGATCGTAAAGTGTCCAGTTGATCTACACTTCAGAATCTTGTTGGAAATAGTAGATCTGGGAATTTCTCGCTTACTGTTTTATGAATACTGAGGATTCTGACATACTACTCCATTGGCATACTGTTTTGGCACACTATACTTTAGGGAAGTATGCGTATTCGGACACAACGTTATATTGGAGTGTCAATGTTTAATCTGTCTGTGTAAAGTATGTGGTTTAAAAAGAGATACATTTTTATAATTCCGATATTTCTAAGCTTCAAGAATTTCTAGGCAAAAATAAGTTTTGGCACAGTTATAAACCACAAAACCTTTTTTCTAGGGCAGAAATTGTGGAATTGATTACAATTCCAGGTTTTCAGAATCAATGGAATCGATTCTGGGCTAATTTTCCTGATTCTTAAAAAAAAAAAAAAAGAAAGAAAGGCAGTGTGAAATCTTGCAATATAAAGCATACTTTGCACTATTTGTGATTGCCTGTATGAATGACAATGACTTTTAATATTAATAATATAGGTTTATTCTAATAAATGTGGATCTGTATGCACATCCCAATGCGCGATGCTTTAATCTCATAGTACAAACATGGTTGGTTAAGCAGATGTGTGTGTACTGCGAAGAACTACCGTAAACTGTTTCAAGCGCCACTGTTTCTGCCTACACTGTGAAATTGCATAGAAACACTCATAAAGCTTCTCTAGAATATGTAGTAGTTTGGTGATTGAGAAAAATAAACACAGTCCGAACATGGCACCAAAGTCCCTTTCAAGACAAGTCAGTCTACTTGGCGGCCATGTTCGGGACGCTCCTGGGCAGCAATGTTCTACAAGCGGAATAAAATACAGTTCCTGTCTACTTGAATGGGCGAAAGACTGAAATCTTAAAAACAGTTGGTCAAGATTACGATCAAAGAACATTTTTCAAATCAGCTGTAAAATCTGACAACGTTGTTTTTATAAATTATGCTTCTTTAGCTCAGATCACGCAAAAAAACGCTATTTTTCAGGCCGGTCCAGTTAGTGCGCATGCACATTCTCTAGTAAACTGACAGGCAATGTCCGTATCTAAAAGATGATTAGCTATTTTATCTGTAAAGCCCAAAGTAAACTTCAGGTTTTGATGCGAACGCTTAGCATATGTGTAACGGTAGCCAGCTGGTACTTGATAGCTGTGTATTGTGTAAGCTTCACTCTCCTGGCCTTAAGAGATGCACTAGTGACCAGGGCTAGAGGCCATGGCTTTTCTAGCCAACTTGCTTGTGCGTCTGGCTCCCGGGCCGGGGATCGGTAGTTCAAATCCCGCTTGGAACAGGTCAAGTTGGACCAGTGGCATATGCGTACAGTTGAACGTTAGCCTTTCAAAGTATACTTCATTTGACTATGCGTGCATACACAGGCAGTTGACTCGAGTTATACAAATGCAGTTCTCTCCTGACCTCCTCACACACGCACTCATTATGTGCACATCCACTGTTGTTGTTTCCACCTTCGTCTCCTATTGTTTAGCAGTGGTTACATCTTCTTCTAGCGCTTCTTCATGACAGCAACAGCTCGACTGTGAGGGTTGCCACCTTGTGGACCCACTAATTAGTGCAAATTATTCCAGGCTCATACACATGTTCAGAGAACACACGGTTTAAAAAAAAATTGGCCTGCATGCCTTCAGTGCCCAAGCACTCTGCTGATGAAGAAATTTGCATCACGTGTCCTGTATGCAAACATCGAAAGTGTTCGCAAATGACCAAAGTATACTTTGAGCTTTAGGTGGAACTTCCTTTTATACATTCGCCATATCCACCTTTTTTTGCAACGCGGAAGTAAGCAGTGGCTGCATTTCCGGCGAATGTGAGAAAGTTCCGCTGGCATTGACTGCAGTGTAAATAACTAGAAGGTTATAATACCAGAATTAGTGATCTGGGCTTATAAACTATCACACAACCACAGAATGTACAGCAGAATTATGTGCCAATGTCGGATAATTTTCTAACGTCAGCATTTATAGTAAAAGAGTAAGTAAATCATTCACTTGTTCCTGTGTGTTGTTGTATTGAAGAGATGGTAATAAAATATTTTCTTTACTTTATGTGCCTGCATTACCTCCGATGATGCCTTTATTTATTTCCAAAGGCGATGTTTCATAAGCCATGCTGAATGCGAGATCTGCGTATCTGTTTACTATGCACCTCTAAGAAAGGGAGAACGCTCTCTAACAAGAACTGAGAGTAAAATGCGTTTATTATTTTGCCAAGATGAAATGAGATGCAGTTTTGGTGCAAAGAAAGTTGAAGCAGCATTTTCCCAGCATCCTTCTCCGCTCTGGTGATTGTGTAAAGTTTGTGGAGGCATGTCAAGACGGCGCGGAGGACTGTCCTGTCAGCGCCTGATCTCTCATTCATTGCCTGTGCAACAGTGTGATTAAACGATGGCAAAATGCGATAAATGGTAAAACTATATGCGCTCAAAACCAATGAGTTTATGAAAATCATAATTAATGATAATAATATGTCGACATATTATAATAAAACCAGCCTGTAATATAAAGCAGCATAATGTAGTATTTTTGTATAACTAAAATAGTTGGAAGTGGCTTATACCGGAAGTAGTCCACACTTGAGGTTGATAATGGCAGCGGCCTAGTTTTGCTGAAAAATAAGGTGGATTGGGTGTACCAATTTCTCCTATTCATTTTAATTCAAGTGCTCTGTCTTGGGCTAAATAATCTCTGATGTCACGCCGCTGAATCCCAACGCCTTCTGAACGCTAAACTTACATGGTGATGTAAATGATTAATGTTGCCTGCACTGTAAAAAAAAAACAAAAAAAAATTTAAAAAAAACAGAACTTTTACTATTGCTAATTCTTCAGATTGATAATACAATGAAATAGCCTTATGTGAAACGTCACCATGTAACTCGTCCTGCATCAAATTATGTGGCTTACTGAGGAGAGTTATACATTTCAAGACAACAGAATATCATAGAATTGGGGGTTTTGACTTAAGCCAGTAAATTAACACCTAGCAGCCACTCTAGCATCATGGCGGTACGTTTTACACAGGCAAGCATCACTCACATTTTCTTCGCAAAATGTAATAAACTAGCTCACTTTGTAAAGCCCTTTCAGTCTTGAGTTTCTCATACACTGACGAGAAGAATGTGAACACGCTCCCGACCGTCGAGGATGAACTCTCTCTCCTCCCCGCGCGCCCCTGAGGTTTTGCTCATGGAAACCCCGCGGAATGGAGAGGCGGAGCGCGCAGTGACAGAGACTCGAGCGGGGGTGACTGGGGGGGAGGCGGAGTCACGGCACTTCTGCCAGGGCCGCCATTTTTTCACAGGGAAAAGAGACAGGAGTGAAGGGATCCAGTTTCTAACTGTCGGTACAGACAGGGACAAAGTTATCGGGTCTAAACAGACCAAAATCATGCGTTTGAACTAGAGGAGCACAGGGCACGCGAGGAGCAATTCAAGTGCAAAACTGTACAGCGATTTGAAAAGCGTTGCTACACATCCGCAGTGGAGAGCGGAGTATTGTTTTGGTTGTGTGGTAGATCAGGCAGCGGGGTCTCACCCGAGTTCCCCGTGTCTTCATTCACAGTTATAACAGTGGACAGCAACGGTAAGTACCTGCTGATATCCTACAGCTATCCGTTTGTTGATCACACGGGCTTGTTTAATGCCAGCTGTTCATGTGGTTGGCTAACCGACTTGCTGGTCCCATCCTTATGTGGATGCTCAAACTGTGGCTCTTATGGGCTGATGTTTGTTCATTTGAAAATCAGATGTAATTACAATGTTGTTACTGCATCTGTCAGTCCTCCTTTTGTAGAATAAAGCCAATCTAGCTGTTAGCAAAGAGGGGAAATCCGAGCTGTGTGTATGTTATGACTTAATTTAGCAGCTAATGTGGCTAACTGGCTCACTCCCACCATTTAATACTAAACAAAAGCACTGATCTGAAGTTATAACGCCGTTTTACCATGCTAACAATCAGAAAGACAGCACACAGCACAGTGTTGGGGCTAACGGAAACTCGTTGTCGTTTCTCTGGCGTTGTAAAGCTGCTAGCTCCAAGAGCGAATGCTAGTAAGTTAGCCAACTAAGAAAGAAACAGATCAAGACTGGAACAATCTCTTTACAGTCTGGGAATGTGGCTGAATGAGTGTTCAACAAATCCTGCAGGGCTTGTAATGCTTTATTTTTGGGGAAGTGGTGGTCACATCCCACGACATATTGACTCCCAGCTTTTTATCTAGTGTTAAGGAAGATATAAGCATCTTTACGACTATTTACACGTGTCTTCGTTGTTGCATGTTAAGTAAAGAGACGTGTTAAATGTTTAAAATGACCCGTTGTGCCCTGACAGAGCGTCTGACCAATACTAACAACAGGGCTTTTGTTTACGCACCTCAACTCTAGCTATCCACATCCACTCTTATCCCAAATCTATCCTACAAATATACACTTTAAAACCTCTTGACTGGCCAAAATAGTCTTCAGTGACCCACTACAATATGATAAGTGATTTTAATCTACTGTTTTCGGACGGTGTGTTTTTGGAAGGGCTGCTAGGCATAATAACATGTTGATGTAGCATCTATTACGTTAAAGCGCTTATTTAGTGTCTGTCTGATCACTAAAGCGTATGTTTTGTGTGGTTGTGTGTTGATCATGAGTGCTGCAGGTGTGGGGGAAGGGTTCTGGCTCGGTTCATGCTGTAGTAAGAGCTGCTCCTCAATCTGAACCAGAACCGAACTGCTTCACGCGCGAGCTGCGCAGTTCCGTTATTTACCGAGAATAAACCCTCACTCGACGAGTTATTAGGCGTAGAGAGGCTCGTGGTTGATATGTATCGCTGTAAATGTAACGTGCAAGTAAATCTGAGGGGAATTTAAACGCTCGAGTTGCGCATTAGCATAGCAGGCTAAGCAGTTAGCTTCGACGACAAGCTGTTCGGCATGATGTTGTTGAATAGCTCAAGCCGACGCGATTATTTCGACTTCAGGACCTCGCTAGTGAGTTATTCAGTTGATCAAGGGCGAAATAAAGCCGTTCAAATGCACTTGTTCCTCTCAGATAACCTTATTTATTTTAAGGTAGCGCGAGGTTTGGCTAGTCGTCGTCAGTCGGAATTGCTTGCTGCGCAGAAACCACAAAAGCGCTTTCCCTCATGATAAAAACATCGCATTTGACAAGTGAATACTTAAGTATGCGGGGAAAGTCGGTTTCTTGTTATCTCGGCCGTTCCCCGTCAAATTTCAGCGAGTCTTCGAGCGCTGTATGTCCTCTCAGGAGCTTTGTGAAAATGGCGGATGAGTTGATGTTGTGGTAATGAAAGCCTCCACACCCCTAGATCAACTCTCACACACTGCAGCGCCAACACACTCATCCACAGGCAAGTGCACAACACACACACACACACACACACTAGTGCTTTCATTACAACATTATTCTAGTCCATTGAACACTTTCAAATACAAAAGTGCTACATGTGTGTTTCTAAACACGGAATAAACAACACAAATCATTGTGCAGCTCATTCATGAAGCAAATTTTAATTATAGGTCTTTATTAATGACAAACATGCCCCTTTGGTATGCCACAAAAGGTTTCCCCCTCAGATGAGTACTTTCATAGGGTTGAAAAGAGAATGGGTGTCATTGGAACAAAAGTGCTTTTAGTGCACAAACAGGAGACTGGCTTTGGCAAGATGACATATTGAAGTTGCATAAAATAATAAACCTGCAGCACTTTGAAAAGAACAATAGGAGATTTATTACCACCCCACAATCATCTTTGTGTTTCATAGTAACACAAACCCAGTCACCACAAAGAACTAATCTTGTTTCTCTCTAGGCTTACAACTTTATCCCCTGGACGATTAAAGGAATAGTTCACCCAGAAATGGTAATTCTCTCAACATTTACTCACTTCTGTCGTCTCAAACTTGTATGACTTTCTTCTGTGGAGCACAAAGATAATTTAATGGAGATATGAAGTCTGTTTGTCCAAAGTAAATGGTGAGTTCCAAAAAGAACATAATGGCAGCATAAAGGTAATCCATAAGACTTGAGACTTGCGATCCACTCGGTTTTGGGTGAGAACAGACCAAAAATGTTTTTCACTGTACAAATTTGCCATTGCAGTCTCTTGGCACAATCATGGTTTCAAGCTTGATTACACTTCCTGGTGCTTGACATGAGCAGAGCGCTAGATGGTGCTAGGAAGTGTAATCGAGCTTGAAATCATGATCACCAAGGAGACTGCTGATGTCAAGATTTCTAGTGAAAGAGGAGTTGCCGTTTGGTCGGTTCTCACCCAATACCGATTGGATCCCTTCAGAATATTTGAATTAAAACACAAGTTTTATGGATTACCATTATGCTGCCATTAGGGCTGCACAATACATCGAAAAACTAATCGCGATTACGGCTGCCACGATTATGTAATTGTGAAAACTGACGATTACAGCGTTTAAATTAAGTCTGTTCCTGTTGCATCAATGGTTTGTATTGACAATGTGTTTTTGCAGCGGTTGAGTATTCTAACCAATAACTAACATGTCCGTTGAGCAATGAAACGGCAATGGCCCATCAGAGCCGCTTAGATTAGATTAATCCTCCATCCTGTCTGTAATGACAACTGATCCTAATGCGCAAGTTTTAAACCATCTGAATGCCCAGATGCTTGCTTTATGTTCTAGCTTTGTTCGCGTGGCACACGAAAATTAATACTGAAGAAACATCATCTGACACTCGAAAAGAAGCTGTAGAACAAGAGCGAAAAAGCACTTTGGAATTATTTTTGATTATTGCATATTGCACCGCTCACTTTGAACGTAGATGGTAAATCCACTGCAAATGAGCAACACGACAAAACTAAAACGATCCCTTTCTAATCAAGGCATAGACGCGGTGTAAATAATTGATTTATTATGTTGATTAGACAGCTTTGTTTTTAACGAGAACATTCGCGAGAGTGCAGAACATTGTGCGGAGCGTCACCGAGCTTGCGTCGAAATGCAGGTCTCAATCAGCGTAAACCTGCAGTGAGTGACAGCAGTCATTGTAATGGGAGAGTTTGTCGCGTTGCTCTTTCTGTGTACAATTTATAAAAAATGTAATAACAGTTTTGTTTTGTCATGTTAATAAGTAGGCCAATGTGAATTTGATTTGTACAAAATAGCAATAAAGTTATTTATCTTAACTGTTCTAAGTGTGTTTTCGAGGTGTAGCCAACATAAAGAATATGGCATGAATAGCATATTTCATGAATCACCGTCATTGTTATCACGTCTGCTCTAATAAGACCCATTTGCCACGCAGCTGGTATTGGTAGATTTAACATTTTCACGAATCGCATAACTCCGATCGCAAATGAAATTTTTAATTTCCAAAGTGCAACCACTGAGGCCAAAAATTATCTAACGATGATCTTACATGAACAAGATCACCATTGAAGATCTAACAGGATGAATGGTCCCGTCTTGCCACCAAAGGGCTTACTGAACGCAGAAAGTAACTTGGTCAATTTAAATCGGCTGTTAATAAGTTTGAATATTGAATATGCCATATAATTTACTGTACGTGGACTAATAATTTAAGCAGTAATTTAGCAATAATTTAATTTATTCTATACCATAGATATCAATTTAAATTTTTTTTTATTTGCCTTAACAAATATTATTACAATATAAAATACAATACAATGTAATGCTTAAAAGATGCTTAAAAGAAACTGGAGCACAGCTCATATCCACCATTGAAATCTGCTACTCTGAAGAACCACACGGTTGCTTGCTTTGTGACGTCACGGTAATTTAATATTTTAATCGACATTAATAATCGCGATTACAATATCAAGGGCAATAATCGACAATTATGATTTTTGCTATAATCGTGCAGCCCTAGCTGCCATTATGTTCTTTTTGGAGCTCACCATTTACTTTGTATGGACAAACAGACTTCATATCTCCATTAAATTATCTTTGTGTTTCGTGGAAGAAAGAAAGTTATATGAGTTTGAGATGACATAAGGGTGAGCAAATGAAGAGAGAATGACCATTTCTAGGTGAGCTATTCCTTTAAACAAAGTCATTGCTGTTTTTCCTGATCAGATTGTATAGAGACAAACACTCTTGTTTGCCTCCCCTAAAGAATATAACAGGAAATGAGATGTTTCTCTAACTTGCACACAACTCCCTATATGTTTCTTATGGTTTCATTTGAAAACTACTCAACAGAAACCGCTTTGGTTTAACAACCACTCTAAGATCCTGACTTTATTTGAAGATGCCATTGGGTTTGCTGCAGTATTGTATGACGCACAACCCACATGGCTGTGTCATATTTCTCTCATGATTACCGCTCCCTCCCTCTGGTCAGCAGGGAGTTTACAGGTCCAGAAGAATGTGGTTATTCATCAGAGCAGTTTGATGGGGTAAACATGGGGCCTTATGCATAATGAATAGACGATGATGCTGCAAAAATGTAATCTTGATCTTGGATGGGAAGCAAGCAGGTGACTGCTCTTGCATGAACCGATAGCACATCATCAGGGGCTTCGGTTATTCTCTGCAGATCAGCCGTGGGTCAAGCCATCATGCTGCGTTGCAGTGCTAATATTTATACACATTTTATCATTACTTATTTGTCTGGTTTTTAAATTAAGGGGTAGAGGCTAGAAAGGAATAGTCCTGGGTTCAGCACATGTTGAGCACAATTGCGGTTACAGAAATTCTGTACAATGAAAGTGAATGGGGCCAGCCCATAAACGTTTAAAGTATGGCTGTCGATTCAATTAATCATGCCCTCCGACCAGTGCATAAGTTCCACAGTAAGGAATGTTCCAACCATCATAGCAATTAAAGCTTGATACACCACCCTGATGTTTTTGTGAATTTGTGGCTGTAGGGGGCAGTCAAGACAACTCCAGCTGTACAGGCAAGAATGAGCAAGAATTATAATATTTATTATATTTTATAATTATTGTAATTATATACTAAATTATCTTTATTTAGGGCCTTTTCTCAGTAAATATTGATATATGCAATTGTGATTAACTTGATTTAATTAATCAGCACATCATGTAATTAATTTGATTAAACAACTTTAATCGATTGACAGCCCTAGTTAAAATATAGCCTACACTGTTTCAAAAGTATAGCCTCACAACTTAAACATTATATGTTTCAACATAGTTTTGTAGGGCTGGGACGATTCATCGACGTCATCGATTACAGAAATACGTCGATTTGCATAACATGCGTCGGCGCGTCGCAATGGAGTAATTAAAATGGCAGCGCCCGGTTTAAGTATGAAAATGTGTAAATGTCCAGGATTCGGCTTTAGTTGCATTATGATGTGCATCTGGTCTAATACTTCATTGTGTGTGTGCATATATTTGCATTGCTTTAACCCCTCTTTGTAAGTCCCGCCTTCTCGCACACCAATTGGTCAATTATAAGAGGCTTGCAGCAACTATTGGCCAAATTCCTGCCTGTCAATCTCTCCGTGAACGCGCAAAGCGCTGTTGTGTTTGGCATCAAACAGTTGCTTGACAGTAGCAGCAAATGACAGCTGACTGGAAACAATGCCCAAACAAAAGTGCAAATTTACAGAAGATTTGCACAAAAAATTCCCATGCTTTCGTCCAGGTCGAGATCCGTGGGAAGCAGAATGTATGACATGTAATGCTGGCACTTATGTGTCAGCTGCTAATAAAGGTGCAAGTGATTTAGAAGCACGCATTAGCTTTGCGAAGCATAAAGGGTCAGCAAAAGGTGAAAGTTCATCAGGTAAATTAACGGACTACTTTCTGCGACCAGGTAAAATTATCACATTGCTTCATTTTCCATGGCCATTCAAAATAATAGTAATAGTAAATGAAGGTACACTCATGGCATCAAATATTTTATTTTAGTACATGGTCAGTCAAAAGAATGTTGGACATTTTTATTTATTTATTTATATATATTTATGTTATGCTAATAGTCTTTTTCACTGTATTAAAGTTTGCATTCATAGTTACACTGTTTTTTGTTGCAGAATAATGCCCTGCAGTGCACACAATGTTTCTTGTACATTTGTTTGTGTTTAAGAGAGGATGATTTAATAAAATATTGAAATATTAATGAGACAAGTTTTGTATATTTATTTTGGGTTAATTGTTATATTAATCAAGTAATAATTATAAAAAATCTTTAGTTGTTAGATTAATCGAAAAAAAAATAAAATAATCATTGGGTTCAGCACTATAATTTTGTTCCGACCAGTCTGGCCATTCTCTGTTGACCTCTCTCATCAACAAAGCATTTCTGTCCACAGAACTGCCGCTCAATGGATGTTTTTTGTTTTTTGCATCATTCAGAGTAAATTCTAGAGACTGTTGTGCGTGAAAATCTCAGGAGATCAGCAGTTACAGAAATACTCAAACCAGCCCATCTGGCACCAACAATCATGCCACGGTCCAAATCACTGAGATCATATTTTTTCCCCATTCTGGTTGATGTGAACATTAACTGAAGCTCCTGACCCGTATCTGCATGATTTTATGCACTGCACTGCTGCCACATGATTGGCTGATTAGATAATCGCATGGATGATTGTTGGTGCCAGATGGGCTGGTTTGAGTATTTCTGTAACTGCTGATCTCCTGGGATTTTCACACACAACAGTCTCTAGAATTTACTCAGAATGGTGCCAAAAACAAAAAAACATCCAATGAGCGGCAGTTCTGTGGACGGAAACGCCTTGTTGATGAGAGAGGTCAACAGAGAATGGCCAGACTGATTCGAACCGACAAAGCCTACGGTAACTCAGATAACCACTCTGTACAATTGTGGTGAGAAGAATATCATCTCAGAATGCTATTCTGAGATGCGGGTTGGTGCTGTTTTGCCGGCATGGTTGTGGCTGATCGGTGTATAAAGTCATGTAAAACACCATAAATGTTTTTCTTTATCAGAGTTTGGTCATAAAAACGCTTTCGCATTGCATGTAAACTCCTTTGCCGGCATTCTTTCTTACTAATCCAATTTGTGCAAGTGTTGTTTTCATACTGTTTAAATTTTGACTTCGAAAGACGTCATATGACCCGATGATTTCAAACCTCATGTAAATGCAGTTTTCTTGCATTGTCAGATTGTTTAAATGAGCTGAAGTTTTGTAGTTATCAGCGAAATGGTGTGCATGTAAATGCACTCATTGATGTGTTAGTGGTGTTTTTTTTTTCTTGTTTTTTCTTGGCTGTGCAGCATTGCTGTCTTGAATTGTAGGACAGACTGTCTGTGGTGCAAACTTTGGCAGCCATTGCTGAAATCATGGTCTGAGACATTTGCCAACCACATGCTTCGTCCCCCTTTTCCCTAATGACACCATGTTGCTGTGGAACCAGACAGTTCGCCGAAGCCTCAAGATGGCAACATAAAGACAGATTTTTGTCATCACTGATTGCTTAACAAATCATTTTAAGTTTGTATCGCACATTCTATGTGTGGAGAAAAAGCTTTCGCTCGTTGTAACAGCTTGTGACTAAGCTTGCGTGCAGATAATGAGAGGAGCAGATAGTGTAAAGTACAAGCTGTTTCCTGTAGGTAGTGGTCCAATCGCTTGGCGTGTAGTGTTGTGACATCACTATGAAGCTGTACAGCTGTATGAAGAGGATGGAACATCAGCCTGTGCTCATCAATACACAGTGTACACCTCCAACTGCAACTCTAGAGAGCAAAGATCCATGCGTAGAAGAGAGCATGGATGTGCCAGAATATTGTGGATAGCTGCTCTGTTGTAAAAACCAGGTTTTAAGTGCGTTAAAGGAATGTTCCAGATTCAATACTAGGTAGGCTCAGTCGACAGCATTTGTGGTGTAATATTACCACAAAAAATCATTTTGATTCATCCCTGTTTTATTTAATTATAAAGATGCAAAAATCACAGCTACAGTAAGGCACTTACAATAGAAATGAATGAGGCCAGTCCAAAAACACTAAAATACAAATGTTAAAATTATAGCCACAAGACATAAACAATATACAGGTTAACATGATTTTAGTGTGATAAAATTGCTTACTAATACTGTTTGCGTGAACTTATATTTACAATATAACAATTTTGTTGTCATGACGACAACACTGATAACCCTGTAATCCGGTGAAAGCAGAATGCTGGTAAATCCCTGATATTATCACACTTAAAGCATGTTAAATTAAAAACAGAATGAAAAAAGAAAGACCTAAACTTACACTATGATATTATAATTAGCCTTTTATATACATACACTTCCTCTATTACTTTCACTTGCCTTCTCATACTAAAATTTCAACATAAGCGAATGAAACATATTCCACTCCATGTCAGACATGCAACAAGCATGAACAGTTTGGCAGCCACAGTATTCTTCATCCTGTCTCATACTCTGTCAGGTTGTCATGTCACACTTGTATCCTAGCCAATGGCTTGTGTGTGTGTGTGTGTGTGTGTGTGTGTGTGTGTGTGTGTGTGTGCGCCTCACTGCGTGTGGGTGACTCGGAGCTGTGTATATGTGAGACCATGGGCAGTGTCTGTTTGCTCTGTGTGTTGACAGAGGGATGGAGAAGTGCAGTACTGTCCTCAAGAGAGACAGAGGTTAGAAAGAGAGAGAGGCAGGTGACACAGAATTGTAGTCTCGGGTGACGCATTTACGATCGCATTGCGCACACACTGAGGGATACATACGTGCCAAAATAATAGACAAACACGCTCCATTCCGAGCATTAGATATGTATCAATAAAATATTCCGATTGATTAGCATTGCTCCAGAGATGTCAGCCACGGTCATCTTTCACTTTCATAGCAATTCAAACAGAAAATTACAGAATTTTCATTTTTAGACGAACTATCCCTTTGAGTATATTGGTAGTTTTCAGTGCTAAGGTAGATCCACCGGGAGGTCTGTTAATGCCGTAACGTCACATGAGGGATGTGCAGGGAGGTTGCTCAGGTAACCTGTTTTTGTTCTGCTGGCTGTAACTGAGCTCTCTCAACGAGCTCTACCTACACGACAGGTGTCCCGTAGAAGAGACTGGCAAAGTGTATTAGCATATCCTACTTATCTGTAGGTATTAGTGTTTTTGTGTTTGTGATGAAATAGTGCGAGCCAGGCATGAAATCGATCAAATAGCTTTGCCATAATGAAGTCTGAGTGGCCCGGACTGTTCATTTGGCCTGTGGCACGATTGCGACAGACTGATGCACACATCTCCAGATATACATAATCTAACTGTGTCCTAATCAGGCATCACATTATAAAAGCTACCCATGCAACATGTATTAGGGTACAACGGGGCTAAAGACTCTGCAGGGTAAAAGGCTCCATTGATTTGATTTTCTACCAAAACACTAAATAGCAACAAAAACTACCAAAGCACTTTCCTAAACACCTGTTTGTCACTATACACTGCAGAATATTTCAGATCCATGAGATCTTTGTGTGGTGTCGAAAGGTTGATTTTGTGGCAATTTGATCTAAATTTTATTTATTTATTTTTAAATAACGCAAATTTATGTGGCTAATGAAAATCCCTGAAATTATCATTTGAGACATAATACTAATTTAACATTTTCACTTTTGTTTAAGGTCATTAAATCAAACATTTTTCAGTAATTGTCCAATAACTGAAAGGATAGTTTTGGGGTGAAAGCCCCACTGTTGCAGGGGTTAAAGGCACCTGTTAAACACAATTTTTATGGTTGACTTTTTCTGAAGTAGTTATTTTGAGTAAGTATTATCTTAATTTCTTACTCAAAAAAGCATCTTGCTGTCTCAAAATTATTTGCATTAGTTGACTAATTTTGCCCTTTAACTATTGCCCCGGTATCTACATGATATCACTATAAACCCCATAGGGGCCTTTTACCCCAAGTGAGGGAGACTTTTACACCAGATGTGGGGTAAAATGTTCCCTCACCACCTTTTAAAAAAAAAAAAAAAAAAAAAGAAAAGAAAGAATTTTAATCGAAACAACCTTCCATTATTATTTCTTTTCACACAAATGATGTTGCTCCATCAATTTTCAGTAAAAAAAAAAAAAAATATAGATATATATATTTACCTTGATACATTTTGTGACCAGAAAAAAGCTAATACCTGCTGTATTTGTTGTCCTTCCTTCAAATATTTGATTACGCTTTGTCATGTGTACTTGTACAGATGGATGAAGACTGTAGCTCAACTCTGCAAACACCCACTGTAGCTCGATTATAAAAGTGCGTGGGAAAGATACTACAAAAACTGATTAACAAGGTGAAAGAAAGGGTTAGGGTTCAGTAAACTTTATCTGCTTGTTAGTTTAATTTTTTATTTTTTTTTGCTTATAACTAAATGAAAAACACTCTAAAATACAGAGGATGCGCATCAATTATTTGTTTATCGTCAGTCATCCTTTTCTAATTTAAGAATGTCAAGTACCTCCTGTCTGACTTGGTTGAGGTGCACTCTTGCCAACCACTTGGCAGACTCTGTTGCGCAGGAGCCATTAACTTCATTAACGTTTGTTAGAGAGACCAACATAAAATAACAGGCCTCAGACACGTCCCTAGCGTTGAATCCTTTATGTAATGTTCAGTAACGATGCTTCTGTAATGTCTTCAGGCTGCCCCCTGCCCTTTTAGGGCTTGGTATCGATACAGAATTCCCAATTTGATTCAATTCCGATTCACATACTCTTGATTTGATTCTGATTTAGATTTGATTTTGTTACCAATTAATTTGGGTATATTTCAGTTATATAATCCACTTTGCTTACCTATGAAAGAAATTCTACAGGGAACCTTGTAATCTGGTACATTACGAAAATATTAATACAAAAAAATAAAACAGGGCCAAAACTGTGTAGTTCTGTTGCAATATATTTATCAGGTATGATAGTCAACACAACCAAAACTGAAGGAAATTTTAAAGTAAAAGATCGATGTTGGGATTTTAACTATCAATATTGGGATCGTTCAAATGTATATCATAATTAATCATAAAATCGATATTTTTACCAAGTCAAGACTTATTTTTGTGTATTTTAGTAGTGCCAGAATGACTGTATATAATCAAAATTGTCATTTTATTTATTTATTTTTTTTAAATTTTTTTTAAATGAGTGGTGCCTGCCTTTGCAAAACTCGCAGCCATGATGTAATGGTGCTCTAGGTGGTTGCCAGGATGTTACTATGCGGTTGCTATGGTGTTCTGGGCCAGTGCTAGCTGGTTTCTTGCTGGCCCAAGTCAATAAAGCCCACCCCTATGATATTCTGGTCCCTAGATATGACTTGGGTCCCTCCTTCAATAAAAAAAAAGTGTATTATCTTTTCATTTCCATCACACACAAATACAAAGTCTGATCAATTAGGGAAGTACAAACACACTTCTCAGTAAGCTGCACAATTCGAGATATCATTCATGTTTGTAGCACAAATAGTGCGAATTAAGTTACATCAAACCTCAAACCACAATCATGAGCAAAAGTAAAAGTGAACCTTGCCTTTGCAAGCACCGCTAACAACACAGATTCTTTATTCAAGTATACTTCAGTAACACACTCTTTTCAACAGATAGTGCTAACTTGTGGCTTTTGTCCTCCGATCTTGGCATATTTTTCACACAGGATGAGACACCGACAAGGTGATACAACCTTGTCCCTCATACATCTTTATCAATGACAGTCAGGAAAAGCTCTCGGCGTGTGTTCGTTTGTGTAAAGCCTCATAGCGTAGCGTAGGCTGCGATGACTCGGCCAGCAAGAATGGTGTGAAGTCACATTGCCAGGACCTGGAGCACAGAGCTTTCATTTGGAATCCTGCTCTATTTCCATCTCTCCCCTCTGAAAATCAGACAGCAAGCCTGGAAGACAACTGTGGGAGCAAGCGAGAAAAGCAACGGGCAGAGAGAGAGAGATGGAGAGAAAGAAAAAAAACATGTGTTGACACTCCTACATGAGTCTGTGGGTTTCCCTGCCTGCTGTAGCGAGCAGCCGGAAGGAGGAGCTTCTCATACAGCATCGAGTCCGTTCAAAGAGAGGAGGAGAAACAAGGGGGGAGTTGGATTCTGGTGGCTGTTTCTGTGCCAGTTTATCCCTCACCTCCATTCCTTAGAGAAATAGATGGATAATTTGGGAGACAGTCTGCAGGCGGTGGAAATTGTAAGGACAGGACGTTAGAAGGGACCTTGGAGAGAGAAAAGGGGGGGATATTTGATGCTTTGCTATGTCCTTTAACCCATATTGGGTGAATCTCATAAAAACATCAAGAAACATCAGGGATATATTTTACCCCCAAATTGTTGCATTGTGTCATTATTTTCCCCCTATGTTATTGTTATAGTAATGCATAATAAATATTATTTATTAGAGCTTGTTATATTGATACAGATTTCCTGGTTCAATTATGATTCACAAGCTCTCAATTCGATTTGGATTCTGCTACGATTTTATTCAAATTAGATTCATTTTGGTATATTTCAGTTTTAATGTTCTCTCTTAGGTAATGCTGTTAATTATACAGGTTAAATAGAACCTTCTGTCTTGGTAACGTACTGAATCAAAATATTAATTTGAAAACTAATGCAGTTCAGTTTCTATTTATTTAAGAGGCAGAATAACCAATGCAACTAAAACTAAAGTAGGCTTTAAAGTACTTGTAAAAGATCTATCAAATAAAGATTACGATTCATTAGAAAATGTTTAATTTTATCCAGCCCTAGTATTTAAATTTATTATAAAAAAAATAATGTAATTATTTTAGTAATTACAGGGTTCAACATTAAGCATTGTCATGTGCTTGTCCTCAGGACAAGTAAATTAATCATTCACTTGTTGGGGTAAAAAAGTTACTTGTCCGGAGAGAAAAAAGGACATTTAAGTTACATGCTTAAAGTTTCAAAGAATAAAAATGGTGTATATCTTTCTAGAATTTTGACCGATGCCCAACCTAATAGTGTACCTATGTAATCAACTCCATTCTCTGCTATAGAAATGTAAACTGCACTGGTAGGGGAGGAGACTATTGTCTTATGATAATTATTTTGTTACATATGGTAGTCAAATAAAGAAAAGCCTCCATCACCATCATTTACAGCAGGGATGCTCATAGTTCTATGGAATGAGATCTACTTTTTCATCATGTTATTGCTGCAAGATCTACCATAAAGGCTATACATTATCACAATACCAAAATGTCAGTAGTCAATAGTGATATTTGACGATTCTCAATACCAGCTTCAAAACCACAACAAATAATAACACTAATATGTTAATTATGGAAGAATGGTTTCAAGTTCTTAAGTAATTATTCAAGACTAGTAAACAGTCTGTAATAAAATAACAATAAAATCCAGCAATGAATAGAAATAGATTAAAATAACAGAATGTGGCATCAGGGTCATGGTCAAGCGTCTCTCCGGAGAGAGAGAAAGCGGTAAGGGCGCTTGCACCTGAGCTAGATTATGTCTAACACCTGTCTCTAATTTCAGTGAGCACGGGAAGAGCGGCATAAAAGAGCCACACTGCCAGCAGACGAGGAGAGAGAGACTGGGTCCCCAGAGTTATGATTGTGAAGCTAAGAGTTTATTATTGTTAAGTTGCAAAGATTGTAAATTCTATCACGGAAGAACTTATTATTGTAAAGTTGAGAGCAGTGTGGTCACTAAAGAAACCAACCTGTGAGTAGATCAACCTGCCTCCCGCCCCCTCATTTCCACGGAACATTTACACTGGTGGTTCCGATGTAGGCCAGCGAGGGCTCGGAGGATCTCAGCCAACTGGGAGGACTCTACTGGGCGACTTCCTTCCATCTTCAAGCAAAAAAAAATGTTCCCGGGTTTCGGCACCAGTGTAAATGTTCCGTGGAAATGAGGAGGCATAACTCTGGGGACCCAGTCTCTCTCTCCTCGTCTGCTGGCAGTGTGGCTCTTTTATGCCGCTCTTCCCGTGCTCACTGAAATTAGAGACAGGTGTTAGACATAATCTAGCTCAGGTGCAAGCGCCCTTACCGCTTTCTCTCCAGAGAGATGCTTGACCACGCCCCCGCTGCCACATAGAACAAAAAATACAAAGAAACTTCAGTGCTTTTTTTTTAACAGCTTTAAAAGTTTTTAACAGCAGTATCAAGTATTCAAGTAAACATTCAGAATGAAATGCAACATAAACTACTACTGGTCTTTACTGCACGATTATAATACATTAATACTTTTTAAAGCTACTAAAGTTATTCAGTCAAGAGCAGTGAGTGTTTTCTCATTTTCTAGTTATGGTTGTTTGATTATAATAATGACACACTAGACGGCAGCAGGTCTATTATCTTACATTTATACTTACAAGTCTGACATTTTAATACAAATCTGCTTTTTATCCGCTGTTTACGTTCACTTTAGACATCACTCTCTGTGTTTACATGAATACCTCACCAAGATGGGCATTTTGGCAGAATTTTGAAATGTATTTGACCGTTCAGGTGCGCATTAGCGCAAAAAGTTCCTGAACACACGCACATGTTCAGCGTACACACATACGCATTAATAAATAATTATTAGTTATTATTTTATTTAAAATGTCAAGTGCAGTTGTTGGTATACATCATGGTAGTATTTGTTCTACTGTTTTTAATTTATGTTGAGATTAATTATTTTTTAAATATATTTTTTTTCCAGACTGGATGGTTTTCATATTGAATTTTAGCAATGAAAATGAGAATGTTCATTATGTGAAGAGAATTACATAACATATCACATGGGGGAGGGGGTTCTTAATTGTCAATAAAATAGCCTAATTATTGTGGCATTATTAAAATAATGTCACAATGAGTAGAAAAATGTGAAATCCTAAAAATAGCAGAATTGTCTTTATGAAAATATAATGTCATATTTTTCCTTTTGATTTTGTGGTGAAATAAGTCCTGGACATTTCAGAGTGAGATTCACTCTTTTAGTGCTTCTATTTTTCTTTTTATTCTTACATTTTAAAAGGTTTGGAAAGCTGGTTATCTTTTCATTGGATCTTTTAATTCTCTCTCTCTCCTCACGGGCATTTAATTGGGCTCATATTCCGCAGCCTCCCCCCTCCGTTTCCCACTTTTCTCTCCTCCACCCCTCCCTTTCCCCTCTGAGTGTAAAGGGTTTATTCAGGAAGTGCAGAGAGGAGGGAAAGAAGTCCGGGTAGGGCAGGGAAAAGCGCCCCCCCAACCCCATGGGCATGTCGGAGGCAGTAGTCTGAACGCTCGGATTTAGCCAGGAATGCTCTACTGTACTGCATTTTTCCACACCTCCTCTGTATTTCTTTTTTGGGGGGGGGGGGGTCTGCTGAATGTGTGTTTGTGTGTTTTGGAGGAAAGAACGAGCGTATGTCTGGCCATTCAGAGGACATATGCGAGGGGAAGGGTGGTTATCTGTGTGTACGGAAACCAGCGCACATGCGTGCATTCCTGAACAATGACGGCAGGATTGCCCTTCTGTGGCCAAGAAGAACAGACACTGTGAGAATGGCTCGTTACAGACGACAGTACACTTTTGGAGGGATATAGTTTTATTACACAAGACAATGTTGTCCCTCTTTTTTCCCTCTTCCTGTGTATGTTACACAATTGTAAAGAGGGTATGGCAACTTAAGCTGTGTTGCAAAACTTAGTGAGATTCATACCTTGGCAGCATTTTTAGGTGTCAAGGGTGTGCTCCTGAAGCGAAGGCTGGTTCAAAAGGAAGGCAGCATAAGCTGCTGCCTTTAGATACCTTCTTTTGGTCAAATTTGAAGGCAGCATTTCATGTTTTCTTCACAGGAAAGACAATCCTGAAAATAATAATCAAAATAATGAAAATAATCAAGCATTCAAATACCAAGTTCAGTCTAATTAAAATTGGACTATATTACCCAATATACATGTGTGTGCACTGTGAAGCATCCCATGAAGGTCCAAGACAGCAAGTCAGCTCACTAGGTTCTGGAAGAGCTATTATTTCCTGTGCTTTTTCAAGAGCTGTGAAAGTCCATTCATTGTTCACAGCAATAGCCTATAAACATCTCCAACATCTCAAATCCGTTCCTCTTACGAAAGAGACCTGACATGTCCTAAAAAGGGAGAATTGCACTGTCGACAGAGCAAATCACACGCTAACACAAGGCGCATGTCGTCGAATTCCTATTAATTAGCCTCGAAGCCGGCAGCTGTCATCCCGGCGAGGCTCTGACCTGCTTTATTAGCCTCTCTCTCGAGCCCGTATTCTTTACATTAGTCGCTATGGCTGCAGCTAACTATTATTTTGTTTATAGATTAATCTTTAAATATTCCTTTGATTAATCAGGATAAACAATTGTATTTCCTGTAATTTTTTTAAATGGATTAAACAAACATGAATGATTAAGAGCATAATGATTCACTTGTCTCACGATTTGATTTATGATACTGAATTCATGATTTGATACTTACATTACTTAATACAAAGCCTGAATCAAGAGAAGTTAAGTTTGAATGTTTGTTTTTAATTACTTTTAAGACATGCAAAACAGTTCCTTTGCTTTACTTGTAAAATTTGTAAAGGGCAAAATGACTAATCAGGGACAGAGTAAAAATCAGCCCAGCACAAGGCAATGGTGACATCAGAATAGAAATATGAATAACTCTGCTCAGCTAAAAAAATACTAAGCGATACATGCGGTAGTTTAATATAGTACAATATTCTGTGAACTTGAATTTTCTCCCACACATTGAAGAGTCACTACCGTACTTTCAACGCGAAAATTGGTCCTTTCGCGCTGATAACATGCAATAACTTGATGTGGGGAAACCATCTAAAACACTTTAAAACCTCCAGACATTGACCTCTAAGAGAAACAACTCAAAGCATTGTCAACACACCAGATGCAGCGACTGGTCCACATTAAACTGTATACTTATGATCGTCTTTGTTTCTAAGTGTTTATAAAGCTTTCCCATGCACTGGGAAACTTGGGTCATGTTTTTTCCGCTTCAAGTTGTCTCCGGCCAAATTATGCAAACACATTTTTCACTACTGTAATGTGACTTGACTGATGGAGCTTCTCCATGCACTTCACACATGTTCAACTAATTGATAATGAAATTTGTTTTGGATAATTTATATCGATTTTATCAGTTAGTTATTGCAGCACTATTGGGCACACACAGATCATCTCATTTTAATGCAGTAAATTACCAAACAGTGGAATGGTGATATGCCACCTTCTACAGGCATGTTTGTGCGTCTAAAGGGGGCATGTTAAGGCTGGTCAAAAGCTGGACAGGGTGTGTTGTGTGCAGGCATGTCAATTCATGTTTCATTTATCTGAGGTGGAGATCTGAATTACATCCCTGATAGATTGTACGATACTCATTTACTCTCTCATCATGGTTTCTACAGACATGGGAAAACGTCAGTATATCAAGGAAATAAACATTTGGAACCGAATAAAATCTTAAGACAAAGTATAGTTCATTCTTCCGTTTACGCTTTGTCTCATGCTGACTCGAATTTTCTAATGCGTGGACTGTCTGTTTTTCAGAGGCATGCAGCCTCTTTCTTGACACGCGGACAATCCGTGTCTGTATGCTTCATCGCTGAATGCTCCTCGGTTTGACTTTACTAAAGAGTATTAAAAAGCATTCATAGGGCTTGCGGTTAAAAAGAGTACACTTTGAAAAGCTAGGGACATGACTTTGCGCAAGACATACAGGCACGTGGAAAAGTATACCCTAGCCTTTAGTCAAGGAAAGTTCTAAAGTAAATATATTTTTTCTACTTATGCCCTTTCACAGGCTAGATATTGTTCCTGTGTTGAGTAAAACCCTCCGCTTTGAGCAAACCTTTCTTTTGAGTTGGTTCTTTTCACTGAATCGAACCAGTTCACAAATTTATCTAGGTGATTCATTAGCAAATCAGTCTTTAATTTGAATGATTTTAAAAATTCTTATCCAGTAATCACAAATAACTAGAAATGTCATGGAAAAGTAATGGAAATTCATTGGTCAAAAAGTGTGGGAACCCTGTCGCTTTCTTCGTCCATTTTTTCTCTTTGTGTACGAACGGTCTTGCCAAAATCCAAGTTTCATATGTTGTCTGTATGTTCCATCATCTGGCCCCTCCTCTAATCCCATTTATTACCAAAACACACACATGCTTTAATTTCTTTTGTCGCCAATCTGTTTTTTGGTCCAGGGGAAGTGTGTCAGTGTGACATATTTAACCCCTCTACTTGAAAGCGCAGCATCTGTTTGGCTGTCTTTAGCTGTCCGTCAATGTCAAATCCACAGAGCTCCTGTTTGTAGTCTCTCTCCTCGACACATCCAACGCTTAATCATTAATCTCTCAGCTTTTTCTCTCCACCATTACACACATTAAATCCTCTCTCCTAGCACAACACATTTGTGAGCGTGCATGTATTTGTTTGCGCTCGGGGTGTGTGTTTCCAGTGGTTGAGAGCAGAAAATATAAAAGGCCGCCTCCATGTTGTATTTTCTCTCTCTCTCTTCCTCCACCACATTCATGGTGGCTTTGACTGAGCATACAACTGCTCGCCCTTGTGGTCAAGCAAAGTCACTGCGGCCTGTTGCGTTGTTTCTGTGAGGGTCAAGCTTTGCTATTGGACACTTTTTTGACATAGAGTCTTCACTATTTACCTCTCTGTCTTATAAAGTTGCTACATATTCAGTCATTCAAAAACTGCGTATGGGAAGCCGTTTTAACATTTATTTCTTAAAACTTACTAGTAAGTTTTAAATTGGAAAAATATACTGGATGCAATTGAAATAATCGAAAGTTCTACGAAAATAAAATTATACTTGCCATAGACCACAACACCAAAAACGAAACATCCGAAAACACAAATCCTAGTGTTTTAATGTTTATCCCTTAGAAATTAAAGAAACAAACTATTTTCATATGCTGTTCCTGTTAACCAGAGCCCTTGATGTCCGCAAATAGGATTTAATGCCTCAGGGGTGTCTCATTTTTGTGCCATGAATCATAGCTGCTCCTTTGAAAAAGAGTAATTTCCTGTTTACAATTCTAGCTTTAATCACCCGAGTTTCGCAGTAACTTAATATGTACTCTCTCCCTCTTTGTAGTGCCCACCGTGAGGTTACATTGCCCTATTTGTGTACTATCATACCTTGGGTCTGGTGGAAAGATTAACTAACATTGTTTTTCCTCTCTGTGTCCTCACAGGCCTTGTGGATGCACTTAGATGTGTGCAATGAGTGCTGTGGCTGACATGTCTCAGTGTTTTGGATTGCTGTGCTCTGGACTCAGTAGGACAAGAGACTCCCAGCACAGAACGTCATGAGCATAGCCATCCCAGTTGGGGTGGACACGGCCAACACCTCTTACCTGGATATGGCTGCAGGCTCAGAGTGAGTCTCTCTCTCCCTCTCTTTCTCTCTCTCACTGTCTGTCCTTTCACATTGACTCAGCTCTACTTTTTGTTTCATTTTGTTCATTTTCTGGTTGCATCAGTGAAGAGAAGATGCTAGTAGATTTGTAATTTTTCCTGTCTGCCACCTGTCATCTCAAAAACTTCCGTTCTCTTTGACTTCATCTCTCTGCTTCCTTCATACCAGAAAGCATGTAGTATTGCATCCATATAAAACATTTGGTTCTCCTTGAAGGGATAGTTCACCCAAGTTCTGCCATCATTTACTCACTTTTATGCAAATTCAAAACCTTTTCTACGAAATTCAATAATTGCTGGAACTAGATCATGTACACCAGATGCCGACCGCTTCAGGCTTCCAAAAGTTTTTACTATCAGGTGAAAGTCCCCCACTATGTGCCTCATGCCAGAATCCACTGTGTCTGAAGCGTATTTTATTGGATCGTGATGGTTTTAATTCCTTGTGGACATTATTTTATTCATCTGTCACTTTTGAGATTTTTTTAAAACTAAATCAAACCAGATTTAGTTTTAAAGTCTTTATCCAAAAAAGATTTTAAATGCCTTATAATAGGTTTTTAACAACTTTTATTACATTTTAACCTGATTTTCGCCATGGCAATAGACGATGAAGTTGGCGTGTCACTAAATCACAAACAAGCAAATGTCTTTCTTATCAGAAAACACGTTGTATTGCATCCACATAGTAACATTCTGTTGTCTTTAAAGGAAAAGCTTAAAAATTAAAGTTCTGCCATCATTAACTCTATTTACCTTCATATAATTCAAAAACCGTATGCTTTTTGTTTTCCAGTTGAACACAACAGTTGTTCAGCAGAATTTCCAAGCTAATATAAAAGGTCAGTGGGGACTGGGGCTGTAAATTTCCATAAATAAAAAGAAAGCAGCATAAATGTAGCCTGTATGACTTGTATGTTACATTTCATGTTTTCTACAGCCATATGATAGTTTAGTTTGAGGAACAAACTGAAATTTAAAGGGTTACATGTGTTTGAGTGGGTAAAAGAGTGGGTAGATGATGATAGAATTTTCCTTTTTATTCCATGAATATTACAAAATGTATCATGAAAATTGACTTTTAATCTGCAGTTTGGTATTTTAATTTGTTGAATCAGTAAGGCCCCTTTTACACCTTGAATTAACATGCCTTCCGTATCCAGAGAGTATCTGGATATTCTTTAGCTGGATTGCATTTACACCTTGCAGTCAAATGCATCTCCACTGTGATCAGATACTGATCTGAAAGTTACCCACACAAAATGGAACACACGACTTGCATATTACATATTACAGGCTATCTTTTAGTGAAGTTTAAAAACATAAATAACTCGGATGCTTTCCATCACTTTGACCATCAGGGTTTTTCCATCATTGAACATATTTTGCTAGCTGCCAAAGCTAAATTTCAGGTCGCTGAATCATATAGTGATTACAAAATTGGAGAGGGACGTGATTGAGTGGGGATTTAAGGAGAGAAACGAGATATTCAAAGTGTATTCCAATGAAATAATTCATGTGATATTGTTCTGTGACAAGATTGCAAGACGGCAGTGTCTGTTGTGTTCACATTGTGATGGCAGAATAAGCAGAAAAGGGCAAGAACTCACAATACAGCACTTTAACAGCGGATGACTTTACCGTAACCTCATCACATAGTTGAGCACTTGCGTCGTTATATTCCAGATAACGAAAAAGCTTTTGCATTTACACCTTTGAATGTGGTCAAAATCTGTTCCTGACCACCTTCGAAAGTCCGAATGTGGTTTCAGTGATCCTGGTGCATTTACACCTGTCATTTAATGTGGTCAAGTGCTATCTGATAGCGATCTAATCAACGAAAACGCATGTTAATGCGAGGTGTAAATGGGGCCTATGGAAGTCTTGCTCATTCAGAAGATTTCTCCCACATCCTGTTATTTTCACCACACAAACACACTGCTGTTAAATGCCTAATGGATTTTACACTGTACAGTAGTGGCCAAAAATATTGGCACCCATGGTAAATATGAGCAAAGGAGGCTATGAAAAAAATCTGCATTGTTTATCCTTTTGATCTTTAATTTTTTTTTTTTTTTACAAAAAATCTAACGTTTAATTGAAGTAAAACATTTGAAAGAGGGGAAATATCTCATTATTAAATACATATTTTTCTCCAAAACACGTTGGTCACAATTATTGGCATCCCTAGAAATTCTTATGAGTAAAATATATCTGAAGTATATTCCCCTTAATATTTTACATTTTTTAGTGCACCTGGGTGACTATGAACATGAAATTGTTCAGCCATGACCTCCTGTTTCACAGGGGCATAAAGAGGTAACACACAGGCCAAATTCCCTTAATCATCAATCACAATGGGTTAGACTAAAGACTATAGTTCTGATGTGCGGCAAAAGGTTGTTGAGCTTCTCAAAATGGGAAGTGGCTATAAGAATATAAAATATAAAATGCCCATTTCCACCATCAGGGCAATAATTAACAAGTTCCAATCAACTGGAGATCTTAAGAATCGGCCTGGAAAAGGACGTGTGTCTATATTGTCTCCACGCACATGAGGATGGTTCAAGTGGCCAAAGAATCTCCCAGGATCACAGCTGGAGAATTGCAGATATTAGTTAGGTCTTGGGGTCAGAAAGTCTCCAAAAAATACATCACCACAAGGAAAGCTCAAAAGGATAAACAATGCAGATATTTTTTTTCACAGCCTTCTTTTCTCATATTTACCATGGGTGCCAATATTTTTGGCCACTACTGTACACTGTCAGTTGATCCATACGGCAGACCCCTCCCCTCTGCAGCATGCACTTGAATGAAAGTCGGAGCCCCATCTCTGTGCCCTCGTTGCCATTGCCTCATCACTGTGTGTTGCCATGGTGCTCTCGCCTGCACTGTGCAGGGCCCGTTGTCATGGCGACCGGCTGAATGACAGCTGGACCCTGGAGCTTTAGCCTGCTTAAGAGGCCGTACTGCCGTGTAGGTTTACGTCCCGTCTAGGTTTGAGTCTTTGTGGCATCCATACGCCTGCTTGCATGTGCATATTTTTTTCTACAAGACTCTAACAAGCTTTAGGAAAGATCTTCTACTATCCCTTTTAACAAAAAAAATAAGAAAAACACCACATAATATAAAGAAATGCAGTTGATATATAATTTATGGGTGTTCTCACACAGTGGTCTTCCAAACAGATCTTATCCTACCGCATCTCCTCCATGGCACTTTACTTGTTCCTGACATTACTCCTCAGTCAGGGTCAGCCCACCCTGGGCCTGTGGTAGAGGTTGCCATGGTTACCAGGCATTGTGCATCACCCTGATGTCAACAGACAGTCCGTTAAAATGCCATTGGACCTGAAACGGCTGCTGTAATCCCTCTAAACCTTGCCTATCCCAAGATAGGGCTATTTTGGCACGTTTAAGGTGACTTGCATTAACATTAGACTCATGTAATGTGTATGTGATTGTATATGTATATAATAAATGGCAAATCTGAGCCTTTGAAAGTGAGCTGGCTTTCAACAGGTGTGTGAGTGTTTGTGGATTGTATCTATTACAAATTAAGCTGTCTCTGGAGCTGTGGGCTATGATTAGCACACACATACCCGTTACATCTAATTGGAGCTTCAATTACCGTAGCACTGTCCTTTTCTTCTCTTCATTTCATCTCTCTATGTTTGGCGCACTGCAGCCTGCTTCTTTTCTTTCCCTCTTGTGCCTGATGTTCATTCTCTGATGTCCTCGCTATTATTTTGTTGTACAAAATACAACAATCTTTCCCTCTGATCTTTTTTTTCTTGACCCGCTGTAAAAAAGTGATCTAAATAATGTGGTCTGTTGTTGGGATATTTGCTATTTAAGGCCGTTATTACCCATTTTTGCACAGACCTTCAACCCCATAGCATTCCACCCCAGAACATTTTTAATGTAACTGGGTTGAATCAACATCGTACAAAATGTTTACTCAGTAATGTTATCTGTTTACATTTTATGAATATAAATTTAAAATTTATTGTGACAGGGTTAAAATAATGTTGTGCTTTTGGATTATGATTAGCAATGAGAAATAGCAGTTGGTACTATGTAGGGATGTGCAAAACTACAGTTGAAGTCAGAAGTTTACATACACTTAGGTTGAAGTCATTAAAACTAATTTTTTAACCACTCCACGGATTTTATATTAGCAAACTATAGTTTTGGCAAGTCATTTAGGATGTCTACTTTGCGCATGACACGAGTAATGTTTCCAACAATTGTTTACAGACAGATTGTATCACTTTTAATTGACTATATCACAATTCCAGCAGGTCAGAAGTTTAACGTTAAGTTTAAGTTAACTGTGCCTTTAAGCAGCTTGGAAAATTCCAGAAAATGATGTCAAGCCTTTAGACAATTAGACAATTAGCTTCTGATAGGCTAATTGGAGGTGTACCTGTGGATGTATTTTAAGGCCTACCTTCAAATTCAGTGCCTCTTTGCTTGACATCATGGGAAAATCAAAAGAAATCAGCCAAGATCTCAGAAAAAAATGTGTGGACCTCCACAAGTCTGGTTCATACTTGGGAGCAATTTCCAAATGCCTGAAGGTACCATGTTCATCTGTACAAACAATAGCACGCAAATATAACCCCCATGGGACCATGCAGCCATCATACCGCTCAGGAAGGAGATGCATTCTGTCTCCTAGAGATGAACGTAGTTTGGTGTGAAAAGTGCAAATCAATTCCAGAACAACAGCAAAGGACCATGTGAAGATGCTGGAGGAAACAGGTAGACAAGTATCTATATCCACAGTAAAATGAGTCCTATATCGACATAACCTGAAAGACCTGAAAGGCTGCTCAGCAAGGAAGAAGCTAATGCTCCAAAACCACCGTAAAAAAAAAAGACTACAGTTTGCAAGTGCACATGGGGACAAAGATCTTACTTTTTGGAGAAATGTCCTCTGGTCTGATGAAACACAAATTTAACTGTTTGGCCGTAATGACCATCGTTATGTTTGGAGGATAAAGGGTGAAGCTTGCAAGCCGAAGATCTCCATCCCAACCGTGAAGCATGGGGGTGGCAGCATCATGTTGTGGGGGTGCTTTGCTGCAGGAAGGACTGGAGCACACACAAAATAGATGGCATAACGAGGAAGGAAAATTATGTGAATATATTGAAGCAACATCTCAAGACATCATCCAGGAAGTTAAAGCTCGTCGCAAATGAGTCTTCCAAATAAACAATGACCCTAAGCATACCTCCAAAGTTGTGGCAAAATGGCTTAAGGACAACAAAGTCAAGGTATTGGAGTGGCCATCACAAAGCCCTGACCTTAATCCGATAGAACATTTGTGGGCAGAACTGAAAAAGCGTGTGCGAGCAAGGAGGCCTACAAACCTGACTCAGTTACACCAGTTCTGTCTGGAAGAATGGGCCAGAATTCCAGCAACTTATTGTGAGAAGCTTGTGGAAGGCTACCCAAAATGTTTGACCCAAGTTAAACAATTTAAAGGCAATGCTACCAAATACTAACAAAGTGTATGTAAACTTCTGACCCACTGGGAGTGTGATGAAAGAAATAAAAGCTGAAATAAATAATTCTCTCTACTATTATTCTGACATTTCACATTCTTAAAATAAAGTAGTGATCCTAACTGACCTAAGACAGGGAAAGTTTTCTATGATTAAATGTCAGGAATTGTGAAAAACTGAGTTTAAGTGTTTTTGGCTAATGTGTATGTAAACTTCTGACTTCAAATGTACATATTTTCTGTAAAATTTTATTGGTTTAAGGTCATGTCCACCAGAAAGCGATGGGCATCGTGACTAGGGCTGGGTATTGATACTGATTTCCTGATTTGATTAGATTCCAATTCACAAGCTCTCAAATCGATTCAATTCTGGTTTCGATTCAATTCGATATCGATTCATATGGGTATGCAGTATTTCAGTTATAATGTCCCTTTTGCTTACATATAAAAGAAATTATCTCCCAGCTTATGCTGTTAATTATACAGGGAATCTTCTAACTAGGTACATTACGAAAATATTAATTTTACAAATTATATTTTATTTCATCGATTTGGTCACATAAAATCAACAAATCCATGTTTTTAATCAATAAATAATATATTATATTTCATATTATTTTTTGTTACATGTTTATCGTTTAATTACATCATTTGTACTAATTACTGGTATTTACCTTGGTTTGTTGAACACATGCTAAAACCGGTAATGTGTCTTTAAGAAAACCGGCAGTTCTGTAAAGAGCATCTGTAAATGAGTGCATATAAACGAGAGAGACTCGAACGGCTTTATCTCATCTGTGCTGTGTGTGATTAGAATTAAATGTTTCTTTTTTTTCTGCTTCTAAACTACACAATCACTACTGAGTGAAATGTGAACATTTACCAGCCAGTTGTCAAATATAAACATTTTAGTCACATAGCGCAAAATTTGGTTCAGATGCGAGTGATTTCCTCTTATTGTAGTGGAGAGTTGCGCATAGAGTAAAAGATCGATCTTGGGAGTTAAGAATCAGTATCGTGATCGTTCAAACGAAGATCGCAATGCATCGGAAAATAGATATTTTTACCCAGTCCCAATCGTGACGCTGCAACCTAAGACATCCATCAAGACAGTAATTGTCTTTTGAAATTGAATGATATTATTGATGACTGTTGATTTGTTTCAGAAGCAATGCTTTGATGGTGCTTTAGACAAGGTTCCCACGCGTCCTGGAAAACCTGGAATTTTGCAGTGCAGTTTTCCAGTCATGGAAAAGTCATAGAAAATTTGAAAAATACATCAATGTCCTGGAAAATAATTATTTGTCCTGGAAAATATTTTAGTATAATAAAACTGTTTGATTGTGTGGCTGACAAAGTTTCTGTTACATGTAAAATTATTGATATAGTGCAAAATGTTTTCATTCCAACGCTGCTGTAGTGTTAACAACAAAAATATTTGAGTTGTAAACATTAGATAACAATGACGGTTGGAGCACAAAAAAAAATAAAAAATTAGAGAATGAATTTACACCCGAGGTGGTAGCGTGGTGATGATGCAACCTTTACACCTTGGTATGTAGATTAATTTTCAATAATTCAATGATCAGAATCTGCTTATACCGCCATCACATGTAGGGCCCTATGATTTAAGTGGCATTAGCTATAAAATGTGAAATGTCAATGAATTTGACATGTTTGGGACAAAAGTGAATTTTTTAATGCACAATTAAAGCTGCACTACGTGAATTTGCAGAATAATACATTACTTATGTCGTGTTTCGACACTACTGCTCTGGTGGATGAATCTCATGATTTGAGGTTACCTGGACATCGCCTGTGTGATCGTGACTGGAGATATTCAGAGCCGGAGTCATAACGTGCTATTTTCATGTTGATATTATTATGTTATATGATTAAACATTTAAAACTTAAATATTACTTGCATCGATGAAGATAAATAACACCCTTATTTTCATATTTTGAATGAATGAATTACACTTTTCTGATACTACACTCAAAGTGATTTTACATAGAGAACAGTGGACTTTCCTGAATCACCCCCAGTTACAAGTATATTTTAATATGATTATTCAAGTGTTTTATCTACTATTAATGTTTGTATTGTATTGTATTATCAGTTTAAGAGGTGAAACTCGTGATACTGCTGATTCGAGTTTAATGTAAAACTTCATTATTTTTACATTATTAATCTTGTCAATGAAATCAATGAAGAAAACGTTTGTTGATGAAAGGCTTTTTGATTTCATCAACAGTAACGAAGACGAGACAAAAAAGGCGCATCATGAAGATTATTAAATGATTTTATTAAAGAATACTGTTGACAAAAAATATGACGATAAAAATTAAACTGCAAGATATAAACAGAAGAAGAAACATCTTGATAATCTGTAAATAGAAGAAGATATTAGATATGGATTCATTTAATCCATTAATCAGTTGTGTTGGGCATTTCTCCGCTTGAGCTGCGTGAGTTTAACTTGCTAACACCGGCAAAAATAAACGCCTTAAAATAGGGTAAAAACCTCATTCAAATGCATCCTATTTATACATGAGATTCATCAATATATCCACAACATTTATGGAACAACTTACATCTGCATAACGAAACGAATGAACATGTGAACTTGAACTAAATGATGCACTAGTCAGAATATGCGTAATTTGTGTTGCGTAACTTGTGTTGTGAATACTGTTTCCATAAGAGACACGCTACACGCAATGTAATATACTTTCACGGAAAATTAATAAGTCACTAAAGCATGAAGAATTCAGAGTACAGGCTAACTTCTAAAAAGTTGCTAATACTTCAGCCTATTCATTATTATTTCAGGAGCTCAGGTTTTTCACAACAAGGACAGTAGGCCATTGTACATATACATGTACATTTAACTGTGTGTTTGATACATGTTTACATTAGAAAATGTTTATAAATGTTTTTTCTAAATATTTGAATATTTGATTAAAGTATGGTCTGTTACAGTTTGACACCTTTTTGTCTATTTTGCACGTCATCAAGTAAAAGACATTTTCGTTGACTAACATTTTATGTCATTTTTGTAAAAGTGACTAAAATTAATGAATATAACATGACGAAATATTGACTATTTAAAGGATCTTTTTGTCAAAAGACTAAAACTGTGACTAAAATGAAAAAATGAACACAGCAGTTGAAAAAGCAAGTGAATCTGTAGGTCTAATAAAACTGTAAACTAAAAAAATAAAATGAGCAATAATGGGGATAAAATATACTTTTTTTAAACATGAAAATATGTAAAAAAAGAAAAAAAGAAAAACATATTAGTAAACATGCACACTGACTTCCCCTGACAACGGATCGTGATCAGTAAACACGAGTAATGTTCGATTCATAAAAGCATTACCCCTGCCAGACAAAATATTGTATCCAATTCCAAGCATTATAGAAGGCCAAACAGATCACAAATAAACATCCATCCAGACTGCAGCGATGCCATCTTGAACTGTGTGATTGTGACTGACTGAACTGAACAGCGTCCTCAGCCGGAACACGTGACAGCTGGCACTTCTTTCCTGTGTTTAAGGACATGACGTCATGACGCAAAGAAGAACAACATGAGCCAGCGATTTCACACCAAATCCAACCCAACAGCTCAAAATACAAATACAAATCGTGACCCTTAGATCTATAGCGGCAACGAGGAACCCTCAGTAGAAGTTGATCAGAAGACCTGAGCGCTCTGGTTGGGGAGTAAGGGTGTAGAAGGTCACTGATATATTGGGGCATGAGACCAGATAGTGCCTTGAAGACAAAAATCAGAATTTTAAAATCAAACCTGAATTTCACAGGAAGCCAGTGTAGAGATGCTAAAACCGGGGAAAGGTGAATCAAATCATGATCATCACGTGCTCTCTGTATGTGTGTAGTAGATGACAGTGAGCAGAGCACTCTGAAGCGTGCAGCACATACAGACTATATATTTATTTGAATGAAATCACAGCTTTTTGGGGTTTAATAATCATACTGGGCCATGTGGAAAACTAAAGAATAAAGAATAAATTCAAATACAATAAATCGCTAAATAAACATCAGTACTGTTTAGTATCAGTCAGTTGCTGACCATTAAAATAAAGAATAAATAAAAATAAAATAAATAGCTAAATAAACATCAGTACTGTTTAGTATCAGTCAGTTGCTGACCATTAAAATAAAGAATAAATAAAAATAAAATAAATGGCTAAATAAACATCAGTACTGTATGTTTAGTATCAGTAAAATGCTGACCATTAAAATAAAGAATAAATTAAAATAAAATAAATATCTAAATAGACATCAGTACTGTTTAGTATCAGTCAAATGCTGACTGTTTTAATACTGCCAGTCAATTAGGGGCAGGTTGTAAAACAAGAAGCATTTACACCTGCAGAGTCAAGAGATAAACAGCAGCAGCGGTGTTACACCATATTCTGCTATACAAGTTCAGGGGAAACTTTCAACGGTGGAAAACCAGACTTTTAAATATTACATTTTATAAATGCAACGACTGGAATTGTTCGGGTGAAGGGGGTACCAAACTGTGAATCCTGAACAAACAGTTTGGTGAATACATGTTTACATGCTGACAAACAATGAAAGTAGCTACGTGGTTAGCTAGTTAGCTATAAGCTCGTTGCCACGAAGAGTAAAAGAAGGGCGTTGTTTATTTACTTTCCAGCATTGTGTCTCACCAACTAACAACATAGCGTGAAATCAACACTCAACAGACACAATCCTCCACCACACTGTTGTTTACTGAGCTGCAAAAAGATGCTCTGTTTACCTTTCAGTCTGATACATTACTGACTGCACTGACAAACAATAGCTGGCTAACAGCAAACAGATGTGATAAACATGAGTGAGGAGTTGTCAGGGACAGGGTTAATGTTATATTAGTTATATTGAAAAGGGAAAATGATGGGGTCATTTTTTATTAACTTTCCAGTATGTATTTAATAAACTAGTTAGCAACTTACCGAGAAGACACCACTTAACTCCGCACTGTCTGCAGAGTCACCGTCAGCTCAGCTCTGTAAACAGTGGAGTCGGAGCGTGCTCTGCTGGACAAACTATGCTATGACACCAACTCAAGCATTATTTTCTGCATTATATGTTCTGAAAAAAAGTTTTCATATCTGCGCATATCGGTAAACATATACGCCGATACCAACATATCGGTGAAAGGCTAATATCGGCCGATAATATCGGCTGACCACTAATTTAAATGGACACATGAAATGGGAAAAAAAGATCATGTTTAATGTAATTAAATAATAATGTATTAAAGCAATTTCTCACATCTGTGATGTTCTGTTGTGCAGCACTTTATTTGATAAAAATATCTCCAGTGTTGTTTTGGATTATGCTGTGAGGATTTTGTAGAAAAGCAATTTGATAAAAATAATGCAATATTATGTTTAAAATTTTTACTAATTACAATAATTATATTTTAATTTGATTAAAGTTGTAAATTTATTTGATTAGACACCATTTTGATGATGAAATTTAATTAAACTGTCGAATATGGAATTGTGAAAAAACAACCCTATAATAACCACAATTTTAATGACCTCTCGTGTGTTAAATTTTACAACCACATGGCACATAAAATGTCCTGGACAATTGTGCCTTGAAAAGAGCAGGATCCCTGTTTAGAGACACGATCAGAGAGAGGTTCAACAAAGTCAGACAGTTGCTGTTAGCATTATTTACAGTATGTGTTTCCCCTTAGGATAAGTCCACGAGCCTGCAAGTCTGGACCCATATTTACGCAAGTTGGTGGAGTAATAGTTTAAAATGACCGTAGAATTATTATAGATGGGTTATTCATGTTCACCTTGTCATGTGTGTGTTTATTTACTGGGAGCTTTTGACACTTGAAGCGCTCAGAAAATTACTTTCACTATTTTTGTTAAACATAAACACCAATAGAAAATATAAACATATCTAACAGAACATACATGTCACAACAGGGCTCCAGATTAACAAATAAGAGTTCTACAGATGGTGGCACCAACACCTGATTTGGTAGCAACAGCCATCAAACAAAGCGGAGCTGCTTGAATTTTGCACCAGGAGTGGCATAAATTCACCCAACAGCAATGTGAAAGACTAGCAGAGAGCATGCCAAAACGCATGAAAGTTGTAATTGAAAATCAGGGTTATTCCACCAAATATTGATTTCTGAACTCTTCCTAAGTTAAAACATTAGTATTGTGTTGTTTAAAAATAAATATTAACTTTTTATTAGCATTATTCGAGGTCTGAAAACACTGCATCTTTTTTGTTATTTTGACCAGTTGTCATTTTTCTGCAAATAAATGCTCTAAATGACAATATTTTTATTTTTAGAAATGTTGTCAATACTTTATAGAAAAAAACAAAATGTAAATTTTTGCTCTCTTACACACACACATGCCACTCCAGAACCTTCACCTTTTTCTGCTGTAACCACTGGAGGGTCAACTTGGCCTTGTGCTTAGGGTCATTGTCGTGCTGGAAAGTCCAAGAGCGTCCCATGTGCAAATTGTCTGCCTGTATTTTCTGATAACATGCAGCATTCGTCTTGCCATCAATTTTCACAAGATTCCCCGTGCCTTTAGAGCTCACACCCCCAAAACATCAGTGAGCCACCACCATGCTTCACAGTGGGGATGGTATTCTTTTCACTATAGGCCTTGTTGACCCCTCTCCAAAGATAACGCTAATGGTTGTGACCATAAAGCTCTATTTTGGTCTCATCACTCCAAATTACAGTGTGCCAGAAGCTGTGAGGCGTGTCAAGGTGTTGTCGGGCATTTTGTAACCGGGCATTTTTGTGGCATTGATGCAGTAAAGGCTTCTTTCTGGCAGCTCAACCATGCAGCTCATTTTTGTTCAAGTATCGTCGTATTGTCCTCCTTGAAACAACCACACTGTCTTTTTCCAGAGCAGCCTGTATTTCTCCTGAGGTTACCTGTGGGTTTTTCTTTGTATCCTGAACAATTCTTCTGGCAGTTGTGGCTGAAATCTTTCTTGGTCTACCTGACCTTGGCTTGGTATCAAGAGATCCCTGAATTTTCCACTTCTTAATAAGTGATTGAACAGTACTGACTGGCATTTTCAAGGCTTTGGATATCTTTTTATATCCTTTTCCATCTTTATAAAGTTCCATTACCTTGTTACGCAGGTCTTTTGACAGTTCTTTTCTGCTCTCCATGGCTCAGTATTTAGCCTGCTCAGTGCATCCATGTGAGAGCTAACAAACTCAATGACTATTTATACACAGACACTAATTAAAATTTAAAAAGCCACAGGTGTGGGAAATGAACCTTTAATTGCCATTTAAACCTGTGTGAGTCACCTGGTGTGTCTGTAACAAGGTCAAACATTCAAGGGTATGTAAACTTTTGATCAGGGCCATTTGGGTGATTTCTGTTACCATTATGATTTAATATTTTCAAAATAAAGGCCAACATTTCACCATTTCTGCCAGGGTATGCAAACTTTTGAGCACAACTGTGTATATGTGTGTGTGTGTGTGTGTGTGTGTGTGTGTGTGTGTGTGTGTGTGTGTGTGTGATATATATATATATATATATATATATATATATATATATATATATATATATATATACACACACATACATACAGTGATCAGCCACAACATTAAAACCACCTGCCTAATATTGTGTAGGTCCCCCTCATGCTGCCAAAAGAGCGCCAACCCACATCTCAGAATAGCATTCTGAGATTATATTCTTCTCACCGCAATTGTACAGAGTGGTTATCTAAGTTACCGTAGACCTTGTCAGTTTGAACCAGTCTGGCCATTCTCTGTAGACCTCTCTCATCAACAAGGCGTTTCCGTCCACAGAACTGCCGCTCACTGGATGATTTTTGTTTTTCGTACCATTCTGAGTAAATTCTAGTGAATGTTGTGCGTGAAAATCCCAGGAGATCAGCAGTTACAGAAATACTCAAACCAACCCATCTGACACCAATAATGATCCATGCGATTATCTAATCAGCCAATCGTGTGGCAGCAGTACAGTGCTTAAAATCAGGCAGATATGGGTCAGGAGAATGGGGGGAAAAATGTGATCTCAGAAAATTTGGACCATGGCATGATTGTTGGTGGCAGGTAGTTTTAATGTTGTGGCTGATCGGTGTATATACACACATGCAGGTACAGGTGTGAGTGAGAAGCAGTTCAATATTTAAGTCCTTTATATATATATGTATATATAAATTCTCCCTACCCAGTAGGTGGCGATATGGACTAAAAATTTGAATTGCCAAAAACAAAAGAAGAATGTGAAGGGGGAAATTGATAGTAAAGAAGGACTTAAATATCGATCTGCTTCTCACCCACTCTTAATACAGTATATCACTTCTAAAGATATGGATTTAACCATTGGAGTCGTATGGATTACTTTTATGCTGCCTTTATGTGCTTTTGGAGCTTCAAAATTTTGGTAGCCATTCACTTGCATTTTATGGACCTACAGAGTTGAGATATTCTTCAAAAAACCTTTTTTTGTCTTCCGTAGAATAAAGTAAGTCATACACATCTGGAATGGTGTGAGGGTGTGTAAATAATGAAAGAATTTTCATTTTTGGATGAACTATCCCTTTAATGTCATATTCAGATTTATAATATATGTCAGTTGAGGACGCTGGTGTGCTGTTGTTGAATCTGACAGCCATGGGAACACATGCTGCTCTACTGCTCTGTTTTGGTCTCAACGGTATCTTTTGAGGGCGGGTTTTTGGAAAGAGGGGGCGTGGCTAAGTTAATGGTTCAGTCTCGTGAACATTCCAGAATGCAAAAATCGCTTACAGCACCTTTAAATAATTATAAATATGATACATAATAAATATAATAATTCAGATCATTGAAATATATTACATTATTGTGACAAACAAAGCATTGATAAGACTAAACAAAAAGTGGCTTTAGAATGTTTATTTTATTTCCATATTTTTGAAATTTAAAATACTTTTTGTTAGCCTATTATTGGTCTGCTCTAGATGATAATCCATTTTCAATTAATTTTGTCAATCTCTTACAGGACGCGCACTCTCTGGGTGATTTACTATGTTTGTCTAGGTAGTACACACGCACCAGACAGATGCTCTTGGAGCGTCTCTTTGGCTGTGTTGCATATCAGCGTTTTGTACCTTAAACATGCAAATTAAGATGCTGTGAGAAGATTTCAGTAGATGGAAACTTTGAACAACACATCTCGAGATCCCTGCATTCTATTGTGCTCAGCAGAACTATCTTGAAATGTAAAAGCGTGTTATCTGTGAAAGGCTCCATATTCATTTTGTGCTTCCTGCTCTTTTTGGTTTGACAAGGTGCGTTGCCTGTACAGTCCAAGGAATTCTAGGTACAGCCCAAGCTGAAGCTACCCCCTGCTGACTGCGAAACGCAAAATCATCAAGTCTTATTACAAAGTAGTGGGCACGTTTAATTGCATATTTTTTTTATTTTTTTTTAAAGCTTTTTTTTTTTTCCTTATAATAAATCTCACTAAATTAACATGTTGAATCAACATATTAGGGCTGCTTTAAAGCACTGCTCCTTCAAGGCACTGCTGCTAAAATACAAATAAAATTGCTAATCAATTAATTGACTGGCGACTAGTCGACCATCCTGACCTATACCTGGTACTTTGCAAGGTTTTGTTTATGGTTCTTTATACAGTTGAAGTCAGAAGTTTACATACACCTTAGCCAAAAACACTTAAACTCAGTTTTTCACAATTCCTGACATTTAATCGTAGAAAACATTCCCTGTCTTAGGTCAGTTAGGATCACTATTTTAGGAATGTGAAATGTCAGAATAATAGTAGAGAGAATGATTTATTTCAGCTTTTATTTCTTTCATCACATTCCCAGTGGGTCAGAAGTTTACATACACTTTGTTAGTATTTGGTAGCATTGCCTTTAAATTGTTTAACTTGGGTCAAACATTTTGGGTAGCCTTCCACAAGCTTCTTACTATAAGTTGCTGGAATTTTGGCCCATTCCTCCAGACAGAACTGGTGTATCTGAGTCAGGTTTGTAGGCCTCCTTGCTCGCACACGCTTTTTCAGTTCTGCCCACAAATTTTCTATCAGATTGAGGTCAGGGCTTTGTGATGGCCACTCCAATACCTAGACTTTGTTGTCCTTAATCCATTTAGCCACAAATTTTTAGGTATGCTTGCGGTCATTGTCCATTTGGAAAACCCATTTGCGACCAAGCTTTAACTTCCTGGCTGATGCCTTGAGTTGTTGCTTCAATATATCCACATAATTTTCCTTCCTTATGGTGCCATCTATTTTGTGAAATGCACAAGTCCTGCAGCAAAGCACCCCCATAACATGATGCTGCCACCCCCATGCTTCATGTTTGGGAAGGTGTTCAGCTTTCAAGCCTCACCTTTTTTCCTCCAAATATAACGATGGTCATTATGGCCATATTTATAACATTTACAATTTTGTTTCATCAGACCAGAGGACATTTCTCAAAAGTAAGATCTTTGTCCCCATATGCACTTGCAAACTGTAGTCTGGAATTTTATGGCGGTTTGGAGCAGTGGCTTCTCCCTTGCTGAGCAGCCTTTCAGGTTATGTGGATATAGGACTCGTTTTACTGTGGATATAGATACTTGTCTACCTGTTTCCTCTAGCATATTCACAAGGTCCTTTGCAAACTACGTTCATCTCTAGGAGACAGAATGCATCTCGTTCCTCAGCGGTATGATGGCTGTGTGGTCCCCTGGTGTTTATACTTGCATACCTTGTACAGATGTGGTACCGTCAGGCATTTGGAAATCGTTCCCAAGGATGAACCAGACTTGTGGAGGTCCACAATTTTAGTTTTTTTGAGGTCTTGGCTGATTTCTTTTGATTTTCCCATGATGTCAAACAAAGAGGCACTGAGTTTGAAGGTAGGCCTTAAAATACATCCACAGGTGCACCTCCAGTTCAGTACATCTCCTATCAGACGCTAATTGTCTAAAGGCTTGACATCATTTTCTGGAATTTTCCAAGATGCTTAAAGGCACCGTTAACTTAGTGTATGTAAACACTTCTTAGCATATGTCTGTCTCTCTTTCTGCCTCTCTCTCACTTCCCAATACTCAAGCACCTTCTCTCTGTCTCCTTTTGACTCGCCGACTGTTATAAGTCCTCCTTCCAACCTCCCGTCTGAGAGAGGCAGCTGTCTTATACTAAAAGAGACTGGAGAATTTTTTGTCACAGACGCGCAGGAAATCCCCCGGCCTGTCACCTGTCCCGCGTTGATAATCTTATCGCTGCAAACCACACCGTAACGTTAAAGCATCAATAAAACCTGCTAATCATTTATCACCTGCTTGGAAAGGCTGCTTTCTTCGTAAGAGCTCTTGTTCTTGTTTGACATGTGTGTGTGTATATGTGTGTGTGTGTGTGTCCCTCCCCTCAACAGTTCGCACACTTTCACTTTGACAGTTGGGCTACAAAGCGCCAACTGAATCAGGAAGTGTAGAGAGAGGGGATGAGAAGTAAGGATAGACAGCACATGGTGGAGAGGAGGCCAGCAGGTACAGTTGCTTGGAGTGAGACATGAACGAGAGAAAGAATAACAGGAAAAAGACAGGAAACCAGGCTGATTTCTGCGCACATATCTTGCTTGCTGTCCTGTTTGGTGCCAGTGATGCTCTTTTTGACTGTTTACACTGCAGATATCTTGATTCTTGGTAAGTTTTGAAAGTGTTTTGGGAAGTCTTTCTGTCTTTTAAGGACTACAGTTTCTTCCAAAGTAAGTTTGTGTCTGTGCTGCATTTTCTCACGCATATATTTAGCAACAGGGTTCTTACAGTCATGGAAAACCTGGAAATATCAGTGAATACATTTTTTTTTTTTTTTTAATTCCAGGCCCGGAAAAGACATGGAAATTTCTTTAGCCTATATATATTTTTCTAGCTATAAAATATAGCTAAAATATAATAATATAAAATAAATATATTGTGTGTGTGTGTGTGTGTGTGTGTGTGTGTGTGTGTATATATATATATATATATATATATATATATATATATATTAGTATTATAATTTAGAATTATCTAGTTAAAATATTTAATCAGTTAGGAAGTGCTGTTTTTGAATGCAGTCTTTATCAAATGATTTTTAAAGGTCTTTATCCAGTAATCACAAACCAGTGGAAAGTAATGGAAATTCATTGGTCTACAACAGTGGGAACCCTGATCTTTAGAAAATGACATGTGCTTGCTTCATGTGCAGAAGTGTAGTTTATGCAAATGGCTTCATCCAAACTGTTGTTTATATGAGTGTGCGTGTTGGTGTCAGATTATGTGTGTAATCTATTTCTAATATGGCAACAGAGTGGCTACATAACCTTGACAAGTTTGTGTCAGATGAGAAATTCAGCTTTACATCCATATACGTGATTACAGAGTCCATCTTTATTTCTGTATATCTCTGTATCTCTTTCTCCTAATAAAACATGATGTTTAACACACTCGAACACTTGTCTTTTCCCTTTTAATTTAAAACATGAATTTCATTTGCTTCGAATAATGTGTGAAAATGAGGGCTGTTTTGGTTTGGTGCGTGTCTGTGTGCTACAGATCGGGTGTTAGGTTTGTAACCAACATGGTTTGAGATTACAGAGAGGTGTGATCCTGTTTATTCACTTTCTGTCGGCTACGTCCCGCCAGCTGAGGGCATAACAGTACACACATACACTCATACACACGTGCACACAGATATCAGGTCACCACAGAGGTTATGTAAATATCTGTCCTATTCTGTGTCATGTAAATGTGTATTGACTGCTTCAAACAAAAGTGCAGTGAAGTATTAATTCGTTACTGACCAAAATTTTCTTCACCACCCAGCAGGCTTCATTAATCCTCTCTCTTCCTTTCCCTTTTGTTCTGTTTCTGTCAAACCTGTTTTCTTTTTCTTTTTTTGCGTACTAGAAAAACACGAGCCTTGTTGGACTTGTTCCTCATTCCTGCCCCCTTCTTTTTCTGTGTGTGTGTGTGTGTGTGTGTGTGTGTGTATGGAGCAGACCAGAATCTGTGGAGGCGAGCTCAGTGGTAGTGGAGAAGTCCAGCTACCCTCACCAGATTTACAACAGCAGCTCCCACCACTCCCACGGCTACATCGGTCTGCCTTACGCCGTGAGTATCGCCCTCTGGCAAACACACGACCTGATCTTTGCCATGACCATGCCACAAACACGCTCTCTGCACTCGCACATCCTTTCTGTATTGACCTGCATATCTACTTCCTATGTTATCTGATCAACTCTTGACAACTTTCTGTGAATTCTTCCGCAGGACCATAACTATGGGGCGCGACCCCCACCCACCCCGCCAGCGTCCCCACCTCCCTCTGTGCTGATCCGGCCTGGCGAGGGTCTGTTTGTGTCTGGGGGCCGGGCAGGCGAGGGCTTGTTTGTGCCGGGCGGGCAGGACGAGGCGTCCCGTGGCACCACGCTTAGCACCTCGGAAGACGGCAGCTACGGTGCTGACATCACACGCTGCATCTGTGGCTTCACCCACGACGACGGCTACATGATCTGCTGTGACAAGTGCAGGTGGGACCACACACAATGATGCCACTGTAACAGTGATTTCAAACCAACTATTGAGACACTCAACAGTTCTCACTTTTGTGTGTGGTATAATCACTAACCTCCAAAATCTAGTTTTTAAGCTGCCGCAACGGTATTTTAATTATTTAATTAACCATGTTTACATGCACTTAAGAAAACTGTTTATTCCAGGGTTTTTGCATAAAGCGGCATTCTGAAACGTCATGTAAACTAGAACACTGATTTCCTTATGCCTTTTTAGGGATTAAGAGAAAGCGGTTTAACACCGTTAAATCTTCCTCAGATTAGTGGTCGGCCGATATTCTGAATTTTGTAATTATCAGCATGGGCCGATAATTTTCCTGTTTGGCCAATTTGTTTCTTGTGGGCGCTGAGAATCGCCTACTTGCATGTGAAGCGACTGAGACATGTAAACGACCAGTCACGGTTCATTTTGTTGTTACGTGCCATCATTTTACTACAATAATAGACCGGTGTGCAACACAGTGTCATTTAAACGGTCCGCATTTCAGAGCCGTGGCAGATGTGTTTGAGGTCATAATGTTAAAGTGCTCATCTGTTTCATTCTCCCTCTCTCTCCTCAACAGTTCCCTGTAACATTTAGCTGTCTTGTCTAATGATAAAAAGGCAAATATCAGTAAAACTAATATCATATACCATATGCAAATATGTGTATATCTTGTTTAAACAGATGTAATAAACCAACCTCACACAGCTTCAGAAAATCCAGCATCCTGTGGAATGCTCATAAATATACCTCTGAAGCACGTATTCTAACAGTCATTCCTCAACAGTTCCCTGTAACTTTTCTAAAAGCAAATATCAATAAAATGTATAATATATACTGTCTGCAAATATGCAGATATCTTGTTTAAAAAGATGTCATTCACGAACCTCATGAAAATCCAGCGTTTTCTTCCTGTCAAGCGCTCATCTAATATATTCCTCTGTAGCGTGCATTACATCAGCCAGAATTAAAAACTTCAGTATCAGGATCAAAAGTTCCTCTGATACACAAATCATGATGGTCAGTCCGTGACAATCCAAGCAGGCGATCCAGGCCGTTTAAACTGTCAGGAGATTGCTGCTCACGCTGGATCCACACAAACGTGTGAGTGCAACTTCAAGGTAAAAGCGCTTCACGTGTGCTATGAGTAAATGTCTTATTCACTATGCACCGTATGTACAATTGGTTTGATTCTGCAATTTTTTGAGAAAATGTGATTGCTAAAGTGGACATGCCATCCATGGTTGCTTGACTACTGTGTGTACTGTTATTTCCTTCTTCCTAATATATAAACAATTTCTTCATGTGCAAATAAATTACTAAAATTTGATGACTAAATAGAAATCTGAAGTAACTGCTATCTACCATTAAAATACAATATAATTTTTTTAAATTATTTTTTACAAAGTTAAAGTTTTGTGTGAAATTGAGTAAACATAGTGCTAAATAAGAGTTTATTAATGTTTTTAGCAATTTTATGTTTATGTTATTTACTATATTAAATTGTGCGATATATTGGCATTGTATCGGCCTATTGGCCACCCTGCCCTCTAAATATTGGCATCGGCCATTAAAAAAAACTATATCGGTCAACCACTAATTAGAACTATTCGATTCTGCATTTAAATATCAAGACATTTGCTTGTTTTAAAAGAAAGTAGTACACTATTTTAGTTTAAAGTTATTAAGTTACTACTTTGTATTATGCACTGACAACTGCATTTTCTATTGAACGACAAAAAGTCTTGGCTGAATTTTTTATGAATATTCTGTTTTCATGTTATTTTAGGGAGAATGTTGGATCAAAATACTTTGCAAATTTTGAATTAATAGTTTATTGATTGTTTACTTTATAAAAATTAAATCATTAATTAAAGTAAAACCTTATGTACTTTATAAGACAAGTTTATATAAATGAACAAGGCAAGTAATCAGTTTTTATATTTCAAAATTAAATTAGCTTTATACAAGGTTTATTAAACTAAACAGCTGCAGATAAAGAACTGTTTCCAAAAAGAAAAACTAAGACTTGACTTGTGACCAAAGACTTGAAACTTGACTTGGAGTCCACCTCAGGGACTTGTGAACATGTCTGCAATGCATCTTGACATATACGTGGTGAGGCAGTTGCCATCAGTGAATCTCAGTGAAATCTTGGTGAAACAGCACTTATCACAAAAATGTGAAGACCCATTGTGAAGTTATTATAAGATTTGCATTGCTACAGATCCTTCTTTAGTCTTTGTTTTGAATTACTTGCATCATTTATATCAGCAAGGATCACAATGTCATTCTTAAACCCTTTATTATGTCCCATTTCAGAATGAAGTTACGGCCACTGGCAAGTAACATTTTATTTACTCGCCAAAGCCATTTGTTTACTTGTATTTTGGCACTTAGCAATTGTTCATTTTGGACCCTGCCTATGTTCCACTCTCTAAACAGAGTGACGTAAATGTTTTCCAGGATAAGATCAGATTACTGCTGTGTGAAGAATAGCACTGAGAAGGTGTAGTGTGGATGAAAACATACTGATGATTAAAGTATACACAACTGAAGTTAATGTTTTCCCCATTTCTCCTCACTCGTAACTCTCTTTGGTTTTATGTGTCAGTGTGTGGCAGCACATAGACTGCATGGGGATCGACCGGCAGCACATTCCAGAGACCTACCTGTGCGAGCGCTGTCAGCCACGCACCCTGGACCGAGAGCACGCCATCCTACTGCAAACCAGGAAGAGAGAGAACATGTCTGGTGAGTTTTTGCATGCACACACACACACAAGCACACCTTTAGACGCACTAAACCCCTCCCAGAGCCAAAACAATGCCACTACTGCTGTTTCCCACAATTCAGCTGAAGATAAGCATGTTTATAGTCTGATAACAGGGTGACGTATAATGCCGTTCAAGATCACATGAGTTATTGTATACAGTTGAAGTCAGAAGTTTACATACAACTTAGCCAAATACATTTAAACTCAGTTTTTCACAATTCCTGACATTTTATCGTAGAAAGCATTCCCTGTTTTTGGTCAGTTAGGATCACTATATTAAGAATGTGAAATGTCAGAATAATAGTAGAGAGAATGATTTATTTCAGCTTTTATTTCTTTCATCACATTCCCAGTGGGTCAGATGTTTACATACACTTTGTTAGTATTTGGTAGCATTGCCTTTAAATTGTTTAACTTGGGTCAAACGTTTTGGGTAGCCCTCTACAAGCTTCTCACAATAAGTTGCTGGAATTTTGGCCCATTCTTCCAGACAGAACTGGTGTAACTGAGTCAGGTTTGTAGGCCTCCTTGCTTGCACACGCTTTTTCAGTTCTGCCCACACATTTTCTATCAGATTGAGGTCAGGGCTTTGTGATGGCCACTCAAATACCTTGACTTTGTTGTCTTGAGATTTTGCTTTAATATATCCACATAATTTTACTTCCTCATGATGTCATCTATTTTGTGAAGTGCACCAGTCCCTCTTGCAGCAAAGCACCCCCGCAACATTATGCTGACGCCACCATGCTTCACGATTGGGATGGTGATCTTTGGCTTGCAAGCCTCACCCTTTTTCCTCCAAACATAACGATGGTCATTATGGCCAAAAAGTTCAATTTTTATTTCATCAGACAAGAGGACATTTCTCCAAAAAGTAAGATCTTTGTCCCCATGTGCACTTGCAGACTGTAGTCTGGCTTTTTTATGGCGGTTTTGGAGCATTGGCTTCTTCCTTGCTGAGCAGCATTTCAGGTTATGTCGATACTGTGGATATAGATACTTGTCTACCTGTTTCCTCCAGCATCTTCACAAGCTCCTTTGCTGTTGTTCTGGGATTGATTTTCACTTTACGCACCAAACTAAGTTAATCTCTAGGAGACGGAATGCATCTCCTTCCTGAGCGGTATGATGGCTGTGTGGTCCCATGTTGTTTATGCTTGCATACTATTGTTTGTACAGATGAACGTGGTACTTTTGGGCATTTGGAAATTGCTCCCAAGGATGAACCAGACTTGTGGAGGTCCACAATTTTTAGTTGATTTATTTTTATTTTCTCATGATGTCAAGCAAAGAGGCACTGAGTTTGAAGGTAGGCCTTAAAATACATCCACAGGTACACCTCCAATTCAGTACATCTCCTATTAGAAGCTAATTGTCTACTTGACATCATTTTCTGGAATTTTCCAAGCTGCTTAAAGGCACAGTTAACTTAGTGTATGTAAACTTCTGATCCACTGGAATTGTGATTATAGTCAATTAAAAGTGAAACAATCTGTCTGTAAACAATTGTTGGAAAAATTACTCGTCATGCACAAAGTAGATGTCCTAAATGACTTGCCAAAACTATAGTTTGCTAATATGAAATCTGTAGAGAGGTTAAAAAATGAGTTTTAATGACTTCAACCTAAGTGTATGTAAACGTCTGACTTCAACTGTAGCTTGAAATGTACACTGCAGATGTCTGTAAGGGGAATTCTATTAGAAGGACTCCTGTTCTGCTGCATATAATTACTGGAGCTTTTCTTTAGTTTGAAATATACAACCCTTTCTAACTGTGTTGTCACCTGCTGGAGATGGTTGGGCATTACAACTGCTGGTAGATTCAATGTCAAACTGTGCTCAGAGGACATCAGTGTCTAATCACACTGGTGTCACATTATATTTACTGTATGGTTGAGGGTTAAAGACCCCATGAAATCCAAATGGGAGTTCTGTGGCTTTTAGACCGTGTACATAAGCTTCTAAAAGTGACAAAATTAACTTTTATTTTGGTAAAACGGACCGAAAATATTGATGGCGCATCTTGCACTACAGATTTCAATCAAATGGATGTGGTGAATGTATACAAGCTAATGTAATGTGCGTGTGTGTGTTTTGCAGATGGGGACACCAGTGCTACCGAAAGCGGAGATGAGGTTCCATTAGAGCTGTACACAGCATTTCAGCACACCCCAACCAGCATCACACTCACCACAGCTCGTCTCGGCAACAAACCGGCTGATAAGAAACGCAAGAAGAGTGGTGAAAAGGAGCCCCCAGTGACTTCCAGGGCCAAGAAGGTCTGGATAATGCCACATCTGGAACCACTTTTGGCGTTCAAGTGAACTGTTTAATTCCATAATACACGTTCCTGGTCTTATTGTGCATGTCAGTGCACTTAGTACACAAGGAAAAAAATGTCTGAAGCTTTCGTGAAACTATTAACTTTTCAGCTTATGTCACCTAGGTCCAAAAGGATGTTGGTTAATGTTAGCCAATAGTCAAATAGCTACAGTATTTAGGCATTGCTTTAGGATAATGTTTTAGGTGAAGCAGCCTTTCTAGAATCCAATGGTTGCCAATAGTTAACACAGTAATATACTGCCAGTTAAAATTAATGTAATAAAGATTACGGCAATCATGGCAAATACGATTGCTCCATTTTTATACGGAACACCCATTTTTTACAATCCCATCAATTCCCAATAGGTCAAGTCCCACCTACATTATTTTATCTTTAACTCTTCTACTCAGTTTGTCGCATTACAAAATAATAATGGGTTGTTTTTATATTGACTTTAAATGAACAACTAATACTCTTGTGTGAGTCTGATTTCAATTTGTTTTTGTCTTTCAGTCATTCCGTGAAGGTTCTAGAAAATCATCTAGAGTGAAGGTGGGTACCATGAAGCTGAACTCCAGAGTTGTCTAAATGCAAAACCCCATAAGACTATTCAAATGTGTGTTACGCATGTGTGGATTTACTGTCTCATGTATGTGTGCATTCAGGGCTCAGCTCCCGAGTGTGAGCCGTCGGATCCTCCCTCTCTATGGGAGAATAAGATGAAATCATGGATGGAGCGTTACGAGGAGGCCAGCAGTAACCAGTACAGTGAAGAAGTGCGGCTACTGCTCCGAGTCAAAGAGGCTCGAGATGGCAAGACGCTGGCCTACAACACTCACACTGCAGCCTTTAAACCACCTGTAGAGGTATTAGACAAACTCTCACATGAATTCCACCCAAGATTTGTCATTATTTTGGTGTGCTTTTTGTAGTTTTGTATGATGCACTAACTGTCTCCTGTGATGTGTTTCTCATAGAGTCACATACAGAAGAACAAATGCATTCTGAAGGCTGCGCGGGACTTAGCTGCCGACTCGCTCATAATCGAATACCGGGGGAAGGTCATGCTACGACAACAGTTTGAGGCCAACGGTTACTTCTTTAAGAGGTAATTAGAAGGCTGCTAAGTGACTTAACATAAGCTGTTTTCAAATTCTGCAGTGTTTTTTGTTTACAACGTTTTTTGTTTGCAGGCCATACCCTTTTGTATTGTTTTACTCTAAGTTTGATGGTTTGGAGATGTGCGTGGACGCACGGAGCTTTGGAAATGAGGCCCGATTCATTCGCCGGTCTTGCACCCCCAACGCTGAGGTGCGGCACGTCATTGAGGACGGAATGCTGCATTTATACATTTACTCGCTGAGGTCCATCTCCAAGGGCAGCGAGATCACCATTGGCTTTGATTATGACTACGGCAACTGGTGAGTACACACACCAGGGCTGAGTATCGCCAGCTACCTCATGTTCTTGCACCACTACTGGGATACTTAATTCTAATTGGTCAATTGTTGCATTGAAGTGCCTCATAGAATTGAATATTAACTAGACTGAGAAAGGCAGGTTTTAGAGAATACATTGATTTAGAGGACCTGCCTAGATGACCCGACCCTATCTATCTTAAGTATTGATGCAATATTATAAAAAAAAAGAATAATTTCGTTATATCAGCACAGCCATAACACGTCACGTATGACCTTTTACCTCTCACACATTTCCCAGTACTTAAGAATTTTTATTTCTGTTTCTATATCTGTCTTTTGTAGTAAATATAAGGTGGACTGTGCGTGTGTGAAAGGCAATCAGGAATGCCCTGTGCTCAAGCATAACCTGGAACCCACAGAGAATCTGGGCTCCAGCACACGACGGCGTGGCCGCAAGGACAAAGAGCCACCACGGGATGAGAGCGGACAGAACCAGAACCTCACAATGGATTGTGACGGGCCTAATGGGAAATCGCTGAACGATGGCAAACAGAGGAAGCTTTCTCCTCTACGCCTCTCAATATCTAACAATCAGGTATACACACACAAACTGTACACACACACACACACTCACAATATCGACACCAAAATCAGTCTTGTACCTACTTAAATACCATTCCTGGTTTCCCATGGTCATGGAAAACATGGCAATAATAGAGAATTTCTCAATTGTGATATCCAGTCCTGGGAAAGTCAAGAAAATATATATAGTGTATATAATTTTTTCAAGTTATGCTCAGCTCTAAAATATTTAATTGGCTAGAAATTGCTCTTTGTGAGTCTAGCCTCTGAAAGCCCTTATCCAATATTCACAACCTGGAAAAGGAAATTCATTGGTCAAAAGGTTTTTGAAACCCTGCATTCTCATTCCAGGACAAGAGTAACTCCAAACTTCCACAAACATCTATCTTCATTTATGACTTTTGTGTTTGCATTTAAATGTTATCTGTGTTTATTAATCTGTGCATGAATATATCTTTATTTGGTACTTTATTTGGTCATTCTAATTATCTATTTACTCATCTGTGTATCATCCACAACTCCTGCCCGGCCCTGATTACAGTATCTGTTAAGCAGAAAACATATTTTCTCAATATTTTGCTCCTATATTTTGTTCCTATATTTCAATGGTGGTGGATGTCAGAATGTTAAATCTTCCTTGTTTGTCACGCTAATGAAAGCGTGAAAGAATCAACCCTTGCCATCATGCTGCATAAAAGATTTTAGGACGTCCCAGAAAAAGTAACTAGTTGGTGGCAATGCAGACACTAAGCCAGAGAAATGGCTAACCCTCCTGATCTGTCCGCAAATTAAATGCACAGATTCCCGCAATATCTCCGCCGAACCATGTCCTGAGTAGATAATTGCCCCCAAACCCTCCCACACCCTTTCTTCCTCTCTAATGCTCCTCCTGGTCTGTTGCCAGGCAATGATAAAGGCCCCTCTCCCCCTCTTGCAGGATCCTGAGTTAATAGAGGATCTAGAAGAGAAAACCTCCGTTAGCAATGAAGTAGAGATGGAGTCAGAGGAGCAAATTGCAGAAAGGAGGAGGAAGATGGTAAGTGCGTCCAGGGGGAAATGACTGCTATGGCAATCACGGTCACCATGGAAACGCTACTGCCCCCACCCCACCCTCCTTGTCTTTTCCCCACCTCGTTCTGTGGTGATTTGGTTAGCTCCCAGAATGCTCCACCATTGCTCTCACCCCCCTCCTTCATCCCCCCTTTGAAGCTCACGCTGATGTCGCTGCTGCCGCCACCGCTTCTCTGTTCCTGTCGCTGTGTAGTCTAACCTCTTGAAGGGTAGCGCAAGGCAAATCCGTCCTGCTTTCTCTTTCTGTTGCATACTTTCTGTCTGGTCCTCCTGTAGGATGCTTAAAGATTGGGACCCTTTAATTTTATTTCATAATTTCTTTCCTCCACCATGACTAAATGTCAGGATTATGTTAGTAGTGAAAGATGTAGCCTGGTTTGGTTAGAAAGATCCTCGAACCAGTGAGTAAAGAATGCAAGAAAGCATTTCTGAAGATTCTGTGACTGCAGCACAGGAAACGCCTGTAGACATACTGTAGCTCTGTTCCAAACCTAGTAAGCTTCTGGGCAGCATCCTAACTGAAATAAAACCTCCAATTTGGAACGCTCAATAAAGGTAGCAACACTGCGTTATACAAATTTCACTTCTCATGCGAAGCAAACAGGAGAATGGACTCAATTGATTTCAATAGAGTTTGCTATAAACTAACTAAAGTTCATTGCTATAAGATCGCCTTCTCCATAAGGATACATGCAATGCTGGCTTAGAATTTGTCCAAAAGAAGGTATGTTAAGAGGCCAGCATAATCATGCTACTCAGCTTTTGGAAGAGCCCTCCTGTGGGGAGAGTGCTTCTGATGCCTCTAGGTTTTGTAATAAAGTCTGTTGCTCTGTATTCCAGAAAAAAAACATGCTGTTCGGACTTACATGTCTATTGTCATAGAACTGAGACATGTAAATCTGGTGGTATTCCCCTATTGATTGGGCTGACAGTCTAAACTTTTAACCTGTTGTGTCAGTCTTTGATTAAAGGTGTTGTAAATGATTTTAGCATTCTGAAGCTTTCATGTGACTGAGCCGTTGAATTAGCCACGCCCCCCTTTCCAAAACCCTGCCCTCCAAAGATAATTTTGAGACCAAAACAGAGCAAAAGAGCAGCATTGTTTGTTCCTGTGGCTGTCAAATTCAACAGTGGCACAATAGTACCCTCATCTTACAAACATTATGAATCATAGCCTCAATGATCTGCTTCAAATACAACACTATGAGAACGAGCAAAATTATTGGCAGGTGAAAAGCGTCGATGTCCGTGGCTTGCAGACACATTTATGTTTGCTGTTTACAAAGTCTACAGCTGTCACAGAATCTGGTGAGATATCTCAGGGTACTTATATAATTAGTATCTTTAAGGGAGTAGGAACATTTTTTGAATACTTTTCAATGAAGAAAATTGCTTGCAGCACCTTTAAAATGAAAGATTGTGATCATTGTATTCATTTGCATATGAGAGTCCACAACACCACATCTCAGTACACCCAGAATGTCTGCTCAGTTGAACTCTTCCTCTCATTAAGCATATTTACTAGCATTCATGTCCAGGCAGCTGTTCAAAACTGCTTCCTAGCTAGCATATAAAATCCTGAAAGAAAACAAAGATTACATTCATATTTAAATGAAAATATTCAAGTTTATATATTCATCAAAAAGGCAGGTGTAAAAATGCAGAGATATCAATGATTAGTTTTTCCAGATCAGGAGTTTGCTAATGGGTTATGTAATGCATAGCTCTTGTTGTAGATTACATGTAGTAATAATGACTTAATATGTGTTATCTCTTTTGTGTGATGGTTTTGGTTAGGCCACCTCTGGGTTTTTTTTTTTTTTTTTTTTGGTTTTTTTATTTTTTTTTTGCTTGCCACGAATGGTTAATTGGGGATGGAAAAATGTTGTAAGGCTGTGCCTCCTGAACCCATTGCACTCCCCAAAATTTCCTCAAACAAATTGAGAATTTGGCAGCTGCCTCTAGAATGCTCAGGAAAAAAAACTCACAACCAATCCTAAAATGCCTTTATTTACATAAACATTTAGATTAAAAGCTTGTCTATAACAAATGACATGCTAGTAGGATTAGTTTATGATGAGAGTTAAAATTGGAGCAGAATTTTGTGGAACGTCCCCATATTTCCCCTCATTTAATGCTCTATTCAACAGGCCAGCAAGGCAGTTCTGATTTCCCTTCAAACTTATTAGTTCTCCGTTACCCCTTTTCCACCGAACTATACTGTTGATTGGCCGGAGGATCTACGATCCTGCCTCAGAACCGGCACAGGTTAGCACATGAGAACCAAACAATGTCATAATTGACATTGACATCTCAAAAACAACACAGTCATTGTTAACAAAGACTTTTAGTTTTAAGAACATAATATCTGGGGCCTGGGTAGCTCAGTGGTAAAGACACTGGCTACCAGCCATGGAGTTTACTAGTTCAAATCCCAGGGCATGCTGAGTGACTCCAGCGAGGTCTCCTAAGCAACCAAATTGGCCCGGTTGCTAGGGAGGGTAGAGTCACATGGGGTAACCTCCTCGTGGTCGCTATAATGTGCTTCGTTCTTGGTGGGTCGCATGGTGAGTTGAGTGTGGATGCCGCGGTGGATGGCATGAAGCTTCCATACATGCAGTGTCTCCGTGGCAACGCACTCATAAAGCCACGTGATAAGATGCACGGGTTGACGGTCTCAGACGACCACGAGGACTTAAAAGCACATTGGGAATTGGGCATTCCAAATTGGGAGAAAAAGGGGAAAAAATCCCCCCTCCCCCCAATAAAAGAACATAATATCTAAAGATTTCAAGTAATTTAATTTGACGTCTTAATGCCATTTACGACCTGGCATTGATGTAATGGTCATAAACAAATAAAATTCATAGCTTAACGTGAAATTTGTAAAAAAAAAAATAATAATTTGATTTCAGTCTAGCTTTTCTGTCAGTCAAGCAAGACACAGCAACATTGGGTCAAAAAGATCAACATTGGCATGATCTAGCGGTTTGTACAACCAATAGAAAATGGTGAATGTATTCCGAAATCTAGTATGTTTTAAAACAGTACTGTCTGGTGATGCTAGTGGAACAGAAATTACACACTTCAGCTTTAAGGGGCTGTTGTGGAGACACCAGCACCAGCACTGACACCCTGCCAGTAGAAAATGGGTATTCCCGTTAATCACACATTATCACCATACCGAAGCTCTGAACCCCTGCAACACTACCCATACAGGATTTGGCTGAGACATATGAGTGTGTGCATGGTGGTATGAATGAGCTGTTGGCCTGTGCTTGTTTAAACCCTGATGGCTGTCTCTCTCGGCACCATTCAGGGCAGCCCGGCAGAGGAGTCCCATCGTCATGGTGCGGGGGCTTCCTGCTGCAGAGCTCTGACAAAGGAGGTAAACCTGCCCTCTCTCATATCCCCAAACAACACCAACCCCACCCACCCCTGCCTTTTACTGTACAGGAGAGCCCCACACAGTAACCCCACCATCCTGTGCACACTGATCCCACACTGAGGCTGGCGACCAGGCATGCAGCCCTCAGTCGCTCAACATGGCCCACCTCAAGACACCCTCATGTGGGATTTGTTGACGTTTTCTTTGGTAGGACATAAGTAGTCACTATTTTTTCTCGCACATGTACACTCCACCAGTGGATGCACTTTTTTCTCTCACACTTTGGGGGAATCTTATTTTTCCCCTTGACCAAAAGCGAAATGTCCCATTTCTCTCTTCCTGCCTTTTGCTGCTGGCTGTGGCCTGCTGATTGCACTAAGTGGCTAGCTGGGCTCCCAGCTGTCATCTAGAAAATAGACTCACTGTTTCCTTTTCTGCCTTTCTGTCTATCATTCACTCACGTAGACACGTGAAGAGAGGAAGATGGAGGCAATTCTGCAGGCATTTGCTCGGATGGAGAAGAGAGAGAAAAGGCGAGAGCAGGCGTTGGAAAGAATCGGCACTAAGGGGGAGATTGGTGGGCGTAGCGAGATTAAGGAAGAGCTTCCTGCCACACCAGAGGCTGAATCTCCTGCTTCGTTACAGGTACGCATCTTTCAACGCTGCACATTCGCAAACATGACTTGGGCTCAAAATATACACGTGTATATGAATGCAAATGTGTTTAGCTACGCAAGCTCAATTTTAGGCATTGTTGCATTCCGGAATGTGTCGGTACGCAATTCATGACGGAATGCAACGCTGTATTCCAAGCAAGGGGGCACTATAGTGTCCATTAGCATAAACCTAATAGCCTTTTTCTACAGTCTTCTATTGGCAGTTTTCTCTTTCAGATCAACTGCTGTAGCAGAGCAACACTTCGAGAATCTGGCTGAGCAAGTTAGATCTTTTAAACATATTTATGACTTTTTGTCTAAATAACAACATATCTGATTTGATTGCTCAGACATTTTAAGGAAACTCTATTGCCCCCTTCAGTACTTAGGTTTTTTACCCATAAAATAATGCAAGAATGTAATTTATGTACAACGCAACTGCACACTTGCAATTTGTTGGCTGACGTGCCTGTTTTTTACATTTTAGCCCATGGTAGAGGTAGTAAAGGAGGAGCCATGTCTAAAGCCTGCAAAGGTGAGCCGTAACAAACAGAGGAAAAGCTTCTCGCGGAACCGCACGCACATCGGACAGCAGAGGCGACGAGCACGCACAGTCAGTGCCTGTTCGGACTTGCCGCCCAGTTCCCCAGGCGATGCTTTGGAGCCTTTAATGGCAGAAACTCATGAAGGAGAGACGCCAGCCGTCTCCGAGACTGACGCTCCACCATCACATGCCCCTGACACAAGCCCACCCCACAGCGGCTCAACCACCCCAACATGCCGCAGTGGACAGAAGTACCCCAAAACTAAAAAGGTACAATTCTTCACCAGTGATTTTAATTAAACAGACTGTACAGCATTTTATTGGGAGTTTTACAACTGCAAATTGTCTTTCCCAGCAGCACTTAGTGAGCGAGTGGATAGGTGGTGACAAACAGGAGCGGGGAGCTTCACAGACACCGGAGCCTCCTCCAGAGAGACCGCTGAGGATCAGCAGTGACCCTGAGGTCTTAGCCACACAGTTGAACTCTCTGCCAGGCATGGCCTGCAGCTCACATGTCTACAGCACACCCAAACACTACGTCCGCTTCTCGTCTCCGTTTCTAGCCAACCGCAGCCCTAGCGCCCCCGGAGTTCCCACGTGTCGACGGCGCTCACGAGAACTGCCCGAAACACCAACCACAACTGGCTCTTGCAAGAAGGTAAAATTGAAAAACAGTTGTTATAACAGTTTGCATAGGCCAGCAAGACTCTTACTATTGTTTATATTTAGTTTTAGGCATTTGAACAAACCTCTAACACTAAGTTTTAAACTTTGATGCAAACTCACCCCGCTCTGTTTATGCTTGAGACATAATTAAGGAAGATTTTGCACTGGCAAACCTAATTAAACAATTAGCAAGAGCCTCTCACATTTTACTTGTATCTAGGAGCACAGTTTAAGTATTCATATTCAGGTGAGCAAGGCTTCTGTTCTGACTCCATTTGTTCTGTGCAGCGCTGGCTGAAGCAAGCTTTAGAAGAGGAGGGCTCCACCAGCCCAGGAGGAGGGCGCCCAACTCTGCTGATGCCCAGTGAGAGCCCTCTCAGCCCCTCTATCAACGGAGAGTCCTGCAGCCCTCTACCCTTTTATAATGGCAGTTGCTCATTACCAGGTAGGCCAGCAGACTAAGTCTAACTGGAAGTTAATTAAGGTTGCCTAAAGCTTCCGAAATCTATTTTATTAAATGTTCTACAATGTGTGTGTTTGCAGAGTTGCCTACACCATTGAAGAAACGGCGCTTATGTTCGATCGATCCTTGTATGTCAGAGAGCTCGTCCCCATACGGGTCTCCCTGTGCCACCCCAACCCGAACAGAGTCAACAGATGCACCAGGCACGCCCCTGCTGCTAGCCACGCCCCCTCGACCACGCCCAGAGGAACCCAGTACTGAGCCCTCGACACCCTTGCAGATTCCCACCCACCCTCTACCACCGGAGGTAAGCACGCACCTACAGAGTAGTGGTTCACTTTTTTAGTCATTGTTGTTGACTTACAAATAATTCCTGAAACCATATGTAAATGTATGGTATGATGCATTATTTTGGTAAAAGCAAAAGTTTTATTTTAGTGTTTACTTTAATTTCTCTGTAAACAGAGTGAGTCGTCTATGGACAGCTCTCCAGATGGTAGCCGAAGGCCCAGCACACAAGACGTGAGTTCACTACTTACGTTAGATCTCCAATCCCTGCTACATTGGCTTTTACTGCATGTAACATTGCCTGATCTAACATTTCTCAATCTCTTTATTTTAGGCCGAGCACCCTCCTTCACTGTTGGCATCTCCCAGCGTGAGGACCACAAGTCTTGATACGGCTCCACAGGAATGTACAAAACCTGCAGGGTCCCAGAGTCCTCCACCATCCCTCGCTGACCCCCAGGACGGAGCAGGAGATGAAGGCTTGGAGGTTGAGGGTGCTGCTTCAGAAGCTGCATCAACATCTGAGATGCCAACATCCTCTTATCCCCCCTGGATGAAGAGTCCAGAGCGATGTGGCCTCTCGTTTTCCTCTGTGAACTCTAATCTGCGAGACCTCACGCCCTCTCACACCTTAGAGATTGGGGCGTACAGGCCGGATTCAACCTCCGCCAGCCCCTTCAGTGAGACAGCGCCCTTCTATTCCTGCAGTGAGGAGAGCAGTGGTGTGACTTTCAACCGCTCACTGAGTGCAGATGGCACAGGGGAGGGAGGCGCTGCAAAGAACCCACAGAAGAAAAAGGTCTGATTCGTTTCGTAATTGTGAAATGTGCAGAATTTACTTTGAATTAAAATTAATGAGCTTTCAATTAATTAAGATCTAATGTCCCACGCTGTCAGGATACTTGGCAATATCAGTGAATTTTAATCTGTAATTGTAACTTCCAGGCCTGCGATAGTCATGAAAATTAATAAAATCTTAAAGACAACCAACAATAAAAAAATTAAAAAAATTAAATGGAAAAATTCATGGAAATTTCTGTAGTAAATATTAAGGTCCCAACAGTCATAGAACAGCTGGAATATCAGGAAATTGTGGCTCAGTGGTCTTTAAAAATTTTGATTTCCAGGCCTTAAGAAAGTAATGGAAATAAATAAAATAAAAATCATAGTAAGTAATAGAAAAGGCATATAGATTAGTAAAAAAAAATTAATAATAATAATTTAAACAACATTTTTTTTTTTTTTTTTACTGATATTTCCTATACCTTTTGTAGTTACACTTGGCTTGAAAAATATTTAATGGCCAGAAATTACTATTATTTCGAAAATATATATTTAAAGAAACTATACAGTAATTACAAACTTGAAAAGTGATGGAAAGTTTCTCTTAACAAATTATTTAGTTGTATGTGTGTGTATGTAGATATACACTGCTCTGGAAAAAAATTAAGAGACCACTGCAAAATTATCAGTTTCTCTGGATTTACTATTTATAGGTATGTGTTTGAGTAAAATGAACATTTTTGTTTTATTCTATAAAGTACTGACAACATTTCTCCCAAATATAAATATTATCATTTAGAGCATTTATTTGCAGAAAATGCCAACTGGTCAAAATAACAAAAAAGATGCAGTGTTTTCAGACCTCGAATAATGCAAAGAAAACAAGTTCATATTTATTTTTTAAAAACACAATACTAATGTTTTAACTTAGGAAGAGTTCAGTAATCAATATTTGGTGGAATTGGCATGATCTCTACCAGTCTTTCACATTGCTGTTGGGTGACTTTATGCCACTCCTGGTGCAAAAATTCAAGCAGCTCGGCTTTGTTTGATGGCTTGTTGCCATCCATCTTCCTCTTGATCACATTCCAGAGGTTTTCAGTGGGGTTCAGGTCTGGAGATTGGGCTTGCCATGACAGGGTCTTGATCTGGTGGTCCTCCATCCACACCTTGATTGATCTTGCTGTGTGGTATGGAGCATTGTCCTGCTGGAAAAAACAATCCTCAGAGTTGGGGAACATTGTCAGAGCAGAAGGAAGCAAGTTTTCTTCCAGGATAACCTTGTACGTGGCTTGATTCATGTGTCCTTCACAAAGACGAATCTGTCTGATTCCAGCCTTGCTGAAGCACCCCCAGATCACCCAAAGTTACCCTGGAAGAAAACTTGCTTCCTTCTGCTCTGATAGTGTTCCCCAACTCTGAGGATTGTTTTTTCCAGCAGGACAATGCTCCATGCCACACAGCCAGGTCAATCAAGGTGTGGATGGAGGACCACCAGATCAAGACCCTGTCATGGCCAGCCCAATCTCCAGACTTGATCCCCATTGAAAACCGGCACAGCCATTGACCAGGAAAATAAAGAAAATGGCACTCTATGTCAAAAAGTTTGCCGACCTCTGCTCTAGAATTTACTTTGAATGGTGCCAAAAACAAAAAATATCCAGTGAGCGGCAGTTCTGTGGATGGAAACACCCTGTACACTTTGTACAATTGTGGTGAGAAGAATATCATCTCAGAACACTATTCTGAGATGCGGTTTGGAGCTGTTTTGGCGGCACGAGGGGGACCTACACAATATTAGGCAGGTGGTTTTAATGTTGTGGCTGATCGGTGTGTGTGTATGTGTATATATATATATATATATATATATATATATATATATATATATATATATATATATATATATATATATAAATACACACACACACACACACACAGTTGAATCAGAAGTTTACATACACCTTAGCCAAATACATTTAATACATATTATTATTATTATTATTACTATTATTATTATTATTTTAGTGCAATCTCAATAAAATGACATAAAATTTACTGTCCAGTGATCTCGAAAGACCAGAAAGGTCATGAAAATGCATTGGTCAAAAGGACTGCGAACCCTTAATGTCATACGATGCCACTTAGAACTTGTTAACTGACCGTAAACATCTCTTGTGTTTGTGCTGTTAGGTCTCTCTTCTGGAGTACAGGAAACGTCAGCGTGAGGCTCGGCGAAGTGGCTCAAAGGGAGAGTGTAGCTCACCTGTTTCCACAGCACCACCAGTGGACGTATTTCCTGTTGCTGTGGAAATAGCCCCTGAGCCACCTCCTCCTGCCACAACACCGACCCCGAGGACCCCTCAGCCTAGTGAGGAACCAGACACCCCACCTCAGGGAGAGAAAGATGGAGAAGGCCAGTGGTACGTCCTTTATTAACTATCAGCCTTCTTTAGCACACTTAATTTCACTAGAGATTTGTTTTGGTTGTTTGGATTGGGTAGTTTGGGCACACAGATGCCCACCTTGAAGTATTTGTGTGGAAATTTTGCTCGAATTTATGGTTAAATAGACTAATTGATCTGTGATAAGTGAGCACAGCAGCAGAATCAGCAGTTTTAGAAATATTACTTATACAGTACACCACATTTTCTTCATTATATAACAATAGTTTTATATCATTTTTTTATTTACAGGACATCTTCCACATCAGTGGAGCAGGCCAGGGAGCGCAGCTACCACAGGGCCTTATTGTTGAGTGACCATCGCAAGGATGCAGGTAAGAGAAAAATACATAAGTCAAGGTTTCTCGCTGTCATGAAAAACCTGGAAATAAAAGTTTTGAAATTATGATTTCCAGGCCTGGAAATGTCGAGAAAATGAATGATATCTTAAAAGTAGAGCTGTCAATTAATGTGTTAATGAATGCGATTAATTTAAAATGTTTAGCGTGATTTTTTTTGTTTTTTTTACATGATTTACCACTTTTGACATTCAGCTCTGTGTGAGTTCTAAGCATTGGCTAGAACTGAGCAGAACCTTTGCAATGTGTCCAGGGACATTACACTGAAGTAAACAACACAAACACACACAAAACAGTGATTCTGTGTCAATGATCAAGTGATGGAGAAAGAACCTCTTACGAAACAAACACAGATGGGACTTGTGACAAAAATCAACTACTTTGCGTATTTTGTAAGGCGGAATTTAATTACCCCTATTTATAACCTCTGTGGCAGGCTAGATTTTTGGAGTTGTCAACAGAGTTTCGACACCCATCCAAAATTCTAACAATTTCAACTTTGACCCAGTTGACGGACAATTCAGATGAAGTATCATTTCGTGGGCAGTGCCGGCGCTTAAAGTAGAACAAACGTTGGCCATGTTCAGAATGGCACACTGCTCTTACTATTTATGTCATACACAGATATGACAGAAGCAGTAATAAGAGTAGTATGGGTAGTAAGCCATTCCGAACACGGCCGTTCTCTGTAGCGCTTTTCATGTGGAGTTTAAACTTTAAAGCAGCACTTGGCACTGGTTTGAGCAGTGCGTTGACACCCTGACGCTAATCGTATGAATGTGACTTCATGATTTCTGTTGGCAAGTGGATAGCCACAGCCTGCTGGCAGATTAATATTGTGAAGGATGAGAGTTTAAGAGATTTAATGTGCATTGCAATGAATATGCAACCTATGAGGACTAGTACTTTTCAGTTCAGCCTCCCACTTTGACTTTGGGAAAAATCATTTTGACAGGAGAAGTATAAATATTCAAATTTCAGCACTTGTAAAATCTGTGATTAAACGTGATTAAAATTGATTAACGCTCAAAAATCATGCGATGAATGTTGATTAAATGTTTTAGGTGTTGAAAGTGTGGAAAGTACTTTAATATCCTCTAATATTCCTTTGAGTTAAAATGTCCATTTTGTCTTGTCTTTAGACAGCGGAGAGACAGAGGGTGGGGACGTCCAGACTCTCTGTCCATGTCCTTCACCCAAAGCCTGCAAGAGCCCTTCAGCACATGCAGTAAGAAACACTTCTCTAAACACAGTTTTCTGGCTTATCAGCGTTCAATTTTTGTCCCAAGTTCATGTCATCACCATTTATTTCTTCACTTACAGCCCAGTTCTCCAGCACCCCAGACTGTTTCTCGCCCATCAAAGGAGGAAGACAGTGAAGCACAGCCTTCTGGTCCTGCTCAACCCCTAGCGCTGTCCATCCAGCAGTCCAGCAATAAGACCCCAAGCTCCAAACCGGCCGCTCTGATGCCCAGCAAACTCCACAGTGGCTCCCAGAGTCACTACGCTGGATCTTCACTCATGCACTCTCCCAAAGCGCAGTCCCAAGGTTCACCTTACCGCGGCCAGCGAGCCTTTCTCACGGCTCCACCTCAGAACCAGCCTCAACCCCAGGCCACGTCAGGCCCGGCTTCTTTCCCTCAGTTCAACCCCCAAAATACCCCGCCGCCTCCGCCCCCTCCTCCCCCAGCACCGCCCACCTCTTCTTCCTACTTCCCTGTGCAGCCAACTGCAACTTCTGCGCCATTTCCTGCATTCAAACCCGCTGTGGCCTCACCTTTTCCTCCTGGCTCGCAACCTCTCCTGCAGCCGCATCATGCTTTGCATTACCAAAGCAGTGCTGCTCCCCCACCACCACCCCCTCCTCCGCCACACCCGCAACCTGGCCCTGCCTTGCTGCATGTCAATCTGCAACCTCCTCCAATGGCGCAGCACCAGCTGCTGCTGAGCTCTGCCCCACCCCCTCCTCCGCCACCACCGCCTCAGGGACAGAGTTCCCAGCAGCCCCCACCTTCTAGCGGCACGCTTTTGTCAATAAAACCAGGATCACACCCACCGCCCCTCCCACCTCCTCCCCCAGCACCCTCTAGTAGTGTGCCACACCCATTCCAGAACATGGGTGGCTTCCAAACCACTCTACTTCACCAGTCAGCACCAACCAACCCCTCAGTAACCCCTTCCACCTATCAACAAACTGTATTACCCCCGCCCCCTCCTCCACCGCCCCAACAAACTCAACCCACACAGACCCCGCCCAGTCCGAATGTCTCGCAGATCATCGGCAGCAACCGAGGACCCGCCCCTTCATCCGCCCCTTACCACAATGCCGGCTATATGGGCACAGGATGGCACTGACCACACTCATCTAAACCCCGCCCCCCAGACAAACTCACTCAAAGAGAGGGGAGGAGCTACACCGTGTAATATAGGCAACACAGCACCACTGTAAATATTTTCTATGTACCTTTTCACTAAGGCTAACGGAAAACGGCAAGGGGAAAAGGCTACATTTAAAAAAAATAAAAATGAGAAACTGTAAAACAAGACTGTGTAACAGATGATGGTTAATGAACCCTGAAGCTCATCACTTGCCCTGAACCCCCTATACCTCCTTCCCATAACCTTGTACTGCCATCCTGTCTTTTCCAGGTGTCTTTTTTTTTTATTTATTTTTTTACTTTTAATGTTTTTATTCATTTTAATCTCCTTTTCCAGTCTCCTGCTGTTGGATCCCTCCTCTATCCTCCCAATGCAATGCAATGCAATGGGACATTCCGGGTTCATCCACACCTTTCCCTACTTTTCCTGTTCTCTCTGTTTTTTCTCTCATCAGCTATTTGTTTTATCTAGTGGCTCATTATATAGCAAAAAGGTTTTGTATAGAGAAAAAAAATACAGAATTATTATTTTTTTTACTCCTCCATGTAACAAAAATATCTGTGGACCGCTGCAGAAATTCAGAAGAGACCTTTCCAGTAGGCCACTTCACTGCCCCGGGAGACTGCACTTGTGTGAATGATTGAGTGTCTGTTTTTAAGAGGAAGAGAGTGTGTATGCTTGCGTGCCATTCGCATCCATGCACATATTTGACATGTGCACAAGAGGCGGAAGGTAAATACAGTGCAGACAGTTACGTGCTGTTCTCTGAGGCAGCTTTAGAGAGCGAGGTCCTTCCTGTAGGCATTAAGCAGCTTATTTTTGAATATCAATGGTTATTTGTAGAAAGTGTAATTTAATGTATAGGTGGTTACTCCAGCTTTCTCCAGAAACAGTTGTACATATTGGCTTCTTTTCTTTTCTATGCTTGTATAATTCGCTTCCATCCCCATTTTGGAATATTGTTGTAAATATAAGCGCTCTTGGCAAAAAAAGCTGAATGTTTCTGTGACCGTAGCACTATTTTTATTTCTTCCTCTCTAGTTTATTTTTACTGTTTGTGTGTGAGTGTATGTGTGTGTGAAGAACAGAGGTTCACAGACACAGCACTGGTTGGCTATTTTCATGGTTCATTATAATAAATCACTGTAATGACAGTTTTATACCAACCAAAGGGTCTTGTGTTTACTGGGAAGGGGAGTGGGGTGTTTGTGTTTATGTAATGTGGTTTTCTTTCACCATGAAGGTCTCAGGTGAAGAGATGACACGCTTTGAGGTACCAGCCTGCTTTTTTCCAGACTCTCTCAGGGCTTTAAGGACCATCACCTTTGGTATTAATTATATAAACTTACCTACCTCATTTATTTTATAATTGAAGCTTTTGCCCAGATTAATTCCACTGAAAGCTTTGTTCTAGAACTTAAATTAAATAGTCATACCTCAAATGTTAATTTTAGAGCTACTGTGTTTTAAAAAATACATATTGCTATCACAATGCTAATTAAGGAATACAACTATGAGCATGGAGGCAACGTGCGTTATGAAATGGACAACAGTTCTAATCCTTATTTAGCAACAGGTTACCAACATGCATTTTTAAAAGGCACAACAGCTTCATAGTGCCCGATTTAGGCATGACGCTATTAATTTATATTAGGGAACAAAACGTTATCCATGTAATTTTTATCACACATTTTATAGTGTGTTCACGTCAATGTCAGACTTACCGTAATTAAGAGATTCTGACTTGTATAAAGCGTTCACGACTTTGAGAACTCGTAATTACAAGCAATAAACTCAGAATTCAATGAAAGCTCCACCTTGACAGTCGTGACGGCGTATAAAAATAACTAATATGGCAGCGACCTCGACAGTTCAACGCCAGTCCTAAACATTTTGCAAGAACATACGGAGGGGAATTAATGTTATGTACATTAAGCTGTTGTTAATTAATTAATTCCAACATGACATGGACACGCCATCATTTGCTTGTAATTCCAAAATACCTTTTTCTAGGAAAACCCCATAGTAAAATCCTGAGGGAACCCACGACTTCCAGGTTTGCCTACAAATTGATGTCAATGGCTGTATAGCTCTTAATGATTAACAACTAAATTTCCTTATTGAAACGTTTTCCATGTTCAAATCCATTCGGCAGAGGAATCCATTCTCCCGAAATTAGCGTAGAAAATTCCGGAAAAGTCAGTTTCTTTCTGGCCTAATTATTGACCAATCAGAATCAAGTCTGACAGGTACATGACCAATCAGACTAAAGTTAGAAAGATGACATGACCAATGGGAATCAAGGTAGAGATTGTTTGCCCAATCGGTATGAAGAGAGGAATGTTACGTGACCATTTCCATTAATGCTGCGTCCCAAAGATGGGTTCCAATTTCCAATCCAGAAAAGTGCAACAGAACGGCACTTCAAATCGGACTTCCATCGTAGAAACTGCGGAATACTACAACTCTTATTTTACAGAGATGCAGGTACGTGACGTCAAGCAAGCATGTCGGTACGATATAGTTAAAAACATTCACTTTTATTAAACAATATGCATCAATGACTCTTAAATTCCTACGTTACATGATAATAAAACTTGCTTCGCAAACGTTTTCCGAGACAAATGTGTAAAATATGTGAAATACATCTGTTGTACACATGCTATCATTGAATATTATCGATAATCCTTTGCTTGGAGACATTTCGGCAGTCAGTTGAACACCAGTGTTGTGCCAAAATTGGTGACCTAGAGAAATCTGTGACTAGAGGTCGCTGTTCATCGAGAACGCGCTTGGCGAACGTGCACGTTTTCGTGAGCGCGCCTGGAGAGTTTCTGTCGGCAATGCTGAGGAGAAACAGCCGCGTCGAGTGAGCGATGCTGTAAAAACCTGTTCATTTACTTAAAGAAATATCCTTATTACACAAGCTGTCCGTGCTTATTCTCATGATTGTATATTTTTCTGTTTGTGTTTTGCCATTGTGAATGTTATTTGTGCATCAAATACATTAATACAATTATGTGTAGTCCAGTGTTAATTGTTTATTTAATTTTTATGTGTGTGTGTTTACCATTGTGATGGTTAAGTATAAAGTATATTTCTAAAAGTATAATAAATATCCACTGATTTCTCTCTAAAAAGCATTTTAATGTTAAAGCCTTTAATGTTCTTCAAATTCATTGTGGTAATGTCTAAACTCTTCTGTTTTATTCCCTAAAAAGCATTTTGGTTTGATATAAACTACAGACATACAGCAGGATCACCAAATCTGACAAGGCAGTAACATACAGTATTCTCTGTTTGCGGCGGCTCTTTTTAGTGTGACCGTTCATTTCAATCACTTTATGAAGGAGCTCAATGGCAGACTGACATAATGTTTTCACATGAAATTGACATTAATGGTTACTCAAGTTAGATGACTCTGTGTAAGTTGTTGTAAATTCTTTGTGAACTTTTTTCATAAAGGAAATAAAAACCACATTTAGTAGATTTTTATAGAAATAGAATGATATAAAATGAAGAACAAATTTAATGAATATACTGTAGAGATATATATACACTCACAGGACACTTTATTAGGTACACCTGTACATCTACTTATTCATGCGATTATCTAATCAGCCAATCATGTGGCAGCAGTGTAATGTGTAAAATCATGCAGATACGGGTCAGGAGCTTCAGTTAATGTTCACATCAACCATCAGAATGAGGGAAAAATGTGATCTCAGTGATTTGGACCGTGGCATGGTTGTTGGTGCCTGACGGGCTGGTTTGAGTATTTCTGTAACTGCTGATCTCCTGGGATTTTCACACACAACAGTCTGGCCATTCTCCGTTGGTCTCTCTCATCAACAAGGCGTTTCCGTCCACAGAACTGCCGCTCACTGGATGTTTTTTGGAACCATTCTAGAGACTGTTGTGTGTGAAAATCCCAGGAGATCAGCAGTTACAGAAATACTCAAACCAGCCCGTCAGGCACCAACAACCATGCCACGGTCCAAATCACTGAGATCACATTTTTCCCTCATTCTGATGGTTGATGTGAACATTAACTGAAGCTCCTGACCCGTATCTGCATGATTTTACACATTACACTGCTGCCACATGATTGGCTGATTAGATAATCGCATGAATAAGTAGATGTACAGGTGTACCTAATAAAGTGTCCTGTGAGTGTATATATATCTCTACAGTATATTCATTAAATTTGTTCTTCATTTTATATCATTCTATTTCTATAAAAATCTACTAAATGTGGTTTTTATTTCCTTTATGAAAAAAGTTCACAAAGAATTTACAACAACTTACACAGAGTCATCTAACTTGAGTAACCATTAATGTCAATTTCATGTGAAAACATTATGTCAGTCTGCCATTGAGCTCCTTCATAAAGTGATTGAAATGAACGGTCACACTAAAAAAGAGCCGCCGCAAACAGAGAATACTGTATGTTACTGCCTTGTCAGATTTGGTGATCCTGCTGTATGTCTGTAGTTTATATCAAACCAAAATGCTTTTTAGGGAATAAAACAGAAGAGTTTAGACATTACCACAATGAATTTGAAGAACATTAAAGGCTTTAACATTAAAATGCTTTTTAGAGAGAAATCAGTGGATATTTATTATACTTTTAGAAATATACTTTATACTTAACCATCACAATGGTAAACACACACACATAAAAATTAAATAAACAATTAACACTGGACTACACATAATTGTATTAATGTATTTGATGCACAAATAACATTCACAATGGCAAAACACAAACAGAAAAATATACAATCATGAGAATAAGCACGGACAGCTTGTGTAATAAGGATATTTCTTTAAGTAAATGAACAGGTTTTTACAGCATCGCTCACTCGACGCGGCTGTTTCTCCTCAGCATTGCCGACAGAAACTCTCCAGGCGCGCTCACGATAACGTGCACGTTCGCCAAGCGCGTTCTCGATGAACAGCGACCTCTAGTCACAGATTTCTCTAGGTCACCAATTTCCGCACAACACCTGTTAAGCTAACCAAGATCGGTGATAGCAAAAAATACCAAATAAATACGAATAGCTATTACTGCTAATGTTTTGTACGATTCCAAATAACACAGTGATGTCTTTGTCATGCTATGGTTTGCCATGCTGAAGATTGAGCGGTTTCAGGTCACACACAGTAGTAAAAATAACCACACTGTCTTTATTTCAGTTTGTAGAGGTAAAATCTTTATTCATTTATATCTGGGTGAATTGTGTTTAATGAATCATTGTAACTAATACATGTTTAATGGTGTATTTACATAAATTCCTACATACAACATCAACTGACAAGACAGACACCCAATAAATAAAGCAAATTATTTTTTCTTCTTCCAATTTTCTTTCCATTCAGAACTTCCCGTATCGTCCAAAATCTCCCAAAAGCGGTCTTAGACTGAGGGAGTGGCAACAGGTACACCATGAGGTCATTTCCTGTAGATTTTACTATTTGAAACCACATCCTCCAGGTTTTCTTGTGACGTTTTCTTTAAGATTGGCGATTCTAGGCTGTTGGGTTTTTTTTCTCATGGGACAAAAATGACTATACCAAGAGTACAAAACGGTACCAGCTCAGAACATCTTAAATATGGCACACATAACTATACAGCAACAACACTGCAAAGAAGGAAATATCGAAATCGAGACATACAGATATTCAATGTGTACACTTGATGCATAATACTTTTTAAAACACTCTCCTACTTCAGTATATACTTGGCTTGTGCACAATTACTAATGGCAGAGATGCCAGCCCCTAATTTTGACACTTAATTATTTTAAATTATATTAACAGTGAATTCTCACCTCCTCGGTTTACATATCCCTTTAAAACAATGTCGGAGAGTGCAGTGGTGAAATAATTGTGCATTTGAAACCCGATAGATTGATGACTTGCAATTAAATTGGCTCTCAGTGAAGTGGTCATGATTGTGTCTGTTCTTCTAGCTGAAATGTTTTCGACATTTCAGTGCGGGTCCAGAGTGAAACACTGGCCAGTAATGTCTGTGGTGCAGCTCTGTGTCGGAGTCAACATTCCACAATTCAACTTGGAAATTACAGTAAATTAAAACAGTGTTTTTTAGTAATTCACATATTTATATTACTATAAGGTTGGCCTGAAGAGGGGGACAAAACAGAGAAGAAATCACACTTTTTATTATATATATATATATATATATATATATATATATATATATATATATATATATATATATACATACATCCAAGTCTTAGGTTTTTCTAAAGGGTGCATTAGCTGCTCTATCATGTTAGTGGCACAGAACAGGGTAAATCAAACTAGATATGTGTTGAAAAGCATTTCCATGGAAGTAAAGTGAAAGAAGGGATATGGACAGAAAAGCAGTCAGTATTACAGACTTCATTCATTCGTTCTGATCCCTCGCTTTAACGTTTTCCAAACCACTGCAATCAGGTCTCCTGCGCTCAGAATGATGGGTAAAGTTGGATTGTGACTTTACATAATTTTATTTTCAATAAGGCAAAAACACCTGGAAACAGACAAAGGAGATGTTTTGGCTGTCAATATCACAGTATTATAACAGTATAGTATCACAGTAACATCATATGATGTCACAGGAAGATCTTGGCGAGTATAGGTATAGAAATTAGATTTTGTACATCAGAATCTTAATTTATCAGTTAATCAAAAAAATAATCACCTTCAGCCCTAATGAGAGCTAGCTTGAAAGGAATGTCCCAGGTTCAATGTGGCTGTACTTTAAAAACAGCGTGTTATTTAACATTTATGGGCAGGCCCCATTCACTTACAATGTGCCTTATTATAACCACAATTTAGCTTTTTTTTTTAATAAACGAGGGACGAGTATAAATTGTTTTGTGTTAATCAACATTATGCCGTAAATACTTTCGATTGAGCTTAACTTGTATTGAAACTAGAGGCAGAACAATATATCAGGTTTACCGATTAATCAGTGCCAATAGTTGCTTAAATTGTATTGAAACTAGAGGTAGAACAATATATCGGTTTTACCGATTAATCAGTGCTGATTGTTGCTTAACTTGTATTGAAACTAGAGGTAGAACAATATATCGGTTTTACCGATTAATCAGTGCCGATAGTTGCTTAACTTGAATTGAAACTAGAGGTAGAAAAATATATCGGTTTTACCGATTAATCAGTGCCGATAGTTGCTTAAATTGTATTGAAACTAGAGGTAGAACAATATATCGGTTATACCGATAAATCAGTGCTGATTGTTGCTTAACTTGTATTGAAACTAGAGGCAGAACAATATATCGGTTTTACCGATTAATCAGTGCCGATAGTTGCTTTTTGGAACTTTCGGTTATCTGCGAAAGTATATGCTGACAGTTTTTAAAATATATATATATATATTATTATTCCTTCATGTTCCTCTGTGGCTGGCGCTGGAGGATTCTACAGTTCGAACGCTTTGGTTGTACAGTATATCAGTGGCCTCAAGAAGTGAAATAAAAATAATCACATGGGGATTTGCTGTATCTAAACCTTTCATCATTGGCAACATTCATCCATATTTTTTATCCTCACTTTAAAGCATATTTTGTTATTTTAATTAGATAATCAAGTGCAGAGGCGAAGCTAGATGACAAGCAAACAAAGCAATTACTTGGGGCCCCCGTCAAAGGGGGGCTGTGAACTTTGTTCATTTGTCCTGGGCTAATTAAAAGCTGAAGCCTCCCTGATGTTCATGTCATATAAATTACATAAAATCTTTACATAAAACCAATGAATTCGAGATTGCAGATATAAAAATAAATAATTTTGTAAGCTATCATCATCTTTTCCCAATTTAGTAGTCATGTCATTGCACAATTCCCCTGCGTAAGCCATTCAACTCCCCCTTAGAGGAACCCCATTCCTCCCTCATCACGCAGATTCAGTGTTGCAAACGTAGCGACTTTGTCATTAGATTTATCAACTTTTTGACCCCCTTAGCGAGTAAAAGAGACATCTAGCGACTAGCGACAATTTTAGCGATTTTTTTTGTAGTCTGCTTTAGCGACATTCTTCCACATCTGGCGATACAAAAAATAACAGCTCTATCGTGAATGATGTCTCATTTTTCTCAGTGGTCTAGCGCCCCCGTGCATTTCAAGTAATATGACTGACCTGCATGCCATCAGGAGTTGGATTAATGTGCATACGGATGTTCTATAAATCGAATGATTGACGAGCTTACGTGATGTTGGTATTTGTTGCAACTATCTCAACCTCAATTCACGTGCATGCTCTCCATTTAGAATTCGACCTACAGCGATAGAAGATCATTGAGACATTATCTAGCAGGGCGAGAGAGAGAGAATGGATATGAACCCCTGATCTATCATAATGTGTAGATATAAATGATATGAACAGATGAGGTGTCACTGTCAAAAACTCATTGTGACACAGTAACACTGGCACAAGTAATACACACTGATGGTTCAGCATCACACATCAGATATGTTAAAAACAAGAAATATATATTACATATTATCTCCAAAACAGCTCCACGAGAGGCATTATAAGGCATATAGATCCATGTTTAAAAATAAATAATACAAAAAACATCCCCAACACTACACCGTTGCCTACCCCTGGTTGCTATTACTAGGATAATTCTGCCTTTGGGGACTTCCTGAAGGAAATCAAACACTGTCGGACAGCTCATTTGAACATGAGCCAAATAGTTTGTTGTGAACGAATAGATTAGCCTACCTCAGTGACAAAAAACAAACAAACATGAAATTACACTACAAAAGAGGGAGGTGCAGCAAAGCTCAAAAAAGTCAGCAAAGCTGCGGAGAAAACGGAAAGTCTTCCAAAATGTAAAAAAAAAAAAAAGAAGAAATAGACAAACTTTGGCAGAGAGCACATCACCCCCTCATGGGGGCTGGTTGCACCAGCTGTGCATAACAACTTAGACTAGTTATAGCGTAAATGCGTAAACAACTAAATGTTTGTGCGTTGCACCATTAAACCATACATTTAAACGTAATATTCACAGAAGCCTCCGACCAGGAGTAGTGGGTACGATAGGAATAAAAAAAGCAATTGATTGAATGACATCAGTGTTTGTGTGACAGACTACAATCCTTGAGATATTCAGATGTTAACATTTATGAGATAAAATACTGTTTTAAAAAAAAAGACTTCTAGTGATTCTTCAGCAGGAAACCCATCTAAACAATACACTTTCCAATGTGTGTTGTCGGGTGTTACTGGCTTGCCAAGTTTCAATACATACGAAATATATCTGATATTAAAATGAATAAATGCCAGTTTTTCCATTCTGTTGTGTTAGTATTTTTTTTATTCTCGTATTAATTTTGCATACTCTTCCTGAATATTAGCAGATTATTTACATATTTAAATATCCTATGTATTATATTTACTGATTGTTTTATGTATCATATTTTAATAAAAATGTAATTTATTACTACTGACAGTTATGTGAGACTAAAAGTGTTGCATATCAACAGCAACAAAATAAACCTAAAATGCACGGCTTTTCAACACTTCTGTTTACAAATTTGAAGGATGCTGGATCAATAAATGGATCATAATAACATCATATTTTGCAACTACACATTGCTTTACACTTAAAGAGAGCGTACAACCTACCAGCTAAGTCATGCATTAAAAACATCTGCAACAAAATTAAGTAAAGACTTAGTTATAATCTAAAGAGTAGTTACTAAGCCCTTCGTTTGAACTTTACATTCCAACTTAAATGAGACCTTACACACAGCTAGTGCAACCCAACACTTATATCCCCAAACCCAACCCAGAATGCTCATTATTCAGCACACGCTCTCCCTCCTGTGAGCTAAATCTACCAGTCCGAGACCCACATGCAGACTGTGACGCTCAAGGTGAGGCAACGCTGTTTACGAAACTCTGTTTAAGATAATCTCTGATGTAAAATGAAATATTGTCAAAATAGGAACACACTGCAATAAATGTTGGAATTTGAATAAAATTAGCCATACCTATGGTAATGGGGTAGGTAGTTTTCTCGGGGGGTGGATGGTCTGTTGTGGAAGCGGCGGCCCCAAAGAGTGGTTTTGCTTAGGGCCCCAAAAACTTCAGAAACGCCAATGATCAAGTGTTTTAAATTGAAGCGAGTGTAACCGGTCCTGCTCGACCTGCTCCGAGTGGGATTCGAACCTAACAAGGTGGCTAAAGGCTACAGCCTCTAGCGTCATTCGCTAATGAGCCTCTTGAGGCCAGGGGAGTGTGGTTTACACACTGCACATCTAAACACCAGCTGGCTACCATTACACGAGGGCATGCAAAGAAAAATGTGACTATATGGAAATGTCCCTCGTCAACTTACACATCATGTCTCCAACTTCATATCTTGTGAAAAATAATAAACCTTATTGCTCATTAAACCTCATCTGGTGAAATATACAGTATTGTGCAAAAGTCTTAGGCACATAAGATGTTTCACAAAAACATTTGTTTTAAGATGATTATTTATATCTTCAGCTTTAGTGTGTCAATAGGAAATATACATTTTATACTCCCAAACATTCCTTCTGCAAATAGAATAGATTAGAATAGAAGAACAGGGAGCCCTGCAACAGATGGCATGGCCCCACAAAGACCCCCACTAAACATCGAGTCAGTCTGAGATTACATAAAGAGACAGAAGCAGTTGAGACAGCCTAAATAGACTGAAGAACTGTGGCGAATTCTCCAAGAAGCTTGGAACATCCTATCTGCCAACAACCAAGAAAAACTGTGTCCAGGTGTACCTAGGAGAATTGGGGCTGTTTTAAAGGCAAAGGTGGTCACACCGAATATTGATTTAGCTTTTTTATGTTTACTGGACTTTGTATGACATTAAGTGATAAATGAAAACTATTTATGTCATTATTTTTGAAGACATCCTCACTATGCAACATTTTTCACAAGTGCCTAAAACTATATATTTACAACCCCCCCCCCCCCCAAAAGTCTCCATCATTTCAAAATAAGAGTCCCCGGTGTGTTTTGGGCTTATTTATAGTTAAAAGTCCCGCGTTATTCATCGATTTTGGTTGAGCAATAAACTGCATCTAGGATTTTTGTTTTCATTTTGGATTCTTTTAGCCTCTATGTCTGTGCCCGTCATAGTGAAGAAAGACTTTTTAACATTCTATAAATCGATTGTAAAAACTATCGGCCAATTAATCGGTTTTCAGCCTTTCCCACCACCTTAGTTATCATCATCAGCAAAATGTGCTAACAGGAGTCTTGTAATTGAAACCGGAACATTCCTTTTAAAAGTCACAGCAATTGCATTGCATTTGTTTGCAAATGCCACTCGGTTTGATATTTTGTTACCTAATGCATTAACATTAATTTTTAATTGTGACTTAAATGACCAGATACTTTTTGGGGCCACTGTATATGTAGGTCTTCATTGGCCATACTCACTCACCTAGTGTATTTGCCATCTATGCATTTCCAGTCTCTGTTGAAAAAAGGAGAAAAGTTCTTTAAAATAAAGAAATAAAAGCAAAAAGCACTGCTTAAATCCAATGAGTAATTACCAAATCTGCCATGACAGTTAATATGTATTAATCAGACCCTTTGTTTATGAATTTGTTATGCATAACTAGTAATAGTCACTAGATGGCACAAAAACGCCCATCACAAACTGCACCATCACAAATTCTCTATTGCTGCAGAATGATTAAGGAGAAGCCAATTGCTCATTCATCACTATCCAAACATTCTTAATCACCATTTGCAATGCATTTCATACAAAACCATAACAAATGTATACAACTGACCCTACATTTTCATTAAATAACAAATAATTAAGGAATGGATTCCCTGGACTTATCAGAAGCAAAGTTCATCCCTTTATTAAATTTCATTATGCAAGTCTCTTTATTGTTCATATCCATAAATAGCATTGAATTCCAGATGTGCTGTTCATCACAGCATGGATTCCAGCTGATGTTGTGCCTGTGATTAATATGGACAGGCTGACAGCAAGCTGTGTAAACAGTTATTAGTAATTCATGACTGAGTCCAGAGCCCTGGGCTTCAATTAACCCCTGGCCACATTATATTCTCCCTCTCTCTCTCATACCTCATTCATTTTCTCAGTCTTATCACCTGATGCTGTCTTTAATGACCACCGCTCTGTCTTTCTCGAGCTGGTCTGTTCTCGCTTCTGGTTGGCTGGTTCTGTCTTATAATGAAAGAATTGGACCAACTGGCACAACAGCTGTGCGGTGAAAACCGATGCATTGGAACGTTTATGGGGAGAATTAAAGAATGCAGTTTGTGATTGTTTATTTTCATTTAGGTAAATAATGCATTGTCTGAATTATAATTATAATCATATAATGTGTAAAATGCACACAAATTAGCCAGATATTGGCATCTCTATTTGAGTTTATGCAATTCCTGTTAATTCAAGCTTAAATGTTGCTAGTAATGTTTATCCCTAAATCAATACACACTTTTTTTTTTTTTTATAATATTTTTCATAAAGAAAATTAAGGCTACATTTTAATACTATTAAGAGTTTTTGCATTGTGACATTATTTTCAGGACACTAAAAGGGATAGTTCACCCAAAAATGAAAATTCTCTCATCATTTACTCACCCTTATGCCATCCCAGATGTGTATGACTTTCTCTATTCAGCAGAACACAAATGAAGATTTTTAGAAGTATATTTCAGCTCTTTTGGTCCATACAATACAAGTGAATGGGTGTTAAAATTTTAAAGCTCCAAAAAGTCAGCATAAAAGTAATCCAGACGACTCCAGTGGTTAAATCAATGTCTCCAGAAGCGATCTGATAGGTGTGGGTGACAAACAGTAAAATATTTAAGTCCATTTTTCTTACAAATTCTCCTCCCTACTCAGTCAGGCTGCACTTTAACTTTCACATTCTTCTTCTTCTGTTTTTGGTGATTCACATTCTTCATGCATACACCCCCACTGGGCAGGAAGAAGAATTTCAAGCAAAAATGGACTTAAATATTGATCTGTTTCTCACCCACACCTTTCATATCACTTCCGAAGACATGGATTAAACCACTGGAGTATTATAGATTATTTTATGCTGCCGTTATGTGCTTTTTGGAGCTTCAAAGTTCTGGCCACGAATCACTTGCATTGTATGGACCTACAGAGCTGAAATATTCTTCTAAAAATCTTAATTTGTGTTCTGCTGAAGAAAGTAAGTCACGCATCTGGGATGACATGAGGGTGAGTAAATGAAAATAAAATTTTTGGGTGAACTATCCCTTTAAGCACATTCTACCCCTCAATTCTCATTACTGTGACGCATACAGGCATTTTACTTTTACTGTTCCCATTGTTTTTTAATGATAAATGCACCTTCACCATTACTGTTGCAAAGTGGGTAGCCACAATTGATAAGGAGGATGAGAGTTTAAGAGATTTAATGCCCATTGCAATGAATACTTTACCAATGGGGACTAGTTTTTTCAATTAGTTAACCTTACACTTACACTTTGGGAAATGTTTAATGTTACATGTATTGGTGCTATTTTAGTGCATTTTTGTCTTTATACTGAAGAATGCTTCATCTGGAAAATGTTATTAAACATTTATGTTACATATTGTTTTCTTTTCTGTTCTAAGAAGGAAATAGATACATTTCGACTGGAAAAGATATAAATGTAGAGTCTTTCAAAATATGCAATTAATCGTGATTATATATGAGAAATGTGATTAATCGCATTCACAATGTAATCGACTGACAGCACTAATTTAAATACTTTACAATTTGAATAATATGGTTATGTTTATCCCTAAATAGATTATATATATATATATATATACACACACTGGCGGCCAAAAGTTTGGGTTAATGTACAGATTTTGCTCTTATGGAAAGAAATTGGTACTTTTATTCACCAAAGTGGCATTAAACTATTAATGTGAAGAATTACTATTACAATTAGAATTTTTTTTTTCAGAACTTCTTAAACTACTTCAAAGATTTCTCATAAAAAAATCCTCCACATGCAGCAATGACAGCTTTGCAGATCCTTGATATTCTATCTGTCAGTTTGTCCAGATGCGCAGGTGACCTTTCACCCCACACTTCCTGTAGCACTTGCCATAGATGTGGCTGTCTTGTCGAGCACTTCTAACGCACCTTACAGTCTAGCTGATCCCACAAAAGCTCAATGGGTTTAAGATCCATAACACTCTTTTCCAATTATCTGTTGTCCAATGTCTGTGTTTCTTTGCCCACTCTAACATTTTCTTTTTGTTTTTCTGTTTCAAAAGTGTCTTTTTCTTTGCAGTTCTTCCCATAAGGTCTGCACCTCTGAGTCTTCTCTTTACTGTTGTACATGAAACTGGTGTTGAGTGAGTAGAATTCAATGAAGCTGTCAGCTGAGGTCATGTGAGGCGTCTATTTCTCAAACTAGAGACTCTGATATACTTATCTTCTTGTTTAGTTGTACATCTGGCCTTCCACATCTCTTTCTGTCCTTGTTAGAGCCAGTTGTCCTTCATCTTTGAAGACTGTTAGTGTACACCTTTGTATGAAATCTTCAGGTTTTTTTTGGCAATTTCAAGCATTGTATAGCCTTCATTCCTCAAAACAATGATTGACTGATGCGTTTCTAGAGAAAGTGATTTTTGACCTAATATTGACCTTAAGACATGCCAGTCTATAGCATACTGTGACAACTCAAAAACAAACACAAAGACAATGTTAAGCTTCATTTAATGAACCAAATATCTTTCAACTGTGTTTGATATTATGGCAAGTGATTTTCTAGTATCAAATTACCAATTTAGTATGATTACTCAAGGATAAGGTGTTGGAGTGATGGCTGCTGGAAATGGGGCCTGTCTAGATTTGATCAAAAATTACTTTTTTTCAAATAGTGATGGTGCTGTTTTTTTACATCAGTAATGTCCTGACTATACTTTGTGATCAGTTGAATGCCACTTTGGTGAATTAAAGTACCGATTTCCTTCCGAAACAGCAAAACCTGTACATTATTCCAAACTTTTGGCCGCCAGTATATATATATATATTGCATTAAGAAAATGAAGCCTACATTAAGTGCTATTAAGAGTTTTTGCATTGTGGCATTATTTTCAGGACACTTAAGCACATTTTACCCCTCAATTCTCAGTCTTTTGATATTCTCATTACATTGCAGTAATGAGAATATCATAATGATCATATTTTTTTATTTCTTTTTTTTTTTTGCAATGCAGTCATGAGAATTGGAGGGTAAAATGTGCTTAACTGCCATGAAAATAATGTCACAATCTAAAAAATAGGCTTTATTTTCTATATGCAAAATATAATTTCTTATTTGTTTCTTTTAAAATTTGTAGTAAAATAGGGCCAGGACATTTTCTTGACAGGTTTCGGGAGAAATATTTATTAGCTTTGAGGCTAATGTGTATGCTGTATAGATTATGTTAACTTAAGTAAACTTAAAGCAGATATCTGCATTTAAATTTTACAAATTTTCTCTTTGGGGAAATGCACCAAAATGACTGAATAAAAATTTTGTTCAATAAAATACTACAGAACAAGAGTGTCCCTCCCCAAAATTATAAATACCACCTGCCTTTTGAGCTGTTGACTATTTAGAAAAAAAAAAATGACAAGCCCTTCAATATGTTCCACCCCAAATTCCTATTAAAACAGGAAGTATAAAGTACAAAGTCTATACATTTTCCAACTATTTTATTCATAATTAACTATTTTAATTGAATCATAATTTCCATCTTCTTATAACTGCCATCTTCTTATTTTCCAACTGTCTTTCAATTATTTATATGAATAAGTGAAGTCTTTAATTCAAGATGACACAGATACCCCTCTCATCTCTTCCATAGTAAGAAAACATGACATTTCAGAGATGTGGAACAACTATTCTTCTGGAAAATAATATTAATGTGACATCTTACTGTCTCCCAGCAGCTCCTCAGACATGAGTCCATCCTGCCTGTTGCCCAAGACAAAAGCCAAGAAGGAGAGAATGAGGGCGTCCATGATGCCCATAATGGCCAGTATGTACGCCCAGCGCACTGAGCATGCTCCAATGGTGTATTTATCCGTTTCTTCTCCGCACATTCTCTTCACCTCATCAGCATCCCAGCCATCAGGATAAATCATACAGCCCAGCACCAGACACGTACCTGAGAGAGCAAGCAGACTGTATGAGATATCTCAGCGAAAAGAAATATAGGTTTAATCATTATCAGAGCACATTTTGCCACTCAAGCATTATGAGAGATGGCAGTTCTAGAACAAAAGCTGGGAAACAGAATGAGCTGAAATAGAAACAGTCATATAAGTTTAGTTGTTTGGTTGGAATGGTTTTGGTTGTTTGATGGATGAGATCATTGAGGAAAGAGGTATCCTGGACGAGCCCCCAAATTTTAATTCAAGTACACACATACACAACTTAGTGGCTGTTTAGACCAAATGTGTTTTTTTTGTAAAAAAAAAAAAAAAAAAGGACATTTAAAGAATGCAGGTGTCTCATGACACGTTTTTAAATGTAAATAGAAAAACAAAAACATGCCGCATATGCGGGAGACACTTAAAAACAGCAAGATGTGGCTAGTTGAGACAGAAGTTGACATTTTGGGCTGATCAATGTTATGAAAGTGCCACAGAGCCACAGTGTAAATGAAATCCCTATGACTGTCTTCCAGGGACACAAGCACCCATGTTATAGCTGTAGTTTAGCCAGAGTTTTTCACGGCTCATGAGTTTTATTACTCCTCTGTTACTACATAAAACACAAGACAAGCAATAGATCTGATCTCAGATCATTAGTTCCCAGCGCCGCCATAATTCTTGATGTATTGCAACTTGAAAACAATTTATCGTGCGTATCACAGGGCCTAGTCATGGCAAATCCTAAAAGATATCATGCTGAGAGAGGTGAATACTGTATGTGCCAGATATGATGCATTGAAAATCTACTGCAGATGCAATCTGTTATATAAGAGGAATCATTTGTAATGTCACCAGGGGTTCTCCTCAGTTACAATATGGAGGACTCTGATTCTGCCTTCCAAGTCATGTGGGAATGATCGTGTTTACGAGATGAGGGCACATGAACGCCACCACAAAAAGAAGCTCCAAGCGTATGTTCAGGAGAAGCTTGCCCATCTAGGCCTGCCAGTCATATCCCAAAGATACTGTATATAAGCGGCTGCTTCCCTCGCACCAGTGATGATTCTTCCTGCATCCCTCCACCTCCTCATATCTACCTAAATGTGCTCCAGTACTATATGAAGCAGTAAATTGGTGAAATCGTAATTACCCGTGGAAAACAGGATTTGGGGGCATGTCAGTTAAAGAATCATGTTGAAAGCTAATTAGTATTTGTCATAATTAAGTTCAACAATTATGTACAATTAAGTTAATTAGCACTTTACGTAATGTTGATGAAGAATAGCAATAAAGCTTTAAAAAAGCAAATATTACTCATTTACTGTAGCTAGTCAATGAGGTGACAGGCTTGCAAACCAAACTACATTTACCATCATTCTCTGTACACGTATTATTGCATAAATATAGGACCTTATTATTTCAATTGAGAGTTAATGTTAATATTTAAATTGAAATTTGATTAAATTGAAATATTTGACTTAAAAGGATGACAGACTTTATACATATATTAGAAAACACATGCCGTCATAAAGGTAAAAAAAAATGCCCCTGAAAATCAAATCAAGGGGGCAAATATTGCCTCTTAAAGTTTAGGCCTGTCGTGATTATTAAATAATCGTCAAATAATAATGATTATTTGAGAAAAACGTTATTATTGTGCACTTCAAAGTCATATCATATTTTACTATTTAAATAAGGGAATTTTAAGCAAATATAGAAATGCCATGAATGACATGTTTAATTGTGTCTCATTTCCCAATGTTATGGCATTATGTTTGAAGAGAGTGTAAAGATTAACTGCTTGTGCTGTGATGCACACGCCGTCTGAGGAGGTTTGCGCCAATCTTTATTTTGATAGCAAATGCAAAGCGCTTCGGTTTCACTTTAATTTAATGTTAGCGTAATGTCAAATGTTCTTGGTCATTGGGGGTTCATAAACACAGTGTTAATGGCAGGCAGTGACACAGAGGAGGAGACACACTCTTACTCTATTTCTGTGATGACAGAATGAAGACACACTTTCAAATACACACAGAATCTCAAAGGTCTTACTTCAATGCGAAATGGTGTGTTTAATGGGAGAGCCCCAAATGTACACATGTGAAAGTGAAGAATTTAGAACAGAAATATTTTACTATTGCATAGTATATTTGTAGTGTGTATATGTAAGACTATATATGTAAAATGGACCGAAATGTAAAAAATATGTAAAAAAGTTGACCTGTATTTGGAAATAGTTTGATATTTAAAACAATATGTATTTTTCATGTCATTCTACCCCTGTGCAATATTTTTAAATATCAAATATAAAAAAAGTTTTTAAAGCGTTAAAGGAAATCATATATTTTATTATATTATTCCAAGATGAATATGAATAAATTACTTTTTAGGTATAAGAAGCACACATTTTCCTTAAGAAATATGACAATTTGTATGACAATTAATCGTCATAATCATGAAAGCCCTAAAACAGACCATTAATCGTCATAATTGCAATAATTTGTTTGACAATTAAACGTCAGCCAATTTTCATAATCGTGACGGCCCTAGAAATGTTCATTTCTGACACTGATTTAACAGCCCCTTACGCAGCAGCCAGGCAACTGCCATTGAGATGAATGGGAATGCTAACAGATTTCCGAACTCGTAAGTAGGAACTTCCCCGGGGGCCTAGGTAGCTCAGTGAGTAAAGATGCTGACTACCACACCACAAGTCGCAAGTTCAAATCCAGGGCGTGCCTCCAGTCAGGCTTCCTGTGCAACCAATTGGCCCGATTGCTAGGGTGGGTAGAGTCAAGTTGGGGTAACCTCCTCGTGGTCACTATAATGTGGTTCTCGCTCTCGGTGGGGTGCGTGGTGAGTTGTGCGTAGATGCCGCGGAGAATAGCGTGAGCCTCCATATGCGCTAGGTCTCCGCGGTAACGCGCTCAACAAGCCACGTGATAAGATGCGCGGATTGACGGTCTCAGACGCGGAGGCAACTGAGATTTGTCCTCTGCCACCCGGATTGAGGCGAGTCGCTATACCACCGTGAGGACCTAGAGCGCATTGGGAATTGGGCATTCCAAATTGGGGAGAAAATAAAAAAAAAGTAGGAAATTCCCACTGCTTGAATGAACCAAAGAAGACCGATTTAGCACAGTCCAAAGAAAAAGAGCGAGAGAATGGGACAAAGTGGAAGATAGGTAAACAGGTGCTAGTAGGAAGACAAACAGCATCAGTTATGGATACAGCCAAAGGAATCAAGACTGTCCTTGGAAAAGACAAGAAACAAAAACACCATCTATCCTTTTCTGTCTCTTTATGTCACACACACAAAATGAACAGCCACCAAAAGCCTCTTGCTGCGACCTCTCTCTCTCTCCCGCCATTTCTCTCTTTTGTTAATCCATTGTTTTGTGTAATGAGTGAAGTGGCTAATTTAAAAAATATATATTCATCTTCATTATACTAACAACCATCAGCACACTAATAGTAATCCCTTTATTATTGAGAGCCAATCGCTCTCACCCCAGCAGCCAGAGCAGGTTTTCACCTCTGAGATTCGGCATGTTGTTTCCGAGAGTTTCAGTACCTAGGAACGGCCACATTATGCCGACTCGCTGACAAGCGCAGTCTCCCATCTGACATTTTTTAATCTTCTCAAGAGCGTTTACCTTCCCTGGTGGAAGATAATCGTGTTTGCATGATCAGTGACGAGCGAGATTCGAAAGTTGCACTTTTCCCTCTAACATTACTCTGTTTATCCAATGATGGTTTAGGGTTAGGGTTGGGGTGGATTCAGTTTATAAAATATGCATTCATCTTATAACATCCTGTACAGCTGAAAACAACTCACTTCACAACTCGCTTTTGGCGCCCGTCCGTGGACATTACACGTGGAAAATGGAGCTCACACCGCTTTGGCCACTGGGGGGCAGTGTTTTGAATTTCAGTAAGCACAGACCGAGTTTATCTAAAGAAATGTCAACCTACTGTTTCCAGTTTCACAATGAGATCAGTCTGTTCAAACATAGTCATTATCTTTGCTATTTTGTTTGGTGCTGCAGAAATTACACACTTCACCTTGGACATCACTATGGGACATTGCTAGAGGGAAAGATGCTGAATGCACTACTGTAAAACTGACAATATTCACACAACGAGGGAATTGCTCATAAATAATAGAAAACATTCAGCATTTTCCCTATTTCACATCCTCTCCCTGCAGCACTACACTGCACACAAATACTAATGAAGAGCCAAACCTTTCAACATTAAAACGCAGTTAAAGGCATAATTCAAGCTAAAATGAAAACTATCCCTTCAAGCTCACATAATGAGCTCTCCTCATCTCAACTGTGTTATGAAAGACTAGTAGTCCGTTTCATCCTTCCCTCATTTTAAACAAACAGATGTGACAGAATAGATTGTGCTTCTGTACTACGCATGGCTGTGTTCTCATAGATTACACTGCGGTTGCGTTGCAAGGCTTTTGATTTTGCTGGCAGCGCACACTCATGTGCTGCATCTGGGTCAGTGGGAGTGCACTGAATACAGATGCTGTTGCATCTGAGATGTGTTTGTAGATAGAGGCTATAAATAAACAGCTGAAGAAGAGAATTCTATGTGTGAGAGCGCATGTTTCCATATGGGAGATATGGAAAGATACATTTGCGATACCCTTCTTTTTCCTTTTCTCTAAGTCTTTCCTCGTCTCCCTCTCACCGCAAATCTATTTTTCATGCCATCCTGTAATCTCTGCCAACGATTTACTGATGAAGCCTTGCATCAAGGATTAGGAGCTGTTCAGACATGGGGTGCTGAAATATACAGGCTGTTATCCGTATGATGGAGCTGTCCATTTCAGAGGTGGTTCTGAGTCCCCATCCACCATCATTGTATAGAAAAGAGCAGTATGGACATTCTGCTAAAAAAAATTCCTTTTGTGTTCCACAGAAGAAAGAAAGTCATACAGTTTTGGCTCGAGATAAGGGTCGATTACAGAATATCCATTTTTGGGTGAACAATTCCTTTAAGGACTCAACCTTGCATTTGTATGCAAGCCAGCACTGAAGAATGGAAAAAATGTGCATTCTCACGCTCATCTTCCCTTAACATTGCTTGACTTGGCATTTGCCTGATTATGTCTTTAGATCCCAGCCAACGGGAGGAGAAGAAAGAGTTCCAATGATGATAAGGCAAGAAGACAAGATGGATGGAGAAAGAGGAAGATAGTGCAAGGTTAAAATAATTCCTGTCTCTTCTCGCCTCTTACTGGCTAAGCTGCCGTTGATTGCTGTTTATGTATTGTCATAGCAGAAATAGAGCAGCACCTCAGAGTTTGTGGCTTGTTGTTTTTCCTGCAGTGAAAGAAGTGAGGAATGGATGGTGGGAAAGAACAAAAGAAAAGGAGCAAAAGAAAGATGCAGAGACGGAGAAAAACTGACTTCAACGCAACGGTACTGCTGAAATCGAAGACACACCTAAAGGAATAGTTCACCCAAAAATGTATATTCTGTCATCATTTAATCACCCTCATGTCTTTCCAAACCTTAAGATATTTTGCATCCTCTTTTGTGTTCCAGGGAAGAAAAAAAGTCCTGGAGGTATGGAACGACTTGAGGGCGAGTAAATGATGAAAGATTTTTTCATTTTTGCGTGATATATCCCTTTAAATTCATGCAAACATCATGCTGGCCAACAAAACAACTGCATAACACACATTACCTTGGTATATAAACACGTATGAAAAGAGCAGCCACACTCCAAAAAATGTCTGAATTTATTAATTCATTTCAATAAATTTTTACAGCTTAGCACTGGATGTTCCTTCTTACAGTTGATGAAAATGAATTAGCAGGATCAATTCCACTCTGTGTTGCAAACATCGCAAGAGATTTGTAGACACTCCCTTAGGCGACAGGGGCAGAGGAGGCAAATCGTAAAAATCATTGAAGATTACATTTACAGGCCTCTGTCTCCCTGGAATAGTCGGTGTTAGCAACGGGAGGCTTTATCAAAGCTCAAGTAGATATGAAATCATCAGTGGAGCCTAAATACACAGTAATTACCTTAGTTCTGCAACACACACATGTCTGTCTGACTGACTGACTGACTGACTGACTCTCTGTCTGTCTGTCTATCTGTCTTTTCTATATATCTGTCTGGCACTCTTTTCTTCCTGTCTGTCTGCCTGTCTGTCTGCCACTCTTTTCTGTCTATCTGTCTGTCTGACACTCTTCTGTCTGTCACTCTTTTCTATCTATCTATCTGTCTGACCGTCCGTCTATCTGTCTGTCTGTCTGTCTGTCAGTTTTCTATCTATATGTCTGTCTGTCTGATCTATCTGTCTGTCTGTTAGATCTATCTGTCTGTCTGTCTACTGAAAGATCTCTCTGAATGTAATATCTATATTTCTGTCTGTCTGTCAAATCTATCTACTGTATCTCTCTGTCTGTCAGATTGATCTGTCTGTCTGTCTGTCTGTCTGTCTGTCTGTCACTCTTTTCTTCCTATCTGTCTGTCTGACTGTCTGTCTGTCTGTCACTCTTTTCTTCCTATCTGTCTGTCTGACTGTCTGTCTGTCTGTCACTCTTTTCAAACTATGTCTATCTGTATTTTCTATCTATCTGTCTGTCTGTCACTTTGCAATCTGTCTGTCTGTCTGTCCTTAATGAATCGCTATTAAAATAACTCTGTCCCTAATTTGAAGCTGACTATTACCCTGTTCATTCACCTCAATGTTGATGTAGGCTGTGCTTTCATGCATAACTGATGAAAGACAAATTTGGGTTCAGTGTGCCTAAGACAAACATCTGTCTGTGGCTGCGTAAATTAAAGACTGGACTCACAATGATGTGCTCTCTGCTCTGACAGTGGCATATGTCACATATCACAGGCTTCCTCATTCAGACCTAAGACAAACAGTTATCTGTTATAAGATGATAATTCCACTGCAGTGCCAATGGTCTGGGCAGCCCACTGAGGATTATTTGAGACAATAAAAACAAATGCTAAACTGTTTGAAATGGAATACTGGCATACTGCTTACTGTAAGCAGTACACCAGTATTCCATTTCAAACAGTTTAGCATTTGTAGTGTATGCTGCATACTGCCTAATTTTATTTGAAAACAGTATGTGAAAAAGTGCATTATGCAGTAATAAACATATCACATAGTAGTATGCTCCATTGCTGTCACATGACCTCACAATGTTGCCAGTTTAATTCAACATGTGCCATCCGGTTATCACCTTAAATCCACTTTTTGTGTCAATATGCCTTGACTGTTTGTAGTTCACTGGACGGATTGACAGATGCAATTGGTCATTCAGGTATTCCATGCATACAGGAAATGTGCATAATATACACAGTATACATACTATATACTGTAGTAGTAAGAGTAGCATGGAAGTATGTTATGGAAGTTGGTAGGTGGCTATTTGAATTTTTTACTTACTAAAAAAATATGTAAACTTTCATAATTTATTTCTAATAACCACAAGAAAAAATTTACATTTTATAAAATCATACAATAAAGGGAAGTTGAGTCATTTACGCCGCAGCTGAGAGTTAGCTCTGAATATGTGCCAGTTCTGTGGAGTGAGTTGTGTTGTCATCGAGACGCTCTATGGATTGTCAGTCTTGTGAGGTGTTTCATAAGTGAGGGGTGTGTTATTGACTGCAGTACTCCTTAGCTCTGCCCTCCTGGGCAAACAGGGACCTGTCATTGTAGCAGCACTGACACAGGATGCTCTCTTATGCTGCCTGCTGTCTTTTTTGTTGAATGTTCAGCTATCGTACTGCTTACTATACACTGCACAAAACATTATTTATACGGTCTACTATTTAAAAAAAAAATAGACAAAGACAGATGTTTCAAACAGTCGTATGCTACATTGTTGTCAACCTCATTGTGTTGCATGTTTAATTAATAATTTAATTTGATCATCTCTGAAACATTCAGTATTTTTAATTCTATATAGTAATTTAGTGTAAAAATGTATTAACCTTTGGCTGTCTGATCAAATAATGAGTCAAGAAGGTTTTGTTAAAATTCATGTTTTATATTACATCTGGTTCATTCATCACACTGGAAACAGAAGGTCAAGTTGAGTGCATTGAATTGTGGAATACAGTATTACGAACAGTGTGTGCTGTGTATGTGTGTTTACTGCACATTTTGGCAAAGTAGATAATCTGGGTATTGCATGCATGCAGAAAATCTGCATACTATGCACAGTAAACAATATATAGCCTACTGCACAAATAGTAAGTGCAGAATGGTACTATGCTATTTCAAACTGCTCTATGCATTCACTTCCTGCTCACTGTACTTTTTGTATATACTGTAATAGAGCAAATCTTTCCATGTGTCTAAAAATATAGCATCTTATCCCAAACATCTTTTTTAACCTTTACAACATCACATATAACCTCATTGCCCTGGTGCAGAAAAACTGCATATCCCATAACTCTTTGGCCCAGCAGAAAACTAAAGCTGATTGGGAACAGGTGTTCCAATTAATTACTGGCCACCACAAGCACACCCGCCAAGCATAGGAGGAAACTAAACCAGCGTGCCAAAGTACAGATTTAACGAGAGGAGAGAGAGAGAGATCTATGAGCTCTATAGGACGTGCATCAAGTCAGTAAGAAAAAACAAACAGATTAAGATAAATATTCTCTTAATAATTGGGGGAGACAGGGGACACTCGTCACCCCCAATGCTGTGAAGCGGGTGATTTGTCCTTGTTTATAAATTTTTCTCAACTCTGAAAATTATTTTGTATGAGATACCTTGCAATTGTGTGATTGTGAGTCTGTCATATTCAGACAAAAATCCAAAGTCCCCCCTCCGTTGTACGAGTTGGTATCGCCCAACAAGACGGCAATGTCACGTGGTACCTGTTACTTTTATCAGCGCTGGCCAGGATGGGCCAATCGCAGTCATTTATTATTTAAAAAAATACTTTTATAGATAATGCTGAGACAGATTTTCATTCATAGGTATGAATCTTTACAATTATCAGTTTTTATTGAAAAGATTTAAATGCGGATGCGTAGAGGATTCGTCAAGCGTCAAGCGCCCCCTGCAGGAATAAAACTCACAAGGCAGTCAGTGGCTGACAACGTGCAATTTCATTCTGTAGGTCTGTTACCCACACAAAACTTTTGTATGAATTTAGAAAACATGAATTATATCACATGAGTCATATGTGGAGTCAGTTAAAATGTAAAAGGCATCCATAGAAATGAACAGTTGTTTTTCATGGTGAGGAAAGCAGACAGGCATTTCAGATGAGCAGGTAAGAATTGTACATTTCTGAAATGATTTTTCTGAATATTAGATATGATACAGTGTATAAATATTTAAGAGTATGCAATGAATATAATTCTGTATTTATCCATGCATTAATTTGAACTGTTATTATGCATTGTGTAATGTGTTGCAATGAAACATTACAACCGTCCCTCCCACACCACCCCCCAATACCGGCGGACCCACATTTGGTCCCCCTCAATGTTCAGACCAAATCTACGCCACTGGTTCTCATGCACTTATTTCAACCACACAAGTCTAATTGCCACAGCAGGCCTATTTGGATGGTGACCAGCAGGGTTGTGTATGCACTTGGCAGAACGCAGTACTATGTGATTACTATTTCCTCCTATCAGTTGGTAAGCAGTACGTTTTGAATTAGGGCCCCCAGGATTGTGATTTTATTTCTATTTTATGTTTGATTTGTTTTCTCAATTTTAGTTTGGTTTTGGTTAGTTTCCACTCAGTGACTGTTAGTTTTAGTTTAGTTTTAGCTTTTCAGTAGTATATATACTGTATATATATATATATATTTTTTTTTTCATGTTAGGGCTGCCAAAGTTGCGTGTGTAATTTAAATGCTCAATTCTAAAATTCTTCTATCTCAGTTTAATATGTCGAAACAATTATGAGCAAGCCATTTGTAGGTTGATTTCACCTGAAAGTGCGACATTGTGGCTGCTATTTCTTCAGCCCGACACATCAACATTGGCTCGACCAATGGTGTACGTTTGGGGCGGGACTTCTGTATGTACAACCAATGAAAGATGCGGGAAGTTTTCTGGAATCAGTTTGAAAACAGCGATTATTTTTGCAATTCTTTTTGGCGACACTAGTGGTGCAGAAATGGCAAACTTCAGCTTAAACTTATATCATTTGAAAATGTTTAACAATGTTAACGCCATTTCTATAATGTAGGGCTGTCCAGTGTTACCGCTACCAGTGTGGAGTGTAGTCTGATTACGAAGTAATTTGTTACTGTAATTACTTAAGTAAAAAAGTAGTGTAACATTACATTTGAAATTCTTGTAATGAGATTACAGTTACTGATTTTCAGTTAAGGTCATTACTTTTAACTACATTACTTGAATGACACATTTCTAAAATAAGATTATGTATAATACATTTAAAAATAAATTATGTTCATATGTACTTCTGTTTGCGTTTTGTGACTGCTGAAGCATGTCTGATAATGGATGAGAAATTAATATATAGACATATTTAACTCATATATAACTTAAAGTAATTAGTAATGTGATTACATTTGTGCTAAATTAATGAATAAGATATTTGATTAAAATTTTAGAGATTGTAATTTGATTTAAGAATAATTAGTAATTTGTAGTGGATTACGTTTTTGAGCAACTTGCCCAACACTGACTATCTAATGGCGTTTTTGTGCAAGTTTAATGAAGGTGTATTGTAAAGGTTTCGCATTTTATAATATAATGTGTGTCAAAAACTAAAACTAAAATTAATTTGTGGTCGTTTTTAATTTAGTTTATTTTTAGAGTGATGAAATTTATTCTAGTTTAGTTTTAGTTTTACATATTTTATTTGTATCTTTAATTTAACAAAAATGTTTCTTTTAGTTTTCGTTAATGATACATAATGATGAACCACATGAGTTGAATTTCCACAGCAGGTCTATTTGGATACCGTCCAGTGAGTGTACTTGGCAGAACGCAATACTATGTGATTGCCACTTCATCCTCCCAGTTGGAAACCACTAAGTTTTGAAACGGGGGCCCCCAGGAGCAGAGTTTATTTAGCCTTGCCAAGCGCTCATTGAAGTGTCCGTGTGATACATAGCTTGTCCTGCCAAATTCCATCCTCATCTTCTCTGCTTGACAGACACTAGAGCATTGGTTTCCCCTTCTCTCTGTTGTATTAGCACAGCTCATCTAAATTCAGAGATAATCTCTCTCTCTCACACAGGTTCCTCACACTGTGTGACAGCAGTCCGAGGAGGGAGAGTTTCTTTGAAAATTCCACAGATGTCCTCTTTTCTTTCTCAGTGCAAGCCGATCGTTTGAAGTTGGCTGATGGGATTGCTTTAATATTCCTCAGATGTGGCGCAGAGCCTAATTTATTCTCAGTGTTCTGTGCTGCGATCAGTGTGTGCTAGCGCCGGCTCTTAGATTACATGCTTTATGGAGAGAGAGAGTTGATTGAGGGACGAATATACAGTATATATATGCATATGTGTCTATTATAATGACTGAAAAAAAGCTGAAAAAAATAAACGCTTGATTTTGTTTCTTAGACGTTGTTATGGAATCTCGAAGTGAATTTACTCTTCAGTTTAACTAGTGGCTAAGGTTTTCAGAGTGGATTTTTTTCAGAGCACATTGATTGCTACAGTGTTCAGGGTGGTTGCTTACTGTTGCGGTCAAAAGAGCCCACCACCAAGTCTCTATGATATTCTGGTTGCTAGGTGGTGGCTAGGGTGTTCTGCTGGTCTACCCCAGATATGGCTGGATCCCTCCTTTAGTGTAAATCTTTGGGATTTTTTTTGGGGCTGTTATCATCCATCAGGTGAAAATCATAAATCGCTTAGAAAAGTGATTGCATACCTCTTCTCAACAAGCCACATGATCTGAGAAATCATTCATGTATGCAGCTAGATATGCTCCAAAGTTTGATATTCAGGCAACCTGGTCTCAGAAACACGTTACTTTACCTACATTTTAACAAAATGATTTTTACCTGCCTCTTTGTGTGTATCAAGGCAATTTCCTCCTCAAATGAACACTAGAGGTGCTATAACAACAATGACTTCTATTCCCTTTCACACAAGAGTAAAACGGCAAATGATCAGTTCATAACACTTTCTTGGCCTGTTCCTCACACAATGCTATTTCTTAAGACATCAAAACATTTACTGTAGCACATGACCTTTAAATGTTAATACATCTTAACATTTGCATTATATAACCAACTACATTTACAAACTTGTTTGGCTGTGGTCAAATTGCACGGTAGCTCAACTGATGCAAGTTCACACGTGAGTTGAAAGTGTCATAGAAGCACCACAAAATGATGTGGCTGCTTCAGTAATTGCATTTTTCATGTCACATTTGCTTTTCATTACACTATCAGTTAGGTTTAGGGTAGGGTGGTAGGTTTTGTTGATTTAAACTCGATTAACCTAATCTGTTTGGGAGAAAAATGAACTTGCTTTTAGAGCCACACAATGGATTTTACCTCAGAACTGACACAATACGTCTTAGGTACCACGTAATATCATTTTGCAAAAAATCTCACCACTGTCACATAATTTTCATAATATCAAGCTGTTTTTGGGTTTAGGGGTATGTTCAAATCCCAAGTATGAGCAATAGTAATATTGAAACACAGACACCACTAATTAAATCTCTATTTATTGCCACACAACCAAGCACAATGGCAATGGCTCCTTGCTCGCCCCTTGCAGGGATCAAACCAGCAACCTTCTGGTTATACAGTGCCTCAGCATCCCCAGTGGTTGGGGTTTTATAACAGTAACATGCACTTCCTCCATTATCTAAGTCATAAAGAGAGAGAACAAAAAAAAAAAAAAAAAAAACAATGGCGCACCAACATGTCTCTTTTAGGACTCCATCACTCTGTGATTCTTGCTGTAATTGGTGTTAAAGCTCCAGGAGCCCAGATCAGCAGTAGAGACCACCTGCAGAGTGGTCCGCTGAATTAATGCCAGAATGGGCACCTCTATTATACCCCATGGAGCGCAAGCATTCACGTGTACATACCCCTACCCCTTGGCACGTGTACGTATTAAACCAAGACTATTGTGAAACACTATCTCCTCACACTTTAAGCCTGGACATGTTTACTGAATGTAAAAAATTTATAGAAACTCGTTGCCCTAAAAAAAGTAAATTTTTCTGTGGTAAACATTTTGGGTTGATTTAACTTATCTTAGTTTTGTTATCTTTGTTTTGACTCAAGTTACATTGATATAAAAATATTTTAAAAAAATGTTTTACTAAAGAAGTGACCTGTTTTGTTCAAATAATATAAATATAATACTTTTTTTTTTTTTTTTAAACACTCATGCACTATCTGCATAATTTATGCAAAGTGCACTGTACAATCACTGCCTTTTAAGACATTAGTAAATTGCTAAACCAACACAATAGAGATGACTTGTGAGGGAGGCACATACACCTCAGCAATGGTGACAAACAACAAACATCATTAAATAAAAAGATAAGCTCTGAACATCATCACACAACTATTAACTAACATGATGACAAAAACAACAACAGCAGCACAGATTAAGTCTGCAAACTGCAAACAATAAGCCTGTAACACTAAAACTGACCATACAAATATATTCATACTGCAATGCAAGCTGGGATCTGGCAAATCAGCAACATTGTTCAATATTAATTAGTTTGTTTAGACAAATTTGTTAAGCTAGTTGGGACAACATTTAGGGTGATATTGTTTGTCTAACATGTGTTTAGATTCAAAGTAATTTACATTTGTCAGTATCGAAGATTTTGCAATAAATTATGCAGAGTTAACTGACACCGATTTTGATTGATTTAACAAATGTTTTTCAGTTGATTTGGCAAATACACTATCTAATTCAACTTAAGTATACAAACTGATTCAATGAGAATGGACTAAAACAGGCTCAGATAAATTGATTGAACTGAAGAAGTCCAGAAGAATGAGAGAAATCATTAAAATCATCCACCCAACTCAAAACACTTACGTAATGGAGGTAATTTATTAGGATTTATCAGGGATAACAGTGCAGGGGAGGGCTGAGAGGTTTGCGGTTTCCATGACAACCACCAGAGAGATGGTTATTTGAGTATCATACAGACTGCATGCAAACTAAGCCTGGTGCATCTATGGAGGTCAGCTGCCAGTGTTTAAGTATGTTCATGTGACAGTGTGTCCCCTCTGAACTGTAACCCAAATAAATAAGCCACTGTAAATTACCTCAAACCAATGTTGCACTTGACTACAAATTTAAGACTTTATCATTCATGCAGCTCTAAAACTCAGCCATTATAAAACATGGAAAATTCTGTCATTTACTCATCCATATTCTCGCGTACCTTGAAATATGGTGCATCAAAACGAGTCAATGAGACAAACATCCAAATGACATCAAACGTTATTGTTTACGTGACTTATTATCATAAGTATGGAACCCTATCTGTCACTCACTCGATGTTGTGTCGATGTAGTGACACTAGGGGTCACTCTTGGGAGCCCCAAACACCTCTGCTTTTTAAAAAAAAAGGCCAATGAGAATTGGCGAGTGGAATTTGCATGCCACTCCCCCGGACATACGGGTATAAAAGGAGCTGGTATGCAACCACTCATTCCGATTTTTTCTTCGGAGCCGAGCGGTTCTATTCATTGAAGCTGAATTCATCCACGAAGTTCATTCACCTCATCTGCTGGATTCTACGGCGCATTTCATCGGCTTCTCTCCCTCTGCACCCATGGAGTGCAGAGAACGCCCCTGGGCGCTTCGGCAAAAACAACTAAAAGAGTATATTCTAAAAAGAGTATATTTTCTTTCTAAAAGAGCAGCACACACGGAACGTCTTTTTAAAGATGCCTTTCCGTTTGTGTGTTATTCCTGGTTGCAGTCAATATCTCTCCGCTTCTGACGGCCACGATCGCTGTCTTACGTGTCTGGGCACTGCCCACATGGAGACATCGTTCGTGGATAAGTCATGTCCTCATTGCGAGAACATGACCATGGCAACGTTGCGGTCGCGGCTTGCTTTCATAAGAAAGCAAGCCACCGCAGCAGCTCCCCGCACCGGTCATTCTACCTACAGGTTTGAGGCCGCGTCGGTTAGCACTGGGGATGATTTGGGGACATCAATGGGACCACCTCCGCCGGGTATCCCCCTACGGACCTCCCATTCCCCAGCACGGTCGCTTGCCCCGATCGGGCTCTCACACGAGACCACCGGCTCGTCTCAGTGTTAGTTCGACTTCTCGTTCGGAGCTCCGGAAGACGATGAGTTATCGAGCGCAGCATAGGAGAGTGGGCTCGTCCAGTCTGACACAGAGGCTTCGGCTGGGCTTCCTCCTTCGGGAACGGTCACCCAATCTCACGCCAACACAGAAATGACGGACATGCTTTCCCGGGTGTCCGTGAGCATCCCCTCCACTCTCCCCTGAGCCCTCGTGGCTCAACGATTGGTTCCTGGCCACGCCCGCCCCCGTTCCTTTCTTCTCGGAAGTGCATGAGGAGCTGACAAGATCGTGGGAGGCAACATTTACTGCCCGGTCCCGGTCTTTCAGCTCCCCCACTCTCACTACCCTCGATGGTGGAGCGGCCAGGGGGTATTTGGTGATCCCCCAGGTGGATAAGGCGCTCGTGGTGCACTTGTGTCCGCAGAGCACTGCCACCTGGCGTGGGCGCCCGAAGCTCCCGTCCAGGGCCTGTAAGTTTACGTCATCCCTGACGACTGTGGCCTGCGGTGCCGCTGGACAAGTCGCCTCTGCCCTGCACGCCATGGCTCTCCTGCAAGTACACCAAGCCAAGGCGCTAAAAGAACTGCACGAGGGTAGTTCTGACCCGGGATTGATGCAGGAACTGTGCTCGGTGACCGACCTCACTCTCCGGGCGACGAAGCCCAGCTGTGGCACAAACACGCCCACACGGGATTGGTTCCAGTGGACTATGGGGACGAGATTCCTCCTCCCCCCTCCTCGGCCAATCTTGTAGTGGGCGGCAGGAGCCAGGTAAATGCTATGATGTCCCTGGACTAAGCACGGCCACGGGGCTCGAGTCCCCTCGACGTGGCACCTCGAGCTCCGCCCCGCCGCGAGGCCCCACCCGCCGGTACGTCCGACGTGATCATTCTCTTGGTCCCCCTCGCCTGGAGTTTGGCCGCATGGCTCACGCTTTCCAACCCGTCGCGATGGCTGACCCGGACTGTCCGACTCGGCTACGCGATTCAGTTCACTAGACATCCCCCCAGGTTCAGCGGCATCCGCTTCACCTCGGTGAACAACAAGAATGCCGCTACCTTGCGTGCAGAAATCGCTACCCTTCTGCGCAAGGGCCTGTCCCTCCAGCCGAGATGAAAAAAAGGTTCTACAGCCCTTACTTCATCGTACCGAAGAAAGGCAGTGGGTTGCGACCAATCCTGGACCTGCGAATACTGAACCGGGCTTTGCACAGACTCCCGTTCAAGATGCTGACACACAAACGCATTCTAGCGAGCATCCGGCATCAAGATTGGTTCGCGGCGGTAGACCTGAAGGATGCGTACTGTCACGTCTCAGTCTTACCTCGACACAGACCCTTCCTGCGGTTTGCCTTCGAAGGCCAGGCGTACCAGTACAAGGTCCTCCCCTTCGGCCTGTCCCTGTCCCCTCGCGTATTCACGAAGGTCGCAGAGGCTGCCCTTGCCCCGCTAAGGGAAGTGGGCGTCCGCATCCTCAACTATCTTGACGACTGGCTAATCCTAGCTCACTCTCAAGAGTTGCTGTGCGCATACAGGGACCTCGTGCTCTGGCAAGCTCTCCCCAGTTCAGAGCATCTCTTTTCTCAGTTTGGAGTTGGACTCAGTCTCGATGACAGTGCTCGGTGCTGAACTGTCTGAAGGCGTTCAGACGGAGAACAGCGGTTCCACTGAAACTTTTTTGGAGGCTCCTGGGGCATATGGCATCCTCAGCGGAGGCCACACCGCTCGGGTTGATACATATGAAACCGCTTCAGCACTGGCTTCAGACTCGAGTCCTGAGATGGGCATAGCGCCACGGGACACATCGCGTGGCCATCACGCCGATCTGTCGCTACCTCTTCAGCCCTTGTACTGACCTTGCATTTCTACGGGCAGGGGTTCCCCTAGAGCAGGTCTCCAGGAGCGTCGTGGTTACAACAGACGCTTCCAAGATGGACTGGGGTGCCGTATGCAAAGGGCACACAACCGCCAGCTCCTGGACTGGCCCGCGGCTGCGTTGGCACATCAACTGTCTAAAGTTGTTGGCAGTACTGCTCGCCCTGCGGAGGTTTCGGCCGTTGATTCAGGGCAAGCACGTGTTGGTCCGGATGGACAACACAGCATCGCTAGCGTACATCAACAGCCAAGGTGGTCTACGCTCCCATTGCATGTCACAACTCACCCGCCATCTCCTCCTCTGGAGTCAGCAGCGCCTCAAGTCGCTAAGAGCCACTCACATCCCGGGCGACCTCAACACTGCAGCGGACGCACTGTCACGTCACGTTACCCTCAGGGGAGAGTGGAGACTCCACCCTTAGGTGGTTCAGCTGATTTGGAGTCGATTCGGTCGAGCACAGGTGGACCTGTTAACTTCCTGGGAATTCTCCCACTGCCCGCTTTGGTACGCCCTGACCGAGGCAAATATGCAAATATGCGTTTCCCCCAGTGAGCCTACTTGCACAGACCCTGTGCAAGGTCAGGGAGGACGAGGAGCAGATCATCCTAGTAGCACCCTACTGGCCCACCCAGATGTGGTTCTCGGATCTCACGCTCCTCGCGACAGCCCCCCACCCCCGACGAATTCCCCTGAGGAAGGATCTTCTTTCTCAGGGACGGGGCACCATCTGGCTCCCCCGTGACCAGAATCTCCACGTCTGGCCCCTGGACAGGACGCGGAAGACCTAAGTGGCCCACCACCCATGATGGTAGACAAGATCACTCCCTCTACGAGGCGCCTGTATGCCTTGAAGTGGCGTCTGTTCGCTAAGTGGTGTTCTTCCTGACGCGAAGACCCCCAGAGATGCGCAGTCGGATCAGTGCTTTCCTTCCTGCAGGAGAGGCTGGAGAGGCGGCTGTCCCCCTCCACCATGAAGGTGTATGTAGCTGCTATTTTGGCTCATCACGATGCAGTAGATGGTAAGTATTTGGGGAAGCACGACTTGATCATCAGGTTCCTGCGAGGCGCTAGGAGGTTGAATCCCTCCAGACCACACCTCGTCCCCTCATGGGACCTCTCCGTAGACCTTCGGGGTCTACAGGGAGCTCCCTTTCAGCCCTTGGAGTCAGCTGAGCTTAAGGCAATCTCTTTGAAGACTGCCCTCCTGACTGCGCTCACTTCCATCAAAAGGGTAGGGGACCTGCAGGCATTCTCTGTCATCGAATCGTGCCTGGAGTTCGGTCCGGGTTACTCTCATGTAATCCTGAGACCCCGACTGGGCTATGTGCCCAAGGTTCCCATGACTCCTTTTAGGGATCAGGTGGTGAACCTGCAAGCACTGCCCCAGGAGGAGGCAGACCCAGCCTTGGCGTTGCTGTGTCTGATGCGAGCTTTACGCATCTATTTGGATCGCACGTAGAGCCTTAGAAGCTCCAAGCAGCTCTTTGTTTGCTTTGGTGGACAGCGGAAATGAAGCACTGTCTCCAAACAGAGGATCGCCCACTGGGTCATTGACGCCATCACGATGGCATATCAGGCTCAGGACGTGCCACCCCTTGCGGAGTTACAAGCCCACTCCACCAGGAGAGTGGCGGCCTCCTGGGCTCTGGCCAGTGGCACCTCTTTGGCAGACATCTGCAGAGCAGCGGGCTGGGCAACACCCAACACCTTTGCGAGGTTCTGCAATCTCCGGGTTGAGCCGGTCTCGTCCCGTGTTGGCAGGCATGAGCAGGTAAGTTTCGGGACAACTGGCCGGGTGTACCGTTTGCGCATAGAGCCTTTCCCCTCCCTTGAGGTGAAGACGTGCGCTCATGACTCCCAGTCGTGTTCACAGACTGTGATCCCTGGATGACTTTCCTCCTTAGCCCTCTGGCAGTTGAGTTTGCGGAGAAACTCACTGACCGGCCCAGTACGTGCGCTAATGAGCCCCTGTACTGAGGTAGGTGCTCCGCATGTGCTGGTTCCCCGAAGGCGACCCCATGTGATATCCTCCGCAAAAAATTTTCCCTGATGGCAAACTGCGTCTTCCTTGGGCAGAGGCCCCTCTGCCCCCGGTCGCCATGCTCTGTAGAAACTCCTCCCCCTTCAGGTAGGACCTACTATGGGACCTCTCCACATGACATACTTCCGACAAGACTCGGTAAAACCATGTGACGTATTCCACTCAAAATACCCCCCCTATTTTTTGGTGGGGTGTGGTCTCCGCAGTGTCTTCTCCTTGGGAGGGACACCCCCTGACACAGACACTTATGGCTCCCAGTCAGTTAACAAATTCCACTCTTTTGGGGGAAAAAAGAGAGGGAAAAGAGGCCTCGGCTGGGCCAGCCTGTCCCTGTAGTTGGGCAGTCGACTTGTTCCCGATGGACCGTTCAACACCCATAAGAGCGTTGGGGGAGGTTACGTGACGGCCTGGTGCGCTGGCTGCGAGGCACACAGCAGTCTGCCCATCACACACCACCAGTTCACGTAACACAGTTCAGCTAGTTGTGGCGTTTTGTATAGGGACCCCTAGTGTCACTACATCGACACAACATCGAGTGAGTGACAGATAGGGAACGTCCTGGTTACTTTCGTAACCTCCGTTCCCTGATGGAGGGAACAAGACATTGTGTCCCTCTTGCCACAACGCTGAACTACCCGCTGAAATGGCCGGGACCTGGTCTCGGCTCCTCAGCACAAAACCTGAATGAGTGGTTGCATACCAGCTCCTTTTATACCCGTATGTCCGGGGGAGTGGCATGCAAATTCCACTCGCCAATTCTCATTGGCCTTTTTTCAAAAAAGCAGAGGTGTTTGGGGCTCCCAAGAGTGAACCCTAGTGTCACTACATCGACACAACTTCTCATTCCCTCCATCAGGGAACGGAGGTTACGAAAGTAACCAGGACGTTTCCATCCAAGTTATGAATTTAATATATGCAGGGGGAAAAAAGATCCATCCCGTGTGTTTTAGAGAACAAAACCATCACTACTGGGGAAATGGGTGCAAAATGGAAATAAAAATGTAAGTTAAAGCCACTGTGGCTCTTTTATGTAATAAATTCCTACTTTAGGTTTAGAGCGCGCAGACAAAACGCTTGCGTTCAACAACAGATGCCTTATGTCTGGGAGCAAAAGCGTATCGTGCAGTTCTGGGAGGTAACAGTAGCCAATAATTTTGATGACAGACTTTGTGCTTACTGAATAACCAGAGCAACATTTGAAATGCTATACGTTGATACTGATGATATTCTTTGAGCAAATTAAGTATTCACATGGTTTGTTGAGGCAAAGTCACATGATTTTTTTTAAACAGAATGCACATCTATTTTCCTATATAAATTCTTTAGGAATAAATTCTATAAATGTGTTTCCATCAGAGTTTATGTGCATGTCATCTTATTGATTAAAACAGAAGCGAGCATCTATGTTTTTTATTTAAACATTTCGTTTTGTGAAATCCAAAAATTCACAAAAATCTGTGGATGGAAACCCTGTTATTGATGCCAAACCTAGAGTGACTTTTCTTCACAGTTTGCATGAGTGTAAATTAGTGAAATAATCAAAACCTACATAGTTCATCAAGAAAATTTTAGAACTTCTTGGTGTAATGCTGCATTCCATTCAACACAGAAAGTTTGATTTTCCAACTACCTACTAGGACACCTGAAATGGAACACAACTTGAAGTCGGAATTCCAACTTGGAAACTCATGCGGAATTCTTCAACTCTGATTTCGCCGAGATGCAGTTGTGTGACATCACACAAACTTGTCGGCAACCTGGGAGATGTACAAAGTAAGTGTTAAACATTCACTTTATTAAGTAATATCAATTAATGAGTCAAAGTTCCTACATTACATGATATTAAAGCTTGTTTAACAACCGCCTGCAGAGACAGGTGTACAAAACATGGTAAATTATACTCTCTTTTGATAATCGTACACCTGTAGCACAAATGCTAGCGCTGCAGCTCTGTTTATCTATTGGGTTGCTAAGAGACATCTCTGGTGACAGGCGATGGAATGCCGTTATGGTCGGATATCTGAGATATCACATAGGAATATCCCATTTCCGACTTGAATGGAATGCAACATCTGCCTACCACAAGTCAAGTCATTTTTATTTGTATAGCGCTTTTCACAACACACATTGTTTCAAAGCAGCTTTAAAGGAAATCATGCATTAACAAAAAATTAAACTGTAATATCTATAAAGTCTTAGAGTGATCATTGTGTAGTTTGATTAAATATGATGGTAAATTGTGTATAGAAATTAAATAATTAAATAATAATTGTATTTAGAGCCCCTATGAGCAAGCTGAAGGCGACTGTGGCAAGGAACACAAAACTCCATAAGATGTTGGTTAATGCAGAAAAATAACCTTGAGAGAAACCAGGCTCACTGTGGGGGCCAGTTCCCCTCTGGATAAACAACATGAACACAATGCCAATATTAGTTATTTATGTGCAGTGCAAGTAAATTGTAAATTAAGTAAGTGTTAAGGTCCATGTTTTTTTGGGGGTTTTTTTATAAAAAAAGAAACACACGATACCGTGTACCTAATTATGCATAGCATCTTCTATAATCTATGAGGCTTTAAATTATTCATTCAAGTCTTCCATTTTAATTAGGTTAAGCCCTTAAGCATCATAAAAATTTGGTCTATTAAAAGCCCCCATCAGGTGAGTGTAGCAAATGGGACTCAAGATGGTGCCGAGTATGGCTGCTGTGTTGCAAGCTCCGACACAACATTGTAGTGTTTTGTTTGTTTTGTTTACAGTTCTTATGTTTTTTGTTTTGGATGTTGTCTGCCTTATTGTCTACGACAGACAAACACTTTTAGACATTGGTTCAGCAATTACACACCGTAAACCGGACTTCAAATTCCTCAATGCCGACCCGCTGTTTACAAACACACCAGCGGAGCCCTTTGTCTGGGCTGCCCGGCTGCGGAAACGCAGGAGGAAAAGGGGAAATAGAGCCGGCGTTCTCATCAGAGTAAGATGTCGTGCAAATCGACCCCCGCTACCCAGTATTCTACTGGCAAATGTTCAGTCTCTGGATAACAAGCTCTGCGAGCTGAAAGCGTGGATCTCTTTCCAACGAGAGACTGCTGCATTATCTGCCTAACAGAAACTTGGATGTCTGCTGAGATTCCAGATTCAGTCATTGAACCCGCGGGGTTCTCCGTGCGCCGGGCGGACAGAGCGAAAGACCTTTCAGGTAAAAGCAGAGGTGGTGGTGTATGTTTTATGATCAACAAATCCTGGTGTGATCAGAGGAACGTACATTCTATCAAGTCTTTCTGCTCTCCTGATCTGGAATTTCTCATGCTTCTGTGTCAACCATTCTGGCTACCGATGGAATCCACAGCGGTCATTATCACTGCTAGGTACATCCCGCCACAAGCTGACACAGACCGGGCACTCAAGGAACTGTATGGGATTATAAGCAAGCAGGAAACCGCGCACCCTGAGGCCGTGTTCATTGTGACCGGGGACTTTAATAAAGCCAGTTTCAGATCAGTCGCACCAAAATACCACCAACACATTAGTTTTAACACACGAGGGGACCGGGTTTTGGACCATTGCTACTCTCCCTTCCGGGACGGCTACAAATCCCTCCCCCGCCCACCATTTGGCAAATCGGACCACTCTTATGTTCTGCTTCTGCCCGCTTATAGGCAGAAACTGAAACAGGAAGCACCCACCCTCAGAACCATCCAGTGCTGGTCGGACCAATCAGACTCTACGCTACAAGACTGTTTTGATCACGCGGACTGGGAGATGTTCCGGTCCGCCTCTGATGACGACATCGAACTTTACGCTGATAGCGTAACATGTTTCATATGAAAGTGCGTAGAGGATGTTGTTCCGACCAAAACAATACGGATCTACCAGAACAAGAAACCTTGGATTAATAGCGATGTTCGCGCGGCACTTGATGCGCGGACCTCCGCTTTTAATTCCGGGAATGCGGAGGAGCATAAACAAGCCAGTTATGCCCTCAGAAAAACTATAAGATCAGCAAAACATCAGTACAGGAACAAGATTGAAGGACAGTTTAACACCACCAACTCTAGAAGCATGTGGCAGGGAATTAACATCATCACAGACTTTAAAGGGAATAAAAACTCTGCCGTGAACACCGCTGCCTCTCTCCCGGATGAGCTAAATACTTTTTATGCTCATTTTGAGGGAAATAACACCGCCCTCGCGGAGAGAGCTCTCGCGGCCGAAGCTACAGAGGTTAGTTCACTCTCCGTCTCTGTAGCAGATGTAACAAGATCCTTCCAACGGGTGAATATCCGCAAAGCCGTGGGTCCAGATGGCATTCTGTATCTGTGCGGGTCCACTGTAGAGAGCATCTTGACTGGCTGCATCTCCGCCTGGTACGGCAATAGCATCGCCCACAACCGCAAAGCACTGCAAAGGGTGGTGCGAACTGCCAGATACATTATCGGAGGTGAGCTTCCCTCCCTCCAGGACATATATACCAGGCGGTGTGTGAAAAAAGCTCGGAGGATCATCAGAGACTCCAGCCACCTGAGCCATGGGCTGTTCTCACTGCTACCATCAGGCAGGCGGTATCGCAGCATCAGGACCCGCACCAGCCGACTCCATGATAGCTTCTTCCCCCAAGCAATCAGACTTTTGAACTCTTGATCTCCCACGATCAAAATACATCAGCACTGCACTTTATTACTCGTACTCTTATATCTCACACCGGACTGTCATAAATTATATTATTATTATTATATTATATTCTCTCTTAACAACACACTGGCAACTTACTATCAACCGACAGCCTGAATGTCAATACAGTACAATACAACCTACTGTACATTATATATACTTTTTTATTGTATAATGTGTATTCTATATGGTGTGTATTGTATACTGTACATTGTATGTTATTATTTGTATATTGTGTTGTGTTTAATTATGTGTATATTTGACTTTAAATTGTGTTGTAAATCTGATGTTATTGTAAATTGGTATATGTCTCATCACTGTCACGACTACTATGTTGCTCGGAACTGCACCTAAGAATTTCACACACTATTGCACTTGTGTATATGGTTGTGTGACAATAAAAGTGATTTGATTTGAAATAAATAATTGGGACACATTTCTGGTCCACTCAGCCATTTTCCTTAATTATAATTAGTTTAGCTATTTTACCTGGTGTACATACACTGATCAGCCACAACATTAAAACCACCTGCCTAACAGTGTGTAGGTCCCCCTTGTGCTGCCAAAATAGTGCCAACCCAGTTACAGAAATACTCGAACCAGTCCGTCTGGCACCAACAAGCATCCATGCGATTATCTAATCAGCCAATCATGTGGCAGCAGTGCAGTGCATGAAATCATCCAGATATGGGTCAGGAGCTTCATTTAATGTTCACATCAATCATCAGAATGGGGAAAAATTGTGATCTCAGTGATTTGGACCGTGGAATTATTGTTGGTGCCAGACGGGCTGGTTTGAGTATTTCTTTTACTGCTGATCTCCTGAGATTTTCACGCACAACAGTCTCTAGAATTTACTCCGAATGGTGAAAAACACAAAAATCATCCAGTGAGGGGCAGTTCTGCGGACGGAAATGCCTTGTTGATGAGAGAGTTCAACAGAGAATGGCCAGACAGGTTTGAACTGACAAAGTCTACGGTAACTCAGACAACCACTCTGTACAATTATGGTAAGAAGAATATCATCTCAGAATGCTATTTTGAGATGCGGGTTGGCACTGTTTTGACGGCACGAGGGGGACCTACACAATATTAGGCAGGTGGTTTTAATGTTGTGGCTGATCGGTGTATATGTGGTGACTGATTTTATTGTAGCTGAAGACAGCAGATGCAGATGTAAACCTGATTTTTCTTGACTTTAAAGGATGAGAGAGGAGTGCACTGACAGAAGGTGTAGAACACAAGGTGCTATTTACTTTTTCAATGAAAAATTTATCTCTGCAGGCTCCTTTACACAGGGGGAACTCATTTATTCCAAACCAAGCATTGAAAAGCACATGCACAAAGTTTTACTGACTATTTGATGGCTATTCAATTCTGAGGGAGTTAGACAGTTAGTAATTTTGAATAAGGAACAACAGTAGCCAATATGATGACATAATTTTCATTTTTGGGTGAACTACCCCTTTAAGACAGTATGGAATGGTTTTTTCGTTGTTTACATCAAATTCAATGGCATCCACTCTGACTGAAGTCTTTAAGAGCTCTATTTTTAACATGTTCTCCATTTGAAGTGGTTTGTAGCGATCACCTTGTGCTCCTCAGAAATCTTTGGTTGTTAGCACAGAATAAATTCAGTACCTTTTTTTAAAGCCTCACATTATGGTGCTGCCTGCTTAATTTGATGTGCTAACCATAGAGGTCAGGTTATCTTTCTCATCTGAGTCACAGCAGCTCTCTGGCCCCCAGCAGCCGAGAGATTTTGGAGCACCGCAGAGCAACAGCCTTGTAATTTATTCTGACAGTGCACTGATGCGCCTGCTAATGGCCTCTGCTCGGGCTCAGACAAACTCCATCTATTATTGCATATTGATTGACAGGGAAATGAAGGGCATTGTTTTGGTTTGGAGAGAAATGCATTTAAGAAGAAGAGAAAAAGTCTGCTGTAAGACATTGTTCTCTATTTGTCATAACTTAAGAGTTTTCGGTAACACTTTACAGTAAGGTTCCATTTGTTAACATTAGTTAATGCATTGGGTATCATGAACAAACGATTTTTACAAGCGTTTATTAATATCTGTAATTTGTTAATGTTAGTTAATACACATACAATTGTTCTTTGTTTGTTCATGTTAACTAATGTAGTTAACTGATGTTAACAAATGGAACCTAATTGTAAAGTGTTAGTTTTCTTTCCTCCAATGCCTGAATCCAAAATGTTCACTGGGAAATTGACATGCTGTTTCCAAATGTTCATGTACCCAGAAATACACCCCATTCTTACAAATTACTGAGAAGTAGACATTTATGCATCAATTGAATACTCAAAGCGCGTTGCGCAAGCAACCTCTGAGACACGTGTTCTCGTCCCATGAAAACCAGCAAGTAGTGATGTTCTCATAAACAATGGTGAGCGTGATTCGGAGGTTGCATTTTCGCTCTAAAATTACATTTTTACCCCACTGATGGTTAAGTTTAGGGTTGAGTTTGGGTCAGGGGGTAGAGTTCATAAAATATGCATTCCTGTTCACTATTACATCAAGTACAACTAAAAATAAAACTCACATTTGGTGCCACCCTGTGGATATTTCACCCAGAAATTGGAGCTCACACATGTTCTAAAGTTTACAACACTTCCAACTTTGGCCACTGGGGGCAGTGATTCGTTTTTCTCATTTCAGCAGCAAAACTTTCGGCCTACTGTTGCCGAATTCACAGTGCGATCGCTCTGCTAAAGCACTGCTGCATTCTGAAATGTTAGAACACAATTTATAATGCAACACAAGTACACATTGCATTCTAGGTGCAAACCTGCCTCAAGGGACACTATAAGAGGCATTAGTGTGACTATGGTCATTTTTTTTCTTTCAGGTCTACTGTCATGGTGGAGCAACAGATTGAAGAGTATCTTGCTGAGCAAGTTAGCTGAACTATCGACATGTTTATTGCAAGTGACCTAGTTTAACGGCAAAGACATTTGAGGGTAACTCTATCACCCCCTTGAGTACTGAGTTTTTTGTTACTGCAACAGTAACACAAGAATACTGTATAGGTTTCTTGCATTATTTCGCCAAAGTGCAATGACAAAAAAGGTAGTCCTGTCCCTAGCTTATGCCACTGGTTGAGCCAAGTCAGACCGCTCAAACAAACATAACAATGTTTCGATAGTGCCAAAGTGTTTACTCTTATTAGAAACATAAAAATTACAAATGGCTTATTTACAGTTATCTCTTCATATTAAATTTGGAAGTATTTCAACATTTCATATTGGATGTTTTCCCATACAATTCGAGTTGATTTGGCACCCTTATGCATTGCATGTTTAGCATTAGGGCTGAAACGATTAGTCAACGTAATTGACAATATTGACAATAAAAAATTGTAGACAAAAATGTTCATTGTCGAATAGCTGTTTGATCTTATTTAACGTAACATGTGATCACATTAAACTCTAATGATGGCGTGCGAGAGCAGCACTGCAGTTCCCGCCTTACTAAGGAGAGAAAACATAGCTCACAGTCCAGATGTACTCTAAACTTTCCAAACAGCTTCACGTGATGTAGATCGCAAAGTATGAGGAAATTATAATGCAAAAATACAAAATAAGTAAATACAGAATCACTCTCATTGTGGAATAAGCGGAACTGGAGCAAAACTTGCGTGTCGAGCGTCTTTAAAGGAAACACCCCGGCGTTACAAGTAAAGCCAGATGAGCACTTTGATCACGGCTATGGCTTCAGAACCCATGTTTTATCAGTGAGGGGTTGGATGACTCGTCAGACCGCGGTTCTACAGATCAAACAAACCCGGAATGACCATCACTGACACTTTCATAATATCAAAGGCCCTGGGAGAGACGAGCTAGGCATGAAACTGTCTGAAGATGTGTGATTCTCTCAGGCTGTTGCAGAATAGTCTCACTTCTCCCAATGGACCTGGTGCTGGGGCAACAAAACCAGTGACACAAATTGGCTTTCAAGTACTGACATGTAGGTAAAAATCAAAATACACAATATTGCAGTTACACCTCATTCTCTAATATATTTTATTGTTTGAGTTACCTTGTCCTTGGACGTCCTTCTTGCCTAGAAAGGATTAATCTCTCTCTCTCTCTCTTTTAAAATTGATGTGTGACGTTAGAAACAAATGACAAACTCCAATGTAAGATATAAGGATATAAGAACAGCCATATTTTGCTGTTTGTCTTCCCATCTTCATTCTTATGGGACTCTAAAGACGCTGACGTCTCCCCCAGTCCTAATTAAACTCACTTCACACATAATTAAACAGACTTCATCGAAGTTCAGATTTGAAAAAAGAACCACAGAAAGGTGCAGTGGAAAAGACATGAAAATATAAATCAAAACAACTCTAGTCCCAGCAGTTGGACAGAAAAACTGACAGGAAGCTTAGTAGCTGGAAAATCAAATTAATTTAATCCTCACCTCTACTTAACTGTGATAAACCTAGATAATGATTGATTGCATAATGCAGCGTTTTCATGTATTTATTCATGCTGTTGACGTCCAAGTTTCCATGCTGATTTGAGTACACATCCTCTGAGATTTCAGCAGTCTTTGCTGGTATTTTTTACACTAATTCCTGCCTAAAAAGGTTACCTGGCTATTGCCTGTCTAAGATTGATGTATGACTGGTTTTTATTTGGGATGCACCGATAGGAAATTTTTTTGGCTGACACTGATAATGATTTTGACAAAAACCTATATGCCGATACCGATATTTTGCCACTTACAGATCACTGTTTTGCTCAGGAATTATGCTTGTACAAAATGTACAAAGACATACAAAAGCTTTTTTTATTATTATTATTGTTCTAACAATAAATAATTCTCACTGAACCTTGATTGGATCTGCTGAACACATGACAGGTAAAAATTTTAAAAAGAGCCACGCACAATGAAAGATAAATAGAAGATAAAAACATAGAAAAGAAATAACTAAATATCATAGCATAACGATTGATTGTGACCAGATTTTATGCCGCAAAGCTTACCTGACAAAACAATTGTAAATAATGGTGATTGTGGCAACTAGCGAAACTTCAGTGAAGACAGCACCTTACAAATGTTAGTTGAACGCTTTACCATCACCCCAATCTGTGTGAATATGTACATTGTTCGACATAAGAGTTGGACTGAGGTTGGCTAATGCGCTATAGCTAGCGGTAACACATTGCATGCATTTGAAACGTCACTTCCGTCAGCTCAAAATGGCAAATACTTCCATGTAGTAAAAAACCGTTAGTGTTCTATTTGGGATGATAATACACTTTGAAACTTCATACACTATAGCTGAGTGCATCGTGTAAGTGTGCAGTGCAAACTGCATCATCTGGGACACAGCTACTGTTTACTACATATTAGAAAGGCAGAAGGGGACTAAGACTCTTTCTTGACATTGAGACTAAATGCTCTTAATTTGTGATTATGATACACTAACAGCAGGTAATCAAAAGGTATGCCAAGCCAACCCTTGATTGATGCAGTTGAGACAAAGCTAAAAGCAACATTATGGATTTTTCATGGAGATTTGTGTGATTCAAGCAATACTTGTTATCAGTCTGGACTTTCAGTAATGTAGTCTTCTAGGGCATGATGCGGTCTTGGCCAATATTAGACTAATAGTCGCTAATCACAAAGAGGGAAAGCAAAGCAGTGATCAAGCACCAGCTCTCCTACTGCTGCGCTAATGACATTAACTCCAGATACACAAGCTAATCAATCCATAAAAAGTCGCTGAAGACTTCAACCAAAGATATTAACGACAGTTAACAGACTTCAAATTTAAACGTGTGAGGATAATTTTTTTAAAGATCATAATTAGTGTGTGCCTTACGTTTTGAAAGTGACTTTGACTTTAAATTAGCATTCCATATTGCTCATCAGCACACTGTGGAGATCAATTGGAGTGGATGAAAGCTTGTGTGATTATCTCTAATGCAGAATTTTGTGATACATGACTCGCCAAAGACTGATTCATGCTGCATTCTTGAGTTCAATGCTATTTGGCTAGCACAGAAGCACAATGCTTTCATGCAATTCTATCCCCTTACATTTACGATTCACAATAGTGTATAAATATAGTACACTATGTACTGTTCTTGGGTCTCTATGAATAGATACCTGATAGTGGAAAAGCAGCTTTAGAGTCTTGGGGGTGTGCTCTATTGACATGGGCCAATAAGCAACCTCCCAGAACACCCAACCATCCACCTAGCAATGCCCTTGCAACCACCCAGAACAACTTAGCAACTGCATGGAAACACCCTGGCATTATGGGGCCGAATTTTGCACAGGCATCAAACACAATTTAGTACATGATGTTGATTACATAAAATTCATCAATGTGATATCTTTGTGCTGTTGTATATGAGATTTTCTTTGGCATATGCTATGTGTAGTTTTCTGCCGCAAGTGTATTCTTTCATTGGCAAATAATGTATTTCTGATTGTGTGTCATTGCACACTACTTTCAAAGGGGGGAAAAAGACACACACAAACACTCTCACACAGTTAACAAAGGCGACAATGTTCCTGGAGGTCATTTAACTGTCACAGTTTGTGTCTATATGAACCCACACCTTCATCTTTCTCTATTTATTGATCCTGTTCCCACAAGTTCGTTTCTAACAATGGTTAAATGTGGTTTGCTATGAAACAGTCCAGCACAAACAGACACATATTTGGGCCCCTGAGGGAGATTCTTGGAAAAGGTCTAATCATTACTGATTTCTCTGTATCACTGCATCAGTTTTCCAGGTTAGCAGCCCACCATCCAAATGACAACTAGCCGAAGAAACATCCGCACCCTGTGGCACTAACTTGAACCATGGAGAGTGTTTGATGACGTCAAACATTCATACATCTCCTCAAGGGACACGACCAGTGGCGGATTTAGGCATGGGCAACATGGGCAGCCAGGGCGGCATCCTGCCGGGGGCGGCACGGGGCGCTTGCCAGGGGGCGGGTTCGCCCAGGGCACCATACAAGCTAGAGCCGCCACTGGACAGGACAGTCAGCTTCCAAGAGATAAATTAGAAAAACCACCAACCAACAAATTAACATGAATACAGATTCAATTGTGGTGGGCTGAGCGAAGGAAGATGACACCATTTATACGCAAGTCTCTTTTTTCTACCTGCTGCTAGATTTTTTTAGTTGATTTCAAAGACATTTGACTTTGACATTAGGTATAGCTTTAAAGGCTATTGACTATAACATCTAAAGGGATCCATTTCACACATGAATAAGGATGAGTTGATGCCTTAACAAAAGTCAATGAAATTGGTAGACAGTTCAACTCAATAAATGACACACCTGGGTTATGAACTATATTTAAATCTATTAAGAAAAATGTTCTAAGACCATTTACACATTTCAGCTGCTCTTTCTAAAGATCCAATAAATGATTTGACACATTTCCTATTGAAACAGGAAGTTGGCTCTGGAAATATTGAAGGGTTTGTCCTTTATTTAAAAAGCTAACATCCTTTGTCACAGTCTGGCAAAACTATGATTTGCTGAATGAATTAGAGTAATATAGGACATTTTTGGCACTTTGAATGTCCACAATTTACTCATTGTCACCTCACCACTGCAGACCAACAAATGTATTACATGTACTATATGACAGCCCAGCTACAGTAGAATATGGTAATAATATAGAGCAAGAGATGTGCTGCGCTTAGGTGTCCACATTTTCCAATTTCCGAGATTACCCTAATTCGGCATACTTGTATTGCTAGTTGGAAAATGTGGTTTTAAAGTAAAAGAGGCATTCTTATGCTAGAAAAAGAAAATCAATTATAAATGGCCTTGCACTGAACAAATATATTTTTTAAGATAATTTGTTATGTAAACATGAGCTAGACGGATGTCTTTGACAGCTGCAATACGTATCACTATTTTTTTTTAGCTTGTTGCGCAGGAGTGCAGTGTTTTTTAAGAAGCTGTGTCAAGTTAAAAATAACATAATCTGTTAAAAACACGCCTCGAGACACCTGCATTCTGTTCCAAACATTGCACTTCATCAAGCCTTTTTTTTTACACATACGCATTCAGTGTGAACGGCCCCTGAGAAGTTTATTTTGTCAACTTTTAAGAATTCACCGATATAAAAACTGCCTCAAAATTACTAGACTTTTGACTTTATGTGGTTTTTAAACAGCTGTTAAATATGCCAAGGACTCATCTAAGTTTTATTCCTTTTCTCTCTCTTTCTGTTTTTCTGTTTAGCCTGTTAGCTGTCAGTCCATTACAGATGTCAGTAGTGGTTTAGATCATACAGATGCTCCCTGCCCTCGGTTGATGTGACTGCTCACACTAAACTCTAAAGAGGCACTTTTAATTATATTATTTTCTTAATAGCTGTCAGTTAGGGCTGCAACTAATGATTATTTTGATAATCGATTATCTAACGATTATTAGAATGATTATTCGACTATTCGGCAATTATAGCAATGATAAAATCATTAGCTCTTAACTGATTATTCAGCTTGTGCCCCGACTTAAAAGGTTGTATTAAACGTGTTTGCTAACAATAAAGATGACAAAATCATCTTTTAAAAAATACCTCTAAATGACATTCACTGAATTAAAGGGAAAAAACATACTTTTTATTAAGTTTAATTCAGTAAAGAAATTCACTGCAAAAAATCCTATTGTTATCAAGTGTTTTAGTCTTGTCTAAAAATCCTTAAAACAAGATACATTTACTTGAGAAGCAACATATAAGATATTTAGATTTACTTTTAGAGAATGTCTCTTAAATATAAGTGTATTTTGTATATAATGTATTTTTTCACTTGGTTATACTTCTGCGAGTGCAGTAAAGATAAAATATACTTACATGCAAGATCTATTCTCTAAAAGTAAGTCTAAATATATATGTTGCTTCTCAGGTGAATGCATCTTTTAAAGGATTTTTAGATATTTTAAAATATTTGTATTTTTATTATTATATTCAACATTCTCAGATAACAATTTTTTCTTCTGCAGTATAGCTGCTAATGTAAATGCACATTGTCTTAAAGGAGATTTAGATATTTATATTGGAAAACAAGCCAAAACAAAAACAAATCCAAAACTTATTTGGTAGTAGTTTATAATGGGGTGAAGACTACCCTCTCTCACCTTTCTCTTCACTTCAATCCATCTTTAACTCACAAAAAACAAACTTTCTCTTATTAATAAAGCTGTGTATTGCCAATTTTCTTCACGATAATGCACAGTGACATACGGTTGAAGTCAGAAGTTTACATACACTTAGGCTGAAGTCATTAAAACACATTTTTTATCCGCGCCACCGATTTCATATTAGCAAACTTTAGTTTTGGCAAGTCGTTTAGGACATCAACTCTGTGCATGATATGAGTCATTTTTTCAACAATTGTTTACAGACCAACTGTTTCACTTTTAATTGACTATATCACAATTCAAGTGGGTCAGAAGTTTACATACACTAAGTTAACTGTGCCTTTAAGCAGCTTGGAAAATTCCAGAAAATTATGTCAAGCCTTTAGACAATTAGCTTCTGATAGGAGATGTACTGAATTGGAGGTGTACCTGTGGATGTATTTTAAGGCCTAACTTCAAACTCAGTGCCTCTTTACTTGACATCATGGGAAAATCAACAGAAATCAGCCAAGACCTCAGAAAAAAATTGTGGACCTCCACAAGTCTGGTTCATCCTTGGGAGCAATTTCCAAACACCTGAAGGTACCACGTTCATCTGTACAAACAATAGTACGCAAGTATAAACACCATGGGACCATGCAGCCATCATACCACTCAGGAAGGAGACGCATTCTGTCTCCTAGAGATGAATCGTAGTTTGATGCGAAAAGTGCAAATCAATCCCAGAACAACAGCAAAGGACCTTGTGAAGATGCTGGAGGAAACAGGTAGACAAGTATCTATATCCACAGTAAAATGAGTCCTATATCGACATAACCTGAAAGACCTGGAAGGCTGCTCTGCAAGGAAGAAGCCACTGCTCCAAAACCACCGTAAAAAAGCCAGACTACAGTTTGCAAGTGCACATGGAGACAAAGATCTTACTTTTTGGAGAAATGTCCTCTGGTCTGATGAAACAAACATTGAACTGTTTGGCCATAATGACCATCATTACGTTTGGAGGAAAAAGGGCGAGGCTTGCAAGCAGAAGAACACCATCCCAACCTTGAAGCATGGGGGTGGCAGCATCATATTGTGGGGACGCTTTGCTGCAGGAGGGACTGGTGCACTTCACAAAATATATGGCGTCGTTAGGAAGGAAAATTATGTGGATATATTGAAGCAACGTTTCAAGACATCAGCCAGGAAGTTAAAGCTCGTCACAAATGGGTCTTCCAAATGGAAAATGACCCCAAGCATACCTCCAAAGTTGTGGAAATATGGCTTAAGGACAACAAAGTCAAGGTATTGGAGTGGCCATCACACAGCCATAACCTCAATCCGACAGAAAATTTGTTGGCAGAACTGAAAAAGCATGTGCGAGCAAGCAGGCCTACAAACCTTGACCCAAGTTAAACAATTTAAAGGCAATGCTACCAAATACTAACAAAGTGTATGTAAACTTCTGATCCACTGGGAATGTGATGAAAGAAATAAAAGCTGAAATAAATCATTCTCTCTGCTATTATTCTGACATTTCACATTCTTAAAATAAAGTAGTGATCCTAACTGAAATAAGACAGGGAATGTTTTCAACATTTAAATGTCAGGAATTGTGAAAAAATTTGTTTAAATGTATTTGGCTAAGGTGTTATGTAAACTTCTGACTTTAACTTTCTGTATATTATGATTCAATAATTCACGAGCCATCATGTTATAATCTAGCTGCATTAAGCATGCGCACTCGAGGGATGAACGTCCCCGTGACAGAGTGTACATCAGCCAGGTGCAGCTTCAATCTCTGCCCCTGAGACTGGGACACTTTGCGCAACTCATAGAAGAGGCACTGACCGCATAGAGAAATGCCAGTTTCAGAGTTTGTTGTTATTTACATGATCTGCTTCCGTATTATTTGAACTTTAATAAAGCTATAACGCATTAAATATAACTGCATTAAAGATGGAACGCCGGGGTGTTTCCTTTAAAGACGCTCGACACGCAAGTTTTGCTCCAGCTCCACTTACTCCAAAACGAGAGTGCTTCTGTATTGACTTATTGTGTATTTTTGCATTATAATTCTCTCATACTTTGTAATCTGCATCACCTGAAGCTGTTTGGAAAGTTTAGAGTTCATCTGGACTGTGAGCTGTGTTTTCTCTCCTTAGTCAGGTGCGAACTGCAGTGCTGCTCTCTCGCGCCATCAGTAGAGTTTAATGTGATCTCATGTTACGTTAAATGAGATCAAAGGACTATTCGACAACGAAAAATGTTTTCTCGCTATGTGTTTTCTTGTAACAGTTTCATTTACAGTGTAATCATTTTAACATTAACTTCTGGTCTATTAAACTAACGCTCCCTTGTGCTCTTTACATTTCACACTGCAGCAGGGGTGGAGTAGGGGGTAGGGGGACCCCACTCGCAACTGCCGTTTTGGTCATTTTTTGTCTTGGGCACAATTTAGTTTTTTAGAGGTGGAAACTCTGTACAACCGCAACTCACATGTGTCCACTTAATCCACGTGAAACTTTACTATGTGCTGTATGGTACATTGAGAAACATTTATAACTTATTATTGTTATTAAGTTGACTTTAATTTATATTTAATTTTGCATTATAAAGTAACTATCAATTGTTGAGGTGTAACAAATTCTAGTTGTATTTGATACAGTGTGTGTCCCAATAGTACCCATTTAATCGTATACCACCTGCCATTTTTTGCATAAAAAACTAGTGTCAAAAAACACTTTTACTTTTTCACTCCCACTGTGTGAGTGTGAGATTTGTCAGCTGAGAAATGACTCACACACGTATGCTAAATAAAGACTATACAGTATTTTCGACGAAACCTTGAAATAACCATGGCCTATTTGTTTTGGGCCCCTTTTATAATGCTAAATCCACTGAAAAAAAAAAAAAACCCAAAACAAATATTTATTTACATATTTATGCAGTTGTCATTTATGCAGTTGTGCTCCTTGTGCATATGTCCATTTGAATAATCCTTACAAAAAAGTACTATGGAGGTACCATGGTACATTGATGGTGTAATATGGTGGTAATACCATAGTTCTAAATGATTACCGTATCCATATATCATGCTATTTACATGATTACTCCAAGGTATGTCAATAAATACAATAGTGCTACCATTTTATTAATTGAAAAAAAAAAAAAAAATTTTTTATATATATATATATATATATATATATATATATATATATATATATATATATATATATATATATATATATATGTGTGTGTGTGTGTGTGTGTGTGTGTGTGTGTGTGTGTGTATGTATGTATGTGTGGTATTATCATGGTACATTTCCAAAAAGCATGTAGTCCCATAGTACTTTTTGTTAGTTGGGTCAATGGTTTGTATAGCACTTTGAAATAAATATTTCTTCAAAGCAATTAAAAAAAATAAAAAATAAAAGTGTAGTGAATGCAGAAAGGTAAATCATGTGATGCTACACTAGAATATACCAGATAAGTGAGTGTACAGAACGATTGTAGAGATGGATAAAGTAGTGGGTGTTTTATTGGAGCCATTGAGTGAACTGAATGAGTCAGTCATTGAGTATGAATTACAGTGAGTAATCAGCTCTCCATTCACAACCTGCTGTCCTGCTCTAACTTCCATTTAGTCCCCTTGTGGAGTTCATAATAACTTTTAAATGCTCACTTTGTGCTCTGTAAAAAGTGAAAACATGGAGTTATTCCCTTAAGGAGCTATTTCCACCTGATCTGACCCTTAAAGGTTACTTTTGTTAACACAAAACAAAATACAAATACATTTTGTATTTGCCCTACAAATGTAAAATGCAAAAGCTATGGCAACACTGAACCCAAAAAATGGCTTCAAAATTTGTCCAGCCAAATGTGGTTATAAAATAATTTCACTCCATTTTCTCTGAATCTGAGCATAGTTGCGCCAAACCCATCAGTCACAGTACAGACCAAAGTCTAAGAGAAGTGATTTCACTCATAACTCAATTTTGACAAAATGTGTAGATACTAACAGGCTATTCCTTACGGTTAGAGGTTTGTTCAAATTACTAATAGTGATGCTTGCCACAGGCACACATTATACATTTCCATTCTCTTTTTTTATGAGCACTCGCTATGTGTTTACTTGTAACAGTTTCATTTACAGTGTAATCATTTTAACATAAACTTCTGGTCTGTTAAACTAATGCTCCCTTGTGCTCCTTACATTTCACACTGCAGCAGGGGCAGAGTAGGGGGTGGCCAGGGGTGGCCATGGCCACCATGGATCAAGCCTGGCCACCCCACTCGCAATTGCCGTTTTGGTCATTTTCAGTCTTGGGCACAATTTTTTTAGAGGTGGAACCTCTGTACAACCGCAACTCACAGGAGACTTAACATGAGCACACACCAAGGTCGCCGCACCTCTCTGTCCCGGGTGTCACTATATCCACTCCCCTCCATTTTGTATCCACGCGCCGAAGATTTCTGTGCCACCACAGACTGATCGCTGGCCCCTGCCTGGCCACCCCTGTGAAAAACTCTTGGCTCCACCCCTGCACTGCAGGCCTTCAAGGTTGTAATTTTATTGTTTGTAATTGTCAATGCAGTACTGCCTAAATGTGTCTGACAAATTGCAGTACAGAGTTTCCCGTTAGGACACCAGCATTGACTGTGCCATTGTACGGAGCTGAGAAGCACACAGTGACAATATTAGTTTCTCATTATCTGCACTACATGCTGTTCTGAGACTTTCACTGGATCAATGAGCCACTAGTAAACCAAACTGACTTGTTATTGCCAACTACTAATCCTAGCTTCCATCTTACAGTGGCTATTTAGACAGTCCGGAGAACATATATAGTCAAGCCTTTCACCAGCATAAGGCAAACTGAGTAAATAAAATAAAAACTTAATGACTCCTTCATGTTCTTTTAACTCTCTTGGATTTTCTCTGTTCAAAACTATCCATCTCAGCACCTGGAAGAATAAATAAATCATCCTAGTCTCATGGAATGAACATTACAATAACGAAATTTTTGCAAACTGAGCTTTACATGCTGCGTTCTACATTTTGCAGCAGTTTCCTGGTGAAATGAACCCTAGACACACTACAACAACTGTGCGTTTATGCACTTTTCACGCTGACACATGAGACAATAGTGTCAAAGAAGTGACATGAAATAACGTGGTTGAGTCAGAAAATGTGCTTTTCATGTCACATTTGTGTTTACAACACCATTGGCTAGGTCTAGCCGTTGTTAAGTGTAAGGATGTCTGTTTTAGGTTAGGTTAAAGTAAAAAAAACAAAAACACATTTGATTACAACACCATTTCACTCACATTTGGCGCCCCCCACTGGACATTTCACTGGCATGGCAATGAAGTTGTAAAATTGGATATAACTTTACAAAGAAAAGGTCAGTATGTGATTTTATCACTTTAAAAATCATAACACGTATAATGTTTAAATCTTGTGGCTATACTTTTAAATAGTGTGTATTTTAACGTTTACGGTTTGGTCCCATTCAATTATATTGCAAGTGCCTCACTGTAACCCACACTTTTGCACATTTGAAAATAGATTTGTGGTAATCACAGAATATTCCTTTAATTAACACAACATAGAAAGAGTGAAAAAGCCAGAAGGACAAAGACTATATAAACCACCAATAGAAGCAGAATGGAGAAAAGCAAAAACCTCAGTTGTCATTTTGACAGCGAAACAGGTCACCTATGACATTAATTTGTCCACATTTGTGAGTTAGTTTCGAAAAACTCACCTCAAGGCCCTTGAGGGCAGGCACAAAAATAGACAAGCCCTGTCTTTTTCCTTTTGGTGAAAAGAAATAAAATGTTTACAGTCAGAGCACCAGACATTTTGAGAGATTTCGCTGGGTATGTTTAGAACATTTCCTCCAGTGGGCCACCCCTCCCTTCCAACACCGAAAACTGCCTGTGAGGCACGCACACTCGCACAAACATTTGGGGAGGGTGGTCAGTTAATCCTGAAAATATATCAAACTAAATGGAACCCTGGAGCTTTTTAACTTCCAAATCCAAGAGTGGGCTGTCAGGAATACAAATGAACGAAAGAGAAAAATGCAGACACAAAAGAAGAGAGCTAGAGTGCAGCAAATATTAGCAGACAGGGAACAGAGAATTCAGTGAATATTTGCTCTGACTGCTGACGCTACTTGTGCAAACCTTTGAAGACAAAAACTACTGTTCTTGACGCAATATGGAAAGATGCAGTTCACACATCTTGTGCTCTCTAGATCATTAATGATGCTCATTTTATTTGTTCAACCACTTTATCATATAAAAATGCCAGTAGGAGCACTATAATTTTTCAAATATGAACTGAAAAGGCCTATCTGTGGGTGTTTTCCTCTTTAGAGAGAAAAAAGTCACGCACACATTCACTGTTTGAGCTCATCATCTCAACATGCTCATTACTGGCTTCTGTTTCATTTAAGGATAACAAAGTGGTACAGATGGTTTTGCTATGTTTATTTTGCTGCCACTTTGTATTTATTAAATATAAAGTGAATCTGCTGACACACAGATTTATGTACAAATTTTATACTATAAGCATCACAAACCGATGGTAGTGTCAATTAAAAGTTCACAACACAGTATTTTATTTATTTTCTCCCCAATTTGGCATGCCCAATTCCCAATGCTCTCTAAGTCCTCGTGGTGGCGTAGTGACTCGCCTCAATCCGGGTGGTGGAGGATGAATCTCAGGTTGCCTCCATGTCTGAAACCGTCAACCCACGCATCTTATCACGTGGCTTGTTGAGCACGATACTGCGGAGACCTAGTGCGCGTGGAGGCTTCACGCTATTCTCCACGGCATCCACGCACAACTCACCACGCACCCTACCGAGAGCGAGAACCACAGTATAGTGACCACGAGGAGGTTACCCCATGTGACTCTACCAGGCCAATTGGTTGCTTAGGAAGCCTGACTGGAGTCACTCAGGGACACCCTGGATTCGAACTCGCGACTCCAGATGTGGTAGTCAGCATCTTTACTCGATGAGCTACCCAGGCCTAGGTATTCTTAATTAACCGCACAGTCACTGAAATCTCTGAAGGGGAATTGCACATCCACAGAATAACAATGTAACTAATTTGCAACACTGCAACTTGACAGTATACTATGAAATTAGGAGCAAATAAACCAATGCGGGCAAATTACCATGAAGTTTTAGGCTTATGACTTCCATACCAGTGTCAGAAATAAACTTTTACATTAAGAGACAATGTTTGTCCCCTTGGATTTGATTTTCTGAAGCATTTTTTATTTTTATTTATGAGGGCATATTTTTTTTTCTTTCCATTTAAAATATAAACTGTGTCTCATCCATTTATGTCAAATACTTTAATCAGTTCATTAATAAAAATTCTCAAGTTTGAGAATGTATTACCTCTTACCCTAAGAATTAAATCAACATCAATTCATATTTATGCCACAAAAGTAACTCTAGGACTATAAATTAATTTTAAGGACTATAGCAGATGTTTATAATTAAAAAGGGCATTTTTTTTTTTTTTTGCCTTAACATTATCAATTTCTGAGCCCCCCTAAATTTCTGACCTTGTTCTAAACTACATAAACGAGACTTACCATTAAGAATACAGCTAATTAAAAAAAAAAATATATATATATATATATATATATATATATTTTTTTTTTTTTTGAAAAAAATACTATGAAATACTCAAACCAGCCCATCTGGCACCAACAATCATCCATGCGATTATCTAATCAGCCAATCATGTGTTAGCAGTGCAGTGCATAAAATCATGCAGATACAGGTCAGGAGCTTCAGTTAATGTTCACATCAACCATCAGAATAGGGAAAAAATATGATCTCAGTGATTTGGACCATGGCAAGATTGTTGGTGCCAGATGGGCTGGTTTGAGTATTTCTGTAACTGCTGATCTCCTGGGATTTTCACACACAACAGTCTCTAGAATTTACTCAGAATGGTGCCAAAAACAAAAAACATCCAGTGAGGGGCAGTTCTGTGGACGGAAACACCTTGTTGATGAGAGAGGTCAACAGAGAATGGCCAGACTGGTTCGAACTGACAAAGCCTACGGTAACTCAGATAACCACTCTGTACAATTGTGGTGAGAAGAATATCATCTCAGAATGCTATTCTGAGATGCAGGTTGGTGCTGTTTTGGTGGCACGAGGTGGACCTACACAATATTATTGAGGTGGTTTTAATGTTGTGGCTGATCGGTGTATAATTAGACATATTTTTATTTATTTTTTGGGATGAAATGTGACTTGAGTTTTTACTCAACTCAGCTTTATTTACTGTACATACAGTAGCATTTTTAAAACAACAGAGTTGACCAAAATGCTTCACAATTTTAGGACACATATAACAAAAACTAAATAACTAAATACATTTCCAATATCAAAAGACAAGACATACAGCAAACATTTCAGAGCATTTGTTGTAAAACTTGTTTTCAAGACTCAAAGGCCAGTGCATTAAGCAGTGTTTTCAACTGTGACTTAAAAGTCTCAATCGATAAAGACAAATGAATATGAAGGGGAAGATTATTCCATAATTTAGGGGCAGTCACAGAGAATGCCCAGTCACCCTTGGCTTTTTTAATTTTTTGCTACTTATACATCAGTAGACATTTGAAAACATTCAATTGATGTGCGGTCACTCACCTGCTGCCAGCTGCATCCATCCGCAGATCTTATACACAGTGGCTGTACTGCAGAAGAAGAAAAGGGTGAAGCAGCCGATGCAGGACAGCACCAACACCATGGACATCCCAATGAAGAAGGATGCTGCTTTGAAGGCGCCAGACGGGATGGAGCTAAACTCGGTGAAGCTACCCTGGCACGTCAGGTCCCTGGACATACCGCTCCCTATGCAGTAGTGAAAGAGGCCGAAGTAGCCGGCCTGCGGCGTGTCCACGCCATCCCCGATCCAGTAGGGCTGAGCGAAACATACCACGTTCACAATGGCGAAGAGGATGGTGAAGATTGCCCACAGGACCCCAATGGCACGAGAGTTCCTCACATAGTTGGTCTGGTAGATCTTGGCTGCCTCTGTGGCTGGGAGCATTGCTGCAGATGTGCCAGGGATCATAGATAGAATCAGTGCAATATGGATTGAGTTTGGATTCAAGTCCCCAATGTGTTCAACCTGGACTCTCTGGATTCAGCTTGGATTTAGGATCTATCTGGATTCAGTTTGGATTTAAGTCCTCTCTGGATTCAGTCTGCACTTAGAACCTCTCTGGATTCAGGTCCAATATGGATTCAGTATGGACTTAAATCCTCTTTGGATTAAGGTCCGATTTGGATTCAGTCTGAACTCATATCCTCTATGAATTCAAGTCCAATTTGGATTCAGTATGAGCTCTGATCCTCTTTGGATTTAGGTCCAATATGGATTCAGTCTGGACTTAAACCCCCTCTTGATTCAGGTTCAAACTGGATTCAGTCTGAATTCGTATCCTCTATGAATTCAAGTCCAATTTGGATTCAGTATGAGCTCAGTTCCTCTCTTGATTCAGGCCCAAAATGGATTCAGTCTGGACTCCGATCCTCTGTGGATTGAGGGTCAATCTGGATTCACTCTGGAATCAGTTCCTCTCTGGTTTCATGTCCAAAATGGATTCAGTCTGGACTTAGATCCTCTCTGGATTCAGGACCAATCTGGATTCAGTCTAGACTCAAATACTCTTTGGATTCAGTCATTTAATATTGACTCGGTCCTCTCTGGATTCAGTTAAAATGTCTTATATATTCCTTTTGTTTTACGTCCTTTATGGATTCAACTTGGACTCAGGTCCTATCTGGATTCAATCTGGAATTGGATGCTGCCTAAACTCAAGCCACAGTCAGTATAGCACACAGATGTCGCGACAGACTAAGCACTTTTAGTGCCAGATGTCACAGTGATTTGTTCAGCGTGGATGTGGGAGTCTGTCGGTGACTCCAGTTTTGTTCTGTTCCAGCTCCCCTCTGATTCAGTCTCTATGCATCTAGCCAATCTCATTAAGGTGAATTATCACACTTGGGACAGCAAGAGAAATGACTACGCTCACATGAAGAGCATGCACTTCAATGCATCAGCAACAATACTCCTAAAGAAAATGTCCGTACTAATAGCTACTTAATGATGACGAATGAAAAGATTTGTAATGATCAAACATTAAAAGGGTGTGTACGGTTATATATGTACAAAATAGTAAATAAAAACAGTAATCTACAGCATACAACCCAAGGCTGTTTCCAAGAGCTTATAAGATACAAAGATCTTCCTCTGCTGTCGCGTTTAACAGGAATCTCTCACATTCAGACGACGACGCTTGGACTGCATCATTTTTGCGTCTCCATTCTTCTCGGATTCAGGCGCACTTACCGTTGCAATACGCAAATATCAATATCCTCTCATTGTTGTCTTAATTGCGCTCCAGCGGTCCATCCGATTTAATCCTATTCGTGCAGGTCAAAGCAACAAGACACAATACACAGTAATGTCGTTTGACAGATCAAATGCTGAGGTGAGATTCGCACCGCTCCTGCAGATCTCAGTGCGATGCGCTCGTGAGGATGGAGAGCAGCGCTCGAGAGCACAGCGCAGATTTCTGGCACACCCGATTATACCCAGTATGCGCCTGTCACTCTCATCTGCAGAGTAGAAGTGAGAGACACTGACATCACTACAAAATACATTAGTTCTCTAAAGTCATAAATCAATGTATATCCATGCATTCAATGTGGTCATTATATAGATGATAATTTTTAAACGTTTAAAATAAAATGAAAGAGGCGTTTGGCTTTAGAACACGAAGAACTACAAATCCCACAGCCCTCTCCGGAAGTGACGCAAATGCGTGACGCACATACGTAGAGAACTACACATAGCGTGCATTGCAGAGCGGGAAAGAGGTGTAAAGTTTATTCTGCTGGATGTGGACGCTGCAACTGTAAATAAAACTGTTAAACTCTTAGTTTGGTTAAACGACATGTTTTAAAACGCACTGGGATTTTTAAATTGTTGTGAACGAATACTGATGTGAATTTGTGTTTTGTAATGGTCAGATAATGCCTTTAACGCTGCTGTCTGCTGGTTATCCTGAGGACACAATGCGCTCTCTGACTGACAGACTGCCATGTAGAGAGACACAGGTCACCTCACTACTGGCACTCATGGGAGAGGTGAGTTACTGTATCATTAAAACTTTATTGGACATGTGGACTTGTAGAAAATATACTCCCTTAAACACATATACTCACTTTTCGCACTCATACTAATATATATATATATATATATATATATATATGTATGTTTAATAGCATACTGTGGTGGAAACGACATTATAAGAATTGATAAAAAAAAAAAAAAAGAATAAGGTGGCTGATGTCCTTGTCTTGCTGTGGCTAAATATATATATATATATATATATATATATATATATATATATATATATATATACACACACACACACAAACACACATGGGTCCATTTCCCCATGGTGGCTTTTGGAAAACAATGCAATTTGACATTATTCTAAACAATTTTGAAGCAATTTGGGTAAATATAAGAGGATTATTTTGAAGTCTGTTGTAAGAGCAACACTTCCTGCTGCCAGGTGGTGGTGCTATGACCATGACTCAAAATATTCACATCCATGTGATTAGCCCCCAAGTCTAAACATACATCTCAATTTTGATCTAAATCACACATTGCACACAGAAGATACGAAACACTTCCTGTTTCCCATTTTTCGCCATTAATTTAATGCCTGTTGGGCATAGCTAATAACTATAAATATGAAAGTTGTCCGCCTTGATGAGAACTATATATGTACCAATTTTGGTGACTGTAGATGAAAATGGGGGTGCTACAGAAGCCATCTTACACGGCCATTTTAAAGCCCCCCACACACACACCTATGCGTGAACTGCCCAGCCCTAATGGCCAACGACTCTAATGTGTGTGCAAAATTTCATGAAATTTTAAGCATGCCAAGTGCCTCAAAAACACCCAAATATAGGAAGGAATAATAACAATGAATGCATTGCCATGGCAGTAGTATTTAAGATATCAAATATTCCTTGACAATTTTACATCAGCAGTGTCTTGACATTATTCTAAAGAATTTTGAAGCAATTTATGTAAACATAAGAGGGCTATTTCAAAGTCTGTTAAAAGTGCCATACTTCTTGCTGCCATTTGGTGATGCTATGACCATGACCCACATTAGCCGCATCCATGCGATCAGCCCCCATTACCAAACATACAGCTGAATTTTCATCAAAATCACACAATGCACACACAAGATATAAGACACTTCCTGTTTCCCATTTTTTGCCATAAATGTATTGCTTCGCCATGCAGATACCGTTAAAAATATCAAAAATCTGTTCGAAATTTAGCATCTACAATGTTGGTATGATGTTGCACAAATTTGTTGCCAGTCACATGAATCCACTAGGAGTATTTAAAAGTTTAGAGCCTGCGATTTTCAGAAAATCCAAAATGGCCAACTTTCTGTTGGGCGGAGCTAATGACTGCGAGTATGAAATTTGTTCGGCTCTATGAGAACTATATATGTACCAATTTTGGTGACTGTAGGTGAAAATGGGGGTGCTACAGAGCTTACATGCCCATTTTCATAATTTGATATTTCTGTTATTCACGCTTCACTCATGTCTCAAATGTAATGTTTTCATGAATGCTCTTCATTGACAAGTTTGTCTCTTTGGTAACCAAGTACACTAATTAAAAAGAAATAATTTATTTGTGGCAAAATTGTTGGTCATAGTGGAAATGACGAAAGATAATCATAATTTTTAAAAATATAAATAGGTTTCATACAGTTTTGAAATGGTTTATATTTATTTCACACTTTGTTTAAATTATCATTGTTTTAAAAATGTAGTAGGCTAATATGTTTATATTTTTAATATGTAAAAATAATATTAAATACATTTAAAAAGAGGCAAAAATGAACTAGATTGTTTTTCTACAAATTTGATCATTGATGTCAGCTTGAAAATGCCTGTTCTGTAAGTTTCAAGTCTTTCTAGTAGGTTAAAGGTTTTAAAGGACCTTCAGTAAGTCAGTCAGACAGACAGACAGATAGGAGTTTAAAAGATTTAAAGCTAGCATGTTTTAGCATGTAGTAAGGCATTGCTAGCACTTTCTTAGCTTGTAGCTAGCATGTTGTTAGTCTGTGCAAGCATGATTTAATGTGTTGCTAGGTGTTGCTAGCACATTTTAGCATGTTGCAAGGCTTAGCTAGCATGACATTAGTCATTGCAAGCATGTGTTAACATGTAGCCAGTCATTGCTAGTGTGTAGCTAGGTGTTTATAGCACATTTTAGCATGTAGCTAGCATGTTTTTAGTCATTGCAAGCATGTTTCAGCATGTAGCTAGGCATTACTAGCATGTAGCTAAGCATTGCTAGCATGTCCCTAGGAATTGTTATTTTTTTTTTTTTTTTGCATGCTTAGGTAAAATGTTTCCAAGACCGTTTTAATATGACTATCAAATCTGATAGTTTTAATAAAAATCACTCGGGACAAAAAAGTTAGAAATTGAATATGCACAAATATATGAAGGTTTTGCACATATTTAATTTCTATTTGCATATATACTTTTAGCATGTTGTCAACTTGTACTAATAATAGTTATTTTGTCAACAGCCAGATCAATACAGTTATCCTTCAATCTTCATCTATGGCCATAGATCAACTGGAAAGAGCCATGTGGTGCTCTCCATCATGAAGGACCTGGAGGTAAGATCATGTTAAAAAAGGTGTGGTTTATAATCATGCGCATCCAACAGTTATGTCCACAAGTACTTTCTAGATTTGTGTGAAATATACATCAGACAGTCTGCAAACAGATCGTGGGCATGCCGTCTGAGGCTGAGACTATGCAGGTTCGAAGTTGCTTCTCTGTAATAAGTGTATATTGCTTTGGGTATAAGTGTTTCTTAAATGACTTCTTACATATGGATTAGTCATTGAATCTAGCTTTATGGTGGTCTGTGTGTTTGTTTTCTTCAGATTCCCCATGCTTCTGTGGACTGTGTGGAGTGTGTGTCTCCCAGGCTGCTTTTTCACCAGGTGTTATTGGCCTTTTTTGGCCCAGATGCTGCGGCGTTGCTGCCCCGCTGTCCGTCTTTGTCAGACTTTGTGCGACTTTACAAACAGATGAAAGATCATGCCACTCAGACACGCTATATAGTGAGTTGCGTTATAATACACTCCTTTAGATCCTGTTGAAGGATTCGTATCACATATGACCAAGCATGAGGATTTGTATTGTTGTTCTTTTCTGTTTTTAGGATATAAAATTAAAATCATTAACTACTTTGTACAATGAGACTTAACGATGTGATGATTAAAATGTTGCTGTTGTGCAATATGAAATAAGTTTATGCAATGTTCCTGTAGATTCTGGACAAAGCTGAACGCATGAGAGATATGGATTTCAGTCTGCTTCCTGTTCTTCTGCGCCTCCAGGAATTGGTACAAACTCGTGTTTACTGTAATGCTTTACTTTATCAGAAAGAGTAGGTTTACATCTGGTTTAATAAACACTCTGCTGTTTATATAGGCCTATGTCTGACAAGAGATATAAGCTCTGTTAGGGGTCTTAAAGGGATAGTTCACCCAAAAATGAAAATTCTCTCATTTCATTTCAAAATTCTCGCCCTCATGCCATCCCAAATGTGTGACTTTCTTCTGCAGAATACAAAAGGAGATTTTTAGAAGAATATTTCAGCTATGTTGGTCCAGACAATGCAAGTGAATGGTGACCAAAACTTTGAAGCTCCAGAAAGCACATAAAGTCAGCATAAAAGTAACCAATAAGACTCCAGTGGTTTAATCCATATCTTCATAAGCAATTTGATAGGTGTGGGTGAGAACAGATCAATATTTAAGTCCTTTTTACTATAAATCTCCACTACTGGGTAGGGAAGAGAGAGAAAAGAAAGAATGGAGGGATAGAGGAAAGGAAATTAATAAATAAATCATACATGCCCAGTAAGTGGCGATATGAACAAAGAATGCAAATCTCCCAAAACAAAGAAACAAAGTGTGTCTTCTCATGAACACACTTAGGAGGGCTGGTAGAAAGTTGAGATTTGTAATAAAAACTGACTTAAAGATGGATCTGTTTCTCAGCCACACCTATCATATTGCTTCTGAAGACATGGATTTAACCAGTAGTTCTCAACCAGGGGGGTGGGACCCACTAGGGGGCATCAGCAAAGTTCCATGGGGGCCACAGGATGATTAAAAATAATAACAGTAACTTGTAGTGAAATAATCTAACTTAATTGAAATACTAAAAACCATGTATTTAGACCAAATACAAACTGACAATTTCTGAAACTTTGGAATCTAGTTGTGGTGGGAGGGGGCCTTCAAATATTATCTGGTCTTTGGGGGGACCTCGAAGTCAGAAAGGTTAAGAGCCACTGGATTACACCACTGGAGTCGTATGGATTAATTTTATGCTGCCTTTAAGTGCTTTTTGGAGCTTCAAAGTCTGGCCACCATTCACTTGCATTGAGCGGAACAATTCTTCTTAAAATCTTCATTTGAGTTCAGCAGGTGAAAGAAAGTCATACACATCTGGGATGGCATGAGGATGAGTAAATGATGAGAGAATTTTCATTTTTGGGTGAACTATCCCTTTAAGTTTCTATGTAAGACTGGAACGTTTTCTGCTATTTTTGAACAACAGAACCTTTTTGTATTAGTATTACAGGGTTTGTACAAAGTGCTTGAAGTAATTGAATTTGGCTTTTTCAAATTTAAGTCCTGGAAAACCCTTGAAAATAGCAATTTTTACCAAGAGGTGCTTAAAAAGTTCTTGAATTATAGAAAATTTTAAAATACGTTGTTTAAATCATTTAATAAATGAAATGTATTTATTTATTTTTGGAAAAACATGACGACAGACCACTAGACCACTGCTGAAGCAGGCAGCGCATAGACGGCGCTGTCACGTGGCACCTGTTACTTTTGGCAGCGCTGTTCAGAATGGGCCAATCACAATCAATTGTTACTGGAGGATTTAAAAAATATATATTTTATAGATACTGCTGTTGCGGATTTAACAAGTACGAATCCTTGCAATTATCAGTTTTAATTACAATTTACTCTCCAGAGTGGAAAAATTATATGAGATGTAAAACGTTTGAATGATTTGAATGCAGATCAATGGAGGGTTCAGTTATGTGAGCCATTTACCGCCCCCTTACGTAAAGAAAGCTTTGTGTCTCACAAAATAGGTTATTTCTGACAACATTTGGGTCAATATCAAAATATGTTGACAAACATGTCCCTTGACTTTTTTAGTCATGAAAAAGCTTTCAAATAGGAATTTTTTTTTTTTTTTTTTTTAAATGAACCTTTAATGATATTAAATGGCTTGACTCTGTTTTGCAAATTTTTTAGAAAATATATTTGAAATTGTTAATTGCCTGAAAAAAATCCTTCCCTTCATCTGGTACACCACTTGTGACATGTAAAGATATTTGTGTATTTATTTTGTACTTATTTTTATTAAAAGCATTAGTGCAAGGCCGAATAGGTGTGCAAAAAAGCAAAACAAATTTATTATTATTAATTTTAATAATTTAAAAAGAATGTTTGTTCCTTGATTTCATTTTATTGGTTTTATCAGTGTTAAAAAAAAAAATGTGTTTGTTTTAAAAAAAAATTTAAATACAAAAAGTTGTAGAAAATAATTTTTAAGGTTTAAGTTCAGAGGTTGCTTAAATATCCATATAGTGATTTTTTCCCAGCATGTTAAAAAGTTATTCACATTTTAACTAATATTTTCACACAAAAATATTTGGTGTTGTACCCCATTGAACCCTCAAAATGTGGTGTTGTAACCCATTTAACCCTCGTTAGTGTTAACATAGTGTTAACTTGCTTCGTTCGTGAAACAAAATTAAATAATAAAAGAAAGAACAACAGTCAAGTTGTCCTTTATGAATAAAAATTAATGTCAACTTGTTACAAAATGTTTACCTTCAACGTTTATAGGCAAAAACTGAACTAAATGGAAAATTTCAATATTTTGTAATTTGGAAAGTCAACATTTTTTGAGAATCACCCATTTGCAATTTGGGTCAGTTCCTCACATAATTTTGTTGTGTGACTTTAGAAAACATGGAACATAGCACGAGTCATATGGACTACTGTTTACGGACCCAGTTATTCACTTTTGTTGGAAAGCGAAGTGCGTTTTATGGGAGCACACTTCAATTGCACATCAGTTTCGTCATGAATGAACCAAGAATTGTTACTGTGAGAATATGTAGTTAATGATGCTTATTGTACTTGTAATAAGTGGAGTTTTATATAAATAAATTAACTGAATGAATATAATAAATAATACAATTTGTTTTAATGACATCTCGAGCAGAGTCCTTGAAAACAAATAAAAATGTGCTTGAAAGTCCTTGAATTTAACTTTGAAGCATCTGTACGAACCCTGGTATTATCTTTCTTTATATTTTTTCATTTAGCTGTTAGCAGTTGTTGTCATGCAGTAGAGAATGTAAACTCCTGATTATGGACTTAATTAACTCTGTGCCAGGTTGATGATAACGTGACAGTTATCCTGCTTAGTGAAATTGTCTGGGAGAAGTTTAGGCCCAACACCGGCTGCTTTGAACCTCTGCTCTTTCATTTCCCTGACTACAGTAAAGGTAAGAGGGGACAAAAGATCTGTAACAATAACCTAGTTTCCATCCACTTTTCGCGCTATTTTGTTATCGACAAAGTGAAAATGCGTAAAAAAATGTTTTGCGAAATTTGCCGTCTTCTGCCTGTTTCCATTCAAATGGCCTTTTATTGATAAAAATGGTGTGCGTGATGACGTCATGCCTAAAAAACACTTTGTCGCATAAGTTTTGGTTTATCGCAAAAGAAATCTGCCCTTAAGCCGTTTCCGTCCAGAAATGTATGTTTATCACTAATTCTACTCCAAGATGTCCCTAATTTGTTTCCTCTGAAGTTTTGGTAAAATGGGGAGAGTATTGAGACAATTCATTGAAATTAGACAGCTTATTGTCATTTTAATTTCACAAATAAATGCAATAAGAAGAGGAGGAATTGCAATCAAAAGGGAGCAGTTGCCCTTCTGATAGGACTGTAATATTGGTCCTGATGTTGCGCCTATCGAAGGTTGTGACCGGTTCCGACCCGAAAGCGAATCGTCATGCCCTGTTCAAGCTGACAACCTGCACCAAGTAGTGGGGGAAACTTTCGGTCGTAGTATAAGGACCATCCATCGATGTGTATGTACTGTGTGCACAGATATTAAAGAAAAACTGATGCGGTGTAATTTCAGGGTTTACATATGATACATTCCTGATATTCAACAGGCTATTTTGAACAGTCATATAATCTAAAGCATTGCCATCACAGCTGCATTATGTCCTGCATATCTGTCCAGCAACGTTTAACGACCAACTGAACTTGATTGTCATCTAAAATACATTTTAGCGTCATAATGCAATTTACATTTTCTGAAGAAGCTCAGCAAATGCGATCCGAGGTAAAGAGGGTTCGATTTAAAAGATTTAAACATTTTAAAATGTTCAAAAGCTCATTTTCTGAAAGTGAACTCAGCATTGAACAAATAGTTCTGATAGCCTTGAAAAAGTGTAGAACATTCTGAGAATGTCATTCAGCCGACTTTTTTCGTCACCAGAACAGAGTAAGGCTAATTTGAGTTTGTGTAAAGAAAAGGCATATATAGGCCTAACAATATTTTTTTTTTGTTTGGTTTTTAATTTTTTTAATTTAATGCTTTATTCGTTTGGTAATTCATTTAATACAGGGAATTTTGCTGGCATTTTTTCAAAAGTAAGCTAAACAATAATTTTATAGAATTGGGCTATGTTAGTGTTCCAGAAAAGCACACTGAAGCTTTTCTCCTAATATTGTGTATTTATTTTTAATTTAAAACATCTTTGTGCATAGAAATTATATGCTTGTTTTATTGTGGGCTTATTCCATGACTGCTGTCTATTATTTTGATTGGTGTGGAAAAACAACTTTAATAAATAAACGGATGTCTACCGCGATTACATTAATCACAAAGAGTGGCCATTCATTTGTTCTCCGTGCACTTGTCAATGACAGGTGCATGATACAAGATATTTGTGTTGGCACTCCTGGAAGTGTCATGACACAGATGTGTTTGCAGCATCAGATCTGTGCAGGTATGCCATTAAGACCAATCCATAACGGTGCGAGTAATGCTTCACATACTATAAACTGGCTTTCAAGGATGTATACCTTGTCAAGGGTAAATTCTGTCATGTGACACTATATTTTTGCGTTAATGCCAATTTTTTCGACAAAAAGTGTTTCCAAACCAGTTTTTTGTGACATTTGAAGTATCGACATAGAGTTTATGCGCTAGAGTCAGACGGAAAAATATTATGTTGACACTTGTGAAATGTTAGCGATAATTTACGTTTCCAACAGCTATATCGGTAAACTTTTTGATGTGCTACACTTTTTGTCGCAAAAAATAAATAAACCTTGGATGGAAACGTAGTTAATGAGGAATGGGTATCAAATTAAGCTTTGATTAGACATGTACTGCATAATCTAGCACTAACGGACCAATCAGACAGTCAAACTGATCATAGGTTGATTGATTTGATATTGTCTGTTAGATTTCACTTCTATAGAATTGAGATTACTGTATTCAGGCATGAAAGGAGTGATTGAGGACATGTACACTGAAAAAACTGTTGTCTGGTCCCTCAGCGGAGCTAGTTCAGATCCTGTCTCAGGACCATCACCCATCCTACACCCCTGAGCTCTATGCCTCCTACATCAACATACTGCTTGGAGTTTTTTTTTCTGTGTGTCGGGATCTGAGAGAACTCCGGCACCTGGTGAGATCACACGCACCCTTAATCTGAGTCTGCAGTATTTAACCAAGCAGTTAGTTTGTAGCAGATTTTATGGCCATAAACCAAAGAGTGCTTTTGCTGCTTTACCAGCCTCTTGAAGATTTAATGTACTTAATCTAGCTTATTTATTTTAAAACAGGCTGCACTGAATTTCCCCAAGTTCTGTGAACCCCTGGAGAAGGGAGAGGGTAAAGTATTTAAACTCAAGACAATAGAGGGATCCTTCCAGTAAATATGTCACGGTTTCTTTGTTTCAATTAAAGGGACAGTACACCAAAAAAAACTGAATTTCAATTTTTTTAAAATCTACTCACCCTTATGTTGTTCAGAATCTGTATGATATTTCTTGTGTGGAAATTTCTGCGGAACATACAGTTATTTAACTGAATGCCCAAGCTTGTATATGTGGATTGGGACTGGGGTTGTCCAGCTCAAAACAAGTACTATGAAAGTCATCCATTCTTGTGTGGTCTGCTCTAAGTCTTTTAAAGATATACAATAGTTCTTGTTTTGTTTGTTTTTTAGTAAGGAAAAGACCGAAACTCAAGGCGTTATTCACTGAAATTCTTTATTCTCTTGAAGTTCATTTATTTGAAAATTTCGAGTTGTACAAATTAACAAGTTAACACATGCAATAAATTAAATAGGGCCGCTACATACTCTATGCAAGTATGTGATCGCAGATGCATCTTGAGCTCGATTTCACGCATTGATGCATTCTGAAATGTGTCTGAGCAATTCATAACCCAACACAAGTACATGTTGCAATCACAACGTTGCCACAAGGAGTGCTATTGCACGGTTAGTGTTAACTGTCCACTTCTACAGTGAGTTTTCTCTTTCAAGTCAACTACTGTCATGGTGGAGCAACAGTTTGAAGATAATATTTCTGAGCAGGTAAGTTAGTCAGAATATTTGTAGCAACCTAACTGAATAAGAACACTTCCAGTTCAATGGCAAAGACGTTTTGAAAATAACTCTACCGCCCCCTTGATTATTGAGGTTTGTGACCTCCATAGTAACGCAAGAATGCACGTTAAGCATGTACAACTGGACCACGCTTTGGCAATGCGGAGGCCAATCGATCGCATCTACGTTCACATACTTACGTAGAGTAGATTTAGGCCTTAACGCTTATTTTTAACGCTTTTTACGCATTTATTCCATTTGCCACTATATCTGTTTTATTCTGTCTTCTGTAATGTCTACAAACTCATCCAAACCATCAGATCAAATTATCAAACCTATTTATTTCACATAGCATGCATTTAATCTCTAATAAACATTTTGATCAATTGACAGACCTATAGTATATAACATATTACACCATCTTTTGAACAGTGTCATTACTCTGTGTTTAGGAGCATGTTTTGTTTTTCCCACAGCCACAGAGAGTGATATTCACAAGTTATGGAGAAACATTGAGCCCCATCTGCAGAGAGCCATGCAGACGGTTTACCTCCGAGAGGTGTCCAGGTCTGTTAGTTGTGCTGTGTAATTCTTGTAAAGTCATCACAGCTGATTTGAGGCTGTGCATGAGTTGTTTCCTGAGAAATGTGTCATCTCAGCTGCTGAGTGCGTGTTTGTGTTTACTGCAATCAGCATCCAATGGGAGCAGCAGCAGATGGACGAAAAGGAGGCCACGACCCCCAGAGGTACACACACACACAAACTCGCTTGTCTACACAATCAGACTGGACAGCAGAGCCTTTGGTCACGCACACACAGGCCATCTGCTGGCCCTGCCAAGTGCTGCCAGGACATGATAAAAACTGGGTCCAGTGCTTTTCCTGGAAAGACTGCCAAGATTTCTACTTATATTGGCCCTCTCACCACGCACTAACTGATGTGCTATCCTGATGATGACGACTTCATTTAATAGTAGTGTTTGCTAAGCAAGCACATGAAGTCAATGTGAAATGTGCACAACTATTATTATTGCTCAGTGCTCATACTTACGGTTTGGGACTTGAACAATATTAAACTTGTCTTGCAGGGACATGAAGGATATGTGAAAATGACAAAAGAATAGGAATTAAATATTACATGTTCTGAGGAATGCCAACCCTTCTACATTATGTAGCTTTTATTATTTCTGGATTCCCCATTTAAATTCACAGTTTTTAAAGACTGTTTGGTCTCCATAAAACTGTGATATTATTGAAGGATACCTCAAATCGTACGTCTTGAGAAGTGCGCTACAGTGTCAAATTAAATTGACCATAAAGGGGTAATAATTGCCCCTTGGATTTAAAGGAATATTCCAGGTTCAATTCAAGTTAAGCTCAATCGACAGCATTTGTTGCATAATGTTGATTACTGTAACTTAGAATAATTTTGACTTTACCCTCCTTTTCTTTAAAAAAATCAAGGTTACATTGAGGCACTTACGATGGAAGTAAATGTAGCCAATTTTTTAGGTTTTCGAGGCCGAAATGTGAAGCTTATAATTTTAGTAAAGCACTTGCATTAATTCTTCTGTTAAAACTCATGTATTATTTGAGCTTTAAAGTGATTTAAATCGTCGTTTTTATGGTCGTTTTAGTGTTAACAGTGTTATGTCGTCATGGCATCAAAGCTGTAAAATTTGACAACTTTACACAGAAAAGGTTAGTAATTGTTTTTATCACACTAAAATCATGGTAACACTCATATTGTTTACGTTTTGTGGCTATACTTTTGAAAAAGTGAGTTCTAATTTTTATGGATTGGCTCCATTCACTTCCAATGAAGGTGCCTCACTGTTACTCAGAATTTGTAATTAATTTTTTTATAAAAAATTTTATTAGTATTTTTTTGTGGTAATCAACATTATGCCTCAAATGCTGTCAATTGAGCTTACCTTGTATTGAACATGTAATATTCTTTTAATTTTCAGAGGCATTTTTTACATTTATGAGAGCTTTTTTTTTTTTCTAAATATCTAAAAAATATATATATATATATACTGTCATTCTTGAATGCTTGAAAGTTAATTAATTTGTATAAGGTCTCAGTTTTAATTAGATTAAGAATAAACCAACTACTCATAAAATCAATATCAAATCATGTTTTTATGTGATAAGTAATAACTAAGCTGAGAATTAGGGGTGTAACGATCCATCGATCCAATAACCAACAATCCAATGTTATCGATACAATGTGTAAATATCGATATAGACATTTTTTTAAGATGTACCTTTATTTTAATACTCTCATGTCAGCCATGTCCGTACGCATTTCCGTTAGGCGATGAAGCAACCTTATTACATTCATTTGACTTTGAGTGCTAAGCGCGTCAGCAGGGCTTCCCGTGAAACGCCTGATGTACACCTCTACTTAGAATAGAAGGTTAAGAACTATATCAGATGTTATATAAAAAGAAAGAAAGAAAGAAACTGAACCGTTTTAAATTTCAGGGGCATTTTTGCCACAAACCCTCCTTAATTTCTGACCCTGGTGTGCTATTAGTTTTCTAAGTGATCAGATTATTGCCTGGCAAAACATTGGTAACTCGTAGACTTGCGTTGAAAGAGGGACCTGAGCCATGTTTAGTGACATGGGGGTGGGCTCTTTTGACTTTCACTTGGAAATGCCCTGACAAACACCCAGGACAGCCTTGCATTGTGGCAGTGAGTTCTGCACGGGCATGCGTCACTAATATTTCCTGCAGAAAATATAAAAATCTAGTTTGTTTTAACCTGTTTCTTGCTCTTCTGTGAAAGAAAACCGATGAACTTCAAGTTCTACTGGTATTTTGTCCTGGTTGGATTTTTTTTTTTATTGCGTGATCATTTCTCTGTGAATTCTCATTTCTTAATTTGCAAACAAATTCTGTTCCTTGAAATGTAGACACTGATGTTTTGCATCTGCCAATGAAAAGTCTCTTCCTGCCTCTATAGGTCTCTCAGCCCATGCTCACATAGAGCTGCCTTATTACTCCAAGTTTCTTCTGATCGCTGCTTACCTGGCATCCTATAATCCCGCCCGCACAGATCGACGTTTCTTTGTCAAGGTCTGACTAATGTGATCCCTTCTTTTTGCCAACATGACTTTTTAGTTTGTAAGAGGACGTCTGTTTTCTTGATCTCAGTGGATCTGAATGTACCGCCATGAACTAATCTGATTACTGAAGAATGGCTCTTTCCTTTTGTCACAGAGTCACGGGAAACTAAAAAAGACTAATTTCTTGAAGAAACATGAGAAGGTGAGGGATTGCTACTTATTCACTGTTCATCACTCCTCTTGCATAATCTCTCCATCTTTCTCTCTGTGCCTCTCTGCCTTTCTGTTTTCTCAATTTCTGTTTGTCTCCTGCAGACTAGTAACCATCTGTTAGGACCGAAGCCTTTTCCACTTGACAGATTGTTGGCCATATTTTACAGTGTGGTTGACAGCAGAGTTGCACCTACAGCCAGTATCTTTTCACAGGTAGTTTAATAAATCAAATGATGCGTTTTGGCACATTATCATGTTTTAGGTAAAGCTACTATATCATTAATATTAGTTAGCTCAGATGAGGTCATTTTAACATGGTTTATATTCATTGTGGCAGCAAAAATGAGACTTTTGCTCATATTGGACACTTGGTGGCAGTGTTTTTTCATTTTCATGCTAGTTAATAGTTAATTTATATATGAAGTCAAGATAATGTAATTAATTTTCCTGAATAAATGAAGGAATCAATGAATCAACCTTATCCAAGTTTATGAAGTATGGTAGACAGGAGTGTAACAATTAGCTGAGAAATATCAGGGAATTTTAAAGTGGTGATTTCCAGGCCTGAAAAGTTCAAACAATGTAACCTTTGAAAGTCATGGAAATTTCCATTGTAAAAATATTTTTTCCTTACTATGCATCAACTAGAAGTTGCTCTTTTTGACTGCAGTCTCTATAAAATTATGTAATTAAGTAATCACAAACAACTTGAAATTCGTCAGTCAAAAAGAGTGGGAACCCTGTATCTAGTACAGTTTACTTTGGAAGACAATTTTGCAGTTGAGAGGTGTGATTTGGGCTCCATCCTGAACAGAAATTGTCATTCGATCAGTTTGGTGTGTGTCTTGCAGATCACGTCTCTAGTTATTCTGCAGCTTCTCACTCTGGTGGGACACGATGACCAGCTGGACTCTCCCAAATACAAATGTGCAGTATCACTGGACTTCATTATTGCGATCTCCAGGTGTGTGTATGTGATGGTCTCAGGTTGATAACAGCTATTTTACCTCACAGTTTAATTACCAGCTTGGTGAAATTTGTGTTTTCTTCATCCTAGAACTGTAAGTTTCGATGTGGTAAAGTATCTGTATGACTTCCTATGAGTCTGTGGACATAAAGCAGGCCTCTGAATGGACAAAGCACTTGGAATTACTTGGATGGACAGCAACAAGGTTCCAGAAGCCTGAGATCTACTCTTTCTGCATTTATTAGTCCAATCAGGTGACACTTTGGGAAAATAAAGTTCATGTGAGAGACTGAAACAATGCTTACTTCTTTCTCAAATGGAATTATGGTGGATTTGGTTTGTTGATGGGTGACAACTTAAAGTTGGTCCATAAAAATAAAAATGGCATTATTTGTTATAATAATGTGTCTGTGTTTTTGTTTGTTTGTTTGTTTTTTTGCCCTTGTCTTCAAATCTGTTTAATTATCATACATATACTGTAATGAGTTAAGGGTGGTTTGGCACATAATATTTGGATTTAAATAGAATGGGGGGGGGGCCTCTGAAGTGTGCTTTGCTCAAAATGTATTACAGCAAGAGCCAGTGAAAGGTACAAGCCCTACATTAATCATTGTTTTTATGAAATACAAATCATGTACATACATAGGCTTTAGTCTTATCTGTTGATATTGATATATGTTGATGCATTGTTTTTGCAGCATTTCTCTTGATGGCTGACATCACATCTCTCCCAAACCACATGGTAATATCACTGTTGCAGATGTTACACATCTCTCTTCAACCACTTTTAAAGATCTGTACTTTGTATATAGAGTGATATATCTATATTAAAGATTTGTATCCTTTGTAGACTTAACACCAAGGACAACTCGGCTTTGTGAAATGACCTCATTATCATTTTGAAACAAGATGGCAAAGCAAAGTGAATAACAATCACCTTCTCAGTGGTGGACAAAGAAAACCCAGAACAACTGCAAAATGAAGACCAGGAGAAAGCAATTGTGTTCATTGGAGTGTAACTGATTGAAATTTAAGTTGTCTTAACTCAGCTTTTGAAAAGCAGCTGGTGCAAGCTGCATCTGACTCCAAGGTCTCCATGGTAATAGATTGCGGTTGTCATAGAAACTAAAGAACCATCCTTAAAAAGGCTTCAAAATGTGACTCATGTATTCTCACAGACTGACGTAGTTTGAAACAAAGATGGGGGCTTGGGACACAAGGGTAAAGGGTCATTTTGGTGTCCGAAGTTAATTATTTCATGCATAATGTAATTTATTACATTTTTAATGTACAAATGTAAGCACAAGCAGTTCATGAACAAGCCCAAAATAAATACTGTAGTCCTAAAACAGGAGGCACCTTCATAAAGTGACTATGGCTTCAAAGAAACTGTAGAAGAGATATGCAAACATACAACAAGCCACATTCACACTCATACACTGTAGAGACTAATACAGTATGTACATATCTTTTAAAGAAAACATTCTTGAATTTGTATAGGTTATATTAGGGTAGTTGTGATAAAATTTCAAGTCTTGCTGTGTGACATATTACATTTATTTACATTAGCTAATTTAAAAACAAATTCTTGTATAATTACTATGCATGAAGTTTATAACCTCATCAGTGGATTTTTGTTGTACTTTTAAAAATTCTGTTGACATATAGGGCTATTAAAGTGAACCTCAGAGTTAAAAAGTGATTAAAATAGTGGAAATGGTGAAATCAAATGGGAACCAGACACAGCACCTAATATATATACTGTACATTACATATTCATATACATTTAACCCAAAATCTTGATATTTAAAACTACCTGATATTAATCAGTTATTTTTAAATGTAATACGAGCAATATATGAAAAAAAAACAATGAAGATACTAAGTTTTTATCTCTTTTGGCCAAATATGATTTAAAATGATAATAATAAAACCCTACCAATGGACTTGTCTACATCATGCTGACTCTTTTCCCATGAAGCTGCTCTCTGTGCTTTGAGAGAAGGCTGTTTTTGGGAAACAATTATTATATTAGACGTGGGACATCCCACACCAATAACATCTCTTGGCTCCTGTTGCTCGGTCTCATTGTGTTTAAAATGACCACTTGTGCTTTAAAGTGTTTGTATTATTAGAAAGTCTCATTCACCCACAAAATTAAGATGGTTTTAATATCCCTGAATTCAAAATTAAGTGGGTGTTGCTCTTTTGATTGTTGCAGTGGGACTCTAAAAGAGAACAGGAAATTCAGATGTGTGAATGTGGACAGGCTCTTATACACTGTGTCTCCGGTTATGGATCATGGCAACTATGTGCGAGAGGTCTAAACTCTTCATCATCACCTCCATGAAGTCTTCGTCACTGCGTGCCCCTGCTACAAACTCCTCCAGTGACAGCTCACCTGTTGAGACAGAAACTGTTGGGTGAACCTCACAAAGAATTGTCATATTTCATTCAACATTTAAAGAGGAAAAATGTGTTTTTGTGAAAATAATGCCTATATATATTCACTATATATATATATACACACACAGTTGCAATCAAAATTATTCAACCCCCCTGACCAGCAATAAATTCTGGTGATGTGAATTGAAACACATCAACTAGAACCTCAGTAAACAGTCAAAGTTTTTAATACACAATTGAGTGATTTTGAGAACAAAGAGTTCAGTTTACCCAAATTTAAAAATAAAAAATAACTAATTCTCTCCACAAATGTCATGTCAAAAATATTCAACCCATAAAGTCAATCATTTGTGGAGCATCCTTTATCCTTAATAATAGCAAATAAATGTTTCAGGTAAGTGTTCTCAGGCTTCGGACACCTCTCTATTAGAATTTCTACACATTTCTCATGAGCAAAAGCTTCCAGCTCATTGACATTCTTTGGATTCTGTGCTGCCACTGCTTCCTTGAAATCCCAACAAAGGTTTGCAATGGGATTTTAATGATGGACTGGAAGGGCCATTTAAGGACATTCCACGACCTATCCCTGAATCAGATTTTGGACAACTTGGATGTATCCTTGGTGTTATTGTCTTGCTGGAAAGTCCAGTGATCACCGAGCTTCAATTTGCACACTGAAGGCATCACATTTTTCATGCCAAAATGGCCTGATACCTGAAAGAATCCATGGTGTCAGTCACATAGTCAGGGTAGCCGTTTCCTGCATCCGCAAAACACCCCCATAACTGGACTGACCCACCTCCATGCTTGACTGTGGGGATGGTGTCATTCTTGCCATCACCTTTTCATCTTACTCCAGACGTACTGCTGACCCATGAGTCTAAAACTCATTTTCAGTTTAGTGTCATACCTCTATAAAACCTTCTTCCAGGACTCCACAGGTCTTTCCTAATTACTTCTTGAATATTCAAGTCAACACTTCCCTTGGTGAAGTTTTGCTTTCTTCCACACCCCAAGAAGGTTGCTGTTGTATCATATTTAAAAAATTTATGAATGGTGCTGACAACTTTGTCTATTGGAAATTGGAGTGCCTTGGAAATGTACTTTTAGCCATGACCTTTCTTGTGTAATGAAATAATCTCCTCTATTAGCTTTTGAGACAGCTTATTTTTAATTGCATTTTTTGCATAGAAATAAATTTTTGCTTACAACGCTAAACTTAAATTTTAAAACTTAAGTGCCATTGCAGATTGATGACTTAATTTTGTTTTAAAACAATTACTTGTGTAGCTTTACATATTTAAGAAACAGCTACATGCAAGAGGGGTTGAATAATTATGGCATGGCTGTATTTTAAAAAAAATCCTGCTATTTAGAAATATTAGGTTATATATTCATACTGACTTTGAATGTGTCACACAACTGATATAGATGTAAAGTTTAAAAAGTCTGGGCATCAGATAAGCTTACCTTTGTAAATCCTTACTGTCTGGGGGGAGGTTGAATAATTTCGATTGCAGCTGTGTGTGTGTGTGTGTATATATATATATATATATATATATATATATATATATATATATATATATATATATATATAGCCACAACATTAAAATCACCTCCCTAAAATTGTGTAGGTCCCCCTCATGCCGCCAAAACAGCGCCAACCATGCTATCATGCTATTCTGAGATGCTATACTGCTCACCACAATTGTACAGAGTGGTTATCTGAGTTACCGTAGACTTTGTCAGTTCAAACCAGTCTGGTCATTCTCTGTTGACCTCTCTCATCAACAAGGCGTTTCCGTCCACAGAACTGCCGCTCACTGGATGTTTTTTGGAATCATTCTAGAGACTGTTGTGTGTGAAATTCCCAGGAGATCAGCAGTTACAGAAATACTCAAACCAGCCCATCTGGCACCAACAATCATGCCATGGTCCAAATCACTGAGATCACATTTTGTCCCCATTCTGATGGTTAATGTGAACATTAACTGAAGCTCCTGACCCGTATCTGCATGATTTTATGCACTGTACTGCTGCCACATGATTGGCTGATTAGATAATCACATGGCATGATTGTTGGTGCCAGATGGGCTGGTTTGAGTATTTCTGTAACTGCTGATCTCCTGGGATTTTCACACACAACAGTCTCTAGAATTTACTCAGAATGGTGCCAAAAACAAAAAACATCCAGTGAGCGGCTGTTCTGTGGACAGAAACGCCTTGTTGATGAGAGAGATCAACAAAGAATGGCCAGACTGGTTTGAACTGACAAAGTCTACGGTAACTCAGATAACCGCTCTGTATAATTGTGGTGAGAAGAATATTCTGAATGCTATATTGGCGCTGTTTTGGCGGCACGAGGGGGACCTACACAATATTAGGCAGGTGGTTTTAATGTTGTGGCTGATCGGTGTTTATATGCATTGAGACATTATTTTCATGACAATTAAGCACATTAAATCTCATTGCCAGTACTGTAAAGCACGGTCAACTACACTTCGTACTCCATTTACTTCCTCTCAAATGCACCCGAACACGGAAATATTTTGCACTCTGCTGCGGATTAAAAAGTTCTAGTTGTTAACTGACCTGGACATTTGTATGACGAGAAGATGCGTGGCCAATAGAAAATGGACTTCGAAGCTACGTCTTATTTATTGTTGCAGGAAAGTGAGTAGATGGAATATTTGAACATTTAGAATATAATATTTTTTATTTGGGATTTATTACTTATTAAAATCAGAATACCTCGCGCCTGACATCATATCCGTTTGTTGTACTGAATTTATTTAGCCTATTTATTTTTTTAAGGTAATTGTGTCAGTTTTTTATTAATGTATATGCTAATACAAATTGGTTTCTTTTTTCCATAACAGCTGTGGGAAAGTTTCTGCATTACAGTAATGAGAATTTGAGGGAAACTGTCACTAATTGTGATTAAAATGATTTCACATTGCATAAAACCTTGATGGCCCTAAAATAGGCTGCATTTTCTTTATAAAAATTATAATTTTGTATTTATTAAAAAAAACAAAAAAAACAGTGACTATATCATATAGTCTACTTTTGTATTTGCTAGTAAGATTGTTCCAACGTATTTAGAATTTTGAGGCTTTATCATTACAATGCCTGAATAAGAATTCCCAAGATTTATTGCACTTACCATCTCCATTGATGTCAATCCTATCAAACACTCGGTTTGTGAATTCCTCAGCGCTCAATTCCTGCGTCTCACTGCCATTAATGGCGCGGATGGCCTAATGCAAGAGAAACAGGGTGTTTATAGATGTGTACACAGAGTACCATACCAGCGAAGTTCTGCAAATGTGTTCTTTCCTACCTTGATGATATTTAGGAGCTCGTGTCTGTCTATGCAGCCGTTGCCATCCACATCATAAAGTCTGAAATACCACCTCAGTTTGTGCTCCATCTTGCCTCTCATGACTAGACTGAGAGCTGCCACATACTCCATAAAGTCTATGTAGCCATCCTGAAATGAGACAATTATTACATTAAGAAACTATGGCTTTATTTAAGCTATAAGGCACTCGAGGCATGCTATATTGTGAGTTTGGCCATGGCTAAAGGGCATTTTTAGGCAATGCCAAATTGCTTTTATAAAATCATTTCTAAATAAAACATACTATTTTATCAAGCAAATTCCTAAAGTTCCTTAAAGCAACCTTCCTCTTGAAGATATTTTCCCTGCCATTTAAACTAAGATTAATAGTGGACATTGTGGTGGGATAGAGATAAAACCAGTAGCTAGATAAATGTATTTCACATCATATCTGTTACTCTATTGTGCACATAAACTCATCTAGAATGCTGACCAATCAGCATCCAGGAGCAGAACTATCATCTGTCATTTGGCATGTTCAACGTTTCTTTTTTTGCCACAATGCATTATCAAAAGGCTATTTCATGAGGCCCAGTCTGCACATATTTAGATGATGGAAGCCATACGGATCATGATTAGGATGATAAGGCTGCCCTCTGGAGGATTACTTTCCCAGGTCTGTGTCTGAGAGACAGATACAGGCACTTTACAGCTGTAATCCTCAGGTCAGCACTCTCTCCTGAGTGTCACCTCTGTTTGTGTCACTCAGATCCTGACTGTCTAGGACAATATCTGTGTTGCTTCTTGTTGATTTGGTGATGCATGTTTCTCTGGTTGCATATTGTTGAGTAACTGATCAGGAATCTGGAGAATATTTTTGCTGGCATTAGTAAGAGTCATTTGGAAAGGTGTATCTATTTTCCAAGGTGATATATCTATCATATTTAATATTTGCACAATAAGTGAAACATAAGGCCTGCTTCTTTGACCATAAAACAAGCCTTAATGCTTTAATATATTAAAGTAATGATGGGTAGTTAACATTAAATTATTTTTGAGAAGATGATGGTGTGATGACTATTTTAAAAAGAATGAGAAAAATGCTGTGTATGCTGTGATTATGCATTCAGCTTTTATGATCTCATATTCATTGAAAGACTACACAGAATATTTGTAATTTTAAAAATTCATATGTCACAGGACAATTTAAAAATGAACTGTGAAGGCAAATATTATGTTGATTAAAAACGGCAAAAAACTCAAAATAATTAGAGCCCATGCTGAGCACCTTCAACATACCTTTCCCTTCTACGTATACATGTCAAGCTAAAATAAAAAAAAAAAAGTTCATACTAGACGTTATATTTCAACAACCCAGATACAATAAAAAAATAATAATAATGAAACGTGGAGTTTAGGTCAGTGATGCATATTTACATTAACAGGCAGTTAATGGCATTTTAATTAGATCCCATATTAAGTTGAGTATATTTAAAATAATATCGGTACATGCTGTTTTTGTATGAAACGCTCATATCAAGATGCGAGAACTAATATCAAGAAGTACCATGGGTCTTATGATAGTTGTGCTTACAATCCCATTGGGACCTTATTATGAGAACATGTTTTGACTTCAAAAAATAAAGCAGCTGTTACTGCATGTAAATGAGGATCAGTCTCCATAATACAATCCTTAACAATCTCTAAATCTTAATCTCATAGATAAGCCCCCTATTCTTTGTATTGATATGAATCATTGTAATGAAAGCAGACAGGAAGTGCCAAATATAGCACTATAAATACTGAGCCAGACAACAGAGTAGAAAGGATCTAAGCTCTGTACTCATCTGATTTGAAAATTAATGTATTTTGGGGTGTTGACTTGTGATAGTGTTCGACTAAATCTGTCTGTCTATACTATTAGTCTAAAATTATTGCACAGTATTCACTTGTAATTTACCAAGAATATTTTAAAACAGGGAAAAAAATTGCATTATCTATTGACAAAGCTGTTGGTACCTTTTAAAACTGACACAAAGAAGAATGACCAATTCTGTAAATTTGACAAGCACAGCTACACAGCTACACTGGAAACTCTAATAACTTGAGTTCACTTTACTCAATTTATTGCAAATTATCAAATTATCAATCAAATTATCACTTAACATGGTGTTCATATAGAATGAACTTGACTATTTATGTTAAGGTAACTAGATGCAAGTAGACTAAACTCGGATTTGCTATTTAAATATTGTTGATTCTACTTAATCATTTTAGTTGAATTGACTCAAATTTAGATCATACAATAAGAAAGCTCAAATAAAGAAGAATGTCAGTGATTCTAAGTCAATCATTAAATAAACTTAATTCTCCACTGAAATGCATAGACACATGTACATGTATAGTGTTAACAGGATCCAATCTGACCAAAGTGGACACAGATCACCCTAATGATGTCATCACAAGAAACAAAAAATGATTTGCAACAAAACAACATAAACAATACTACAAAAGAGCTAAAACCTCTATTAATTCTTAATAACAACTATTTAAATTCCCCCTATAAGTTCCCTTTGACCAAAGAAACAATTAAATCATTCTTGCGAGGGATTTTGGGTATTCCCCATAGCCTCGATTCTGTACTTAATCGTTTGAGTTATTAACACTTAAAATCTTAAGTCTATCGATTTTTAAGATAAATATGTTCAAGGAACATAGATATTTGAGTTATGAGCCCAAAACTTGACACTTCAATTAATGTTTAATTAAGACAACTTGATATTTTCAGTAATGACAACATTAGGGTTTACAGTGTATCAGCCAATGTCGATAAGCCCAACCAGGCCAAATATCAGTTGATTAATCAGCCTGTCTGGTATATATCGCCCTGTCACTACTTGTGGACCAAACTATTATAGTTTCCACACAAGCTGGTACGTCTCAATTCTCTGAAGGAAAGATTACAGGAATCATCAGGATAAGTCAGTCTAACATGAACTTTGAAAACAAGTTTCAAGACTGATGTAACAGAATGCAATAAGCGTGAAAACCTGCATATTACAGCTAACGTTTTAATACAAACTGACAGATCAAATACTCCGTCTCCACTCAGACTGTCTTTTTCAAACTCTCAGACTCTAATATCCAGGCTTGTTTTTAGGCGTCGTTCACTCACCTTGTTCATGTCAAAGGTGCGGAACATCTGCTCTATGTAGGCATTGGCTTCTGGATCCAGACCTTTGAGACCAAAGAACTGTTTAAACTCATACAGTGTGAGCTGACCAGATGGACACTCAGTCATGAACTTCTTATACCAAAGATGCATTTCAATGGCCTGCAGGTCGTCCACAGTGCAGCCCGTAGAATTACCCATCACTCAGCTGAGTCTAGACTGTTTTGGAGAAGAGAACTCTAGACTAGAGAGTCTATATCAATCTTTCTAGAAGCCCAATTGGTCTGCTGTGCAGGCGAAAGTCTCGCATCTCACAGACACACAACACTTGGACCAAAGGAAGAGGTGGGCACTCCTAGGAGGCTTTTGTACCAGCCTGGAATCAGACACGCCCCAGCAACTCCACCTTATTGATATTAACTGCGACTAATCCAGCTCAAACCCTGTATGTGGGGCTTAAGGAGGCCCATGGCTGGGATGTCCATTTGTAATTGCATGTGAGATTGAGGACATGCTGACAAACATTCCCATGTGACATCTTGTGAACAGATGCACTGCAACAACTGAATCAGCATTTTTACATTTCACAGAGGTTTTAGTGACAAAGCTGTTGCCCGAAAGGACAACTATGATATAAATGTGTGGTACTGTATATGTCCCAAGTCATTTCTAAATGTATTTAGAAACCATCAAATGAGACATAAGTATTTATATGAATGCAACAGAAGTAGTCAGCGTCTGTGCTTATTATGCAAGAGGTAATGTGAAGCAAGTTCAAAAGTGCAGATTCTGTGTTCTGAAATGTTAATTTTTAATACTACATTTGTGATCCATTGTCATAGTGCTATATGGTAACAATAGCTTCAGCAGATATTTTCAACATACATGTCAGAGCCTTTATAATAATGATGTACAGTATACATATACTCAATTTTGCTATTGATTCAAAACAATACATTTGAAAACAAATATTACAGTGCCAAAAATATGGGGCTTAGTTTGAACATTGAAGCCTCTACATCCTTCATAGGAATAACTGGTATCTGATTGTCAAATAAGACATCCTTACTGTATCTACAGTACTTTGGTCAGGAAACAGTTTCCATATTCTATCAAAGAAATGCTATGCATTTCATAGTGCTATTTAAAGGAATATTCCGGGTTCAATACAAGTTAAGCTCAGTCGACAGCATTTGTGGCATAATGCTGATACTACAAAAATTTATTTAGACTTGTCTAATTTCTTTTAAAAAATAGGGAAAAAAGAGCAAAAATCTGGGTTACAGTGAAGCTCTTAAAATGGAAGTGAATGGGGCCAATCCGTAAACATTAAAATACTCACTGTCAGTACTCAAGGGGGTGATAGAGTTACCTTCAAAAGCCAATGACATTAAACTAGATGTATTCTTATTCTGGTAAATTGCTTCAAATATATTGACTTTAACTTAAGTGCTCTGCAATATTCTCTTCAAACTGTTGCTCCACCATGACAGTAATTCACTTGAAAAAAAAACAGAAACACATTAGAAGTGGTCTGTTCAAACTAATCGCGCTATAGTGGTCCTTACGGCAATGTTCAGAATGTAACGTGTACTGTACTTGCATTGGGCAATGATTTGCGGTCCGATGACGCATGAAATCGAGCTCATGCTGCAAGATGCGTCTGCATTCACGAACTTGCATAAAGTATGTTTTGCCCCTTAATGAACTTTACAGCTCAAATAATACAAAAGTTTTAACTGAATAGTTAATGTAGGCCTAAGTGCTTTTATAAAATTATAATCTTCACATTTCTGCCTTTAAAACCCTCCAAAAATTGGCCCTTTTCACCTCCATTGTTGAGTCGATTTCTCCCCGTAATCAACATTATGCCACAAATGCTGTCAATTTAGCTTAACTTGTATTGAACACAGAATGTTCCTTTAAAAGGGTTAAATACAGAACTAAAACATTATCTTCAGCTTTTGTATGAGATACTATTTGACACCACACATTAAACCACAAATATTCACATATCAAAATTTTGGAGTTTCCCAAAGAATTTCTCTTTTCAAGGTCAAATTCAGTTAATCTGTTACTGTAACTGTCTGGACTGAGATTTAAAGGAGCAATCTGTAATATATTTACTATAATAAAGCATAAAATTATCATAATATGTTATCAGAGATTTAGGAAACATGCTAAGTTGAAATACTGGCTTCTCCGGAAACAATGATACAGCCAGTATATTCTACTTTAATATGTCCATTCCGGGCCGGAATTTCTGTTTGTGTTTTGGTCTGTGTGATCCCGCCCACTGCCCATTTCCCATTAGTATTTAGACACCCCAGTTTGCCAGATTTGAAACTTAGCAGGCAAACACAGAGCTCTGCAGCCATGGAAGCCAGCAATACATCTAGCTAACATTGACAGAGTTATAAAAAATCCACATGAGCTGGTTTATAATTTGCAAACAATAAAAACATTGCAAACGTATACATAAGCTGATCAACTTACAGTGTAAGGCTCGTCCCTTGCCATTGTCAGTTTGCTCGTTCCTGTTGCATGTCCTCAATATGGCAACCCACGTGAGCTTTGAGTCTGGGCAGGGGGAGGATGGGGCGGGGGAGACAATTCTCCAATATTTTGATTTGGACTGCAGTAGCCATTTTAAACGCTTTATGTCAATGTTACATATTGCTCCTTTAAGAGTTCATTTTTAGTGCAAAATATGAATCATACATTTAAAATCATAATAAGTTACAGGAGTAAACACTTTCACAGTCATTGGTTAACTACTAATACAGACAAAATACAAAGCTTGCATTCCTAATATGAAGTACTTTTAATATAGTTATCACATTGTTGAAGCTGAATTAGCTCAGGTTATCCCATCAAAAGAATGAACCTGTTAGAGTACCCAAGTTTCACTTCCGACACTAATTATGCCATATTTTCGATGACAGGTCCCTTTTTACAAACATTTACTTGCTTAGTGCAAGTAATCTCCAATGGGGTCAGTGAAAATACATTAAATTCACTCCTTTCTTTAACTGTACTTAGCAGTTAAACCTTGTTCAGTGGATATGGAATGATATAAGAAAGAATTTGGTTGGCAAAAGCGTCACTGTAAACTGGGAGGCCAAACGAAACAGAATACTTGTATGCATTGCTTGGCTCCTACCAGTACTGGTTTAGACCTGAAAAACAGGTATGTTATGAGTCTCCAGTCCATCAGGTGTGATTATAACAGTGGTTAAAAGTGTTAAAACTTAACCAATAAACTTCAGGGCTTTAGATAAGCCCAATGAAATGTAAGAAGAAACAAAAACAAAAACAAGCACCTGCTCAGGGCTGTTTCTGAGCATATGAGGGCCCTAAGCGAAATCCTACTTGGAGGCCCCTGTCACATCTAGCTACAACTCTGCCCTTGTAGTTACATTCTCCCTTCCCTCTCGGGCCACAAGGGGGGCCCCTATAACTGTCTAATTTAGCCATAACAGCTGCTTGAGTCTTACTCCCAGCTTTTAGTATATATATATATATAAATAACTTGCTTTGCAGGGCCCCCTGGTGGCTCAGGGTCCTAAGCGGCCGCTTATACCGCTCATAGCTAGAAACAGCCCTGCACCTGCTCAGTTAGTACAGGAATGCTAAAAAGCTTAATGCTTTGTACGAAACGTTATGTTGCAGGATAGTGTTGCTCCTGCAATGTACAATGTAGCTCTGTGTCCATCCATGAAAAATGTTTATCTTTGTCATAATGGATTTTTGTTTGCTATGGAAATCTCCTTTGAGTTGATAGCAACTTGATGCCATTCAGTCTGACTCAGTGTCACTGCTGGAAAGCATATCTATGGCCACCCTGCTGCGTCTTCTGGTCCACCAATCCAGGCTCCTGTGAACGGAATCAAATACCGCCACTGTGTATCTGGCAAACAGTGACATCCATTTGATTATTTCCGCAAAACAGTTCACAGACCGAGAAACAAAGCTCACAAACACTGTAATGTAGTGTGCCAACAGAAGTAGACTGCGTCCTAACTGCTTTCCATAATTAACAATCATGCTAACCTTTAAATCATGCCCTCCCATCCTGTTTTGGACCCTTAGGAAATTCCCAACTGAAAATAATATTTCCAATTGGTTTCTATGAAAGTTTTCAAGAAAGCATGACAGTTTAGATTTGTTTTTACGATTGTACGTTTTATATTTGTTGACAGTCCCTTAGTGTACAGTTATGCGTGTCACAGATTCACTTATAGTTTGCAGACGCTCCCTTGTGCGGTCCAATCACGGCGCTTTCTTTATGTTTCCGGGATGTTTGGTGATGTGGCTCTGCACTGAAATCCTGGAGACGAAATTGATCAAATAAACCACGCAGCTCTTCCCTGCGCCGATTAAACAGGTCAGTTTCATGCTTAATAACATTAACAAGTCGCCTGTAAATGTCTTCAGCCGCTGACATATCCAGCATATGCAAAAACACACGTAAATGTATAAATATCCTTACAGTTGTTTACAAGTCATCAGCACGAGCCCACTTAAAGCTCGTCATATCTCGTGCTTTAATAATGCCGTTTGGAAACCATTATAGGAAATAAAATCATACCTGTATGTGTCTCGATCATTAGTTCTGATATTACTCGGTTATAAAACAGAGAGAAGATGAGTCGCTCAATAATCTTTGCTGTTGTGTAGACAAAATGAAAGCGACGCAGCCGCAGTCGCGAGTCTTGTGTGTTTCGGTACTGTTCGGTTCTGTTCGTTTATCTTCGCTTTATGGGCCTGACACAGAAGGTTTTTTATTATAAGAGAGATAAGCGTAACAATAACTGCTGTGTTATTATCATGTATGCGTTCACGCCCCCTTTGATCAGTAAGGCGACATTTTTAAAGCCCATTACGTAGCCATTAAAGGAGACACAATTGAGCTCAGAGACCTGGGTTATGCATGATAAATTATGTTTCCTATCGATTCAGTTCACGAGACATTGCTGAACGCTTTTGGGAATTCCTTTTCCACGACCTAGCTGAAGCCTTTATCATAACGCCAATCTTATGATTGGCAATGGTGTTTGAGCCCCGCACTTTTAGGCACGCATTTGCCCTTTATAAGCGAGCGCTCACAAACCATTTCTTCTGAATTTTATTCCTTCAAGACTGACATCATCTCGTCTTGACAATGCACCTGGATCAGCCTATCTTCTAGTGATGTCCAGTTCGTAAACGAATCGTTCTTTTGAACCTGTTCTTTTTAGTGAACGAGTTGAACTAACACCAAATCGGACCTGAATCGTTTGAAACAGATCGCGTCTCGAGTCAACACTTATCCACAAGTATCTTAACCTGTCTCTCGGATGTGCCTGACACTCCGAATCGAAATGAGCCGATAACCGGGAGTAATATGATCCTAGAACTGGTGATATCTGCTTTTGCCAACTCTTCTTTGCAATGAACTGCTCCAACTAGTTCACAAATCGGACTGAATGCTTAGGTCGCAACAGTCAACAGTACAATGAGTCGCTTGCAGCAGTTCTCGAGTCAACAGTACAATGAGTCGCTCGTAACAGATCTCGAGTCAACAGTACAATGAGTCGCTTGTAACAGTTCTCGATTCAACAGTGCAATGAGTCGCTAGTAACAGTTCTCGAGTCAACAGTACAATGAGTCGCTTGCAGCAGTTCTCGAGTCAACAGTACAATGAGTCGCTTGCAGCAGTTCTCGAGTCAACAGTACAATGAGTCGCTCGTAACAGTTCTCAAGTCAACAATACAATGAGTCACTTGCAGCAGTTCTCGAGTCTACAGTACAATGAGTCGCTCGTAACAGTTCTCGAGTCAACAGTGCAATGATTCGCTCGTAACAGTTCTCGAGTCAACAGTGCAATGATTCGCTCGTAACAGTTCTCGAGTCAACAGTACGAGTTGCTCGTAACAGTTCTCGAGTCAACAGTGCAATGAGTCGCTCGTAACAGTTCTCGAGTCAACAGTGCAATGAGTCGCTCGTAACAGTTCTCGAGTCAACAGTGCAATGAGTCGCTCGTAACAGTTCTCGAGTCAACAGTACGAGTCGCTCGTAACAGTTCTTGAGTCAACAGTGCAATGAGTCAACAGTACGAGTCGCTCGAGCAGTTCTCGAATCAACAGTACAATGAGTCGCTCGAGCAGTTCTCGAATCAACAGTACAATGAGTCGCTCGAGCAGTTCTCGAATCAACAGTACAATGAGTCGCTCGAGCAGTTCTCGAATCAACAGTACAATGAGTCGCTCGAGCAGTTCTCGAATCAACAGTACAATGAGTCGCTCGTAGCAGTTCTCGAGTCAACAGTACAATGAGTCGCTCGTAACAGTTCTCGAGTCAACAGTGATGAGTCGCTCGCAGCAGTTCTCGAGTCAACAGTGATGAGTCGCTCGCAGCAGTTCTCGAGTCAACAGTGATGAGTCGCTCGCAGCAGTTCTCGAGTCAACAGTACAATGAGTCGCTCGCAGCAGTTCTCGAGTCAACAGTACAATGAGTCGCTCGAGCAGTTCTCGAATCAACAGTACAATGAGTCGCTCGAGCAGTTCTCGAATCAACAGTACAATGAGTCGCTCGAGCAGTTCTCGAATCAACAGTACAATGAGTCGCTCGAGCAGTTCTCGAATCAACAGTACAGTGAGTCGCTCGTAACAGTTCTCGAGTCAACAGTACAATGAGTCGCTCGCAGCAGTTCTCGAGTCAACAGTACAATGAGTCGCTCGCAGCAGTTCTCGAGTCAACAGTACGAGTCGCTCGTAACAGTTCTCGAGTCAACAGTACGAGTCGCTCGAGCAGTTCTCGAGTCAACAGTACAATGAGTCGCTCGTAACAGTTCTCGAGTCAACAGTACAATGAGTCGCTCGCAGCAGTTCTCGAGTCAACAGTACGAGTCGCTCGCAGCAGTTCTCGAGTCAACAGTACGAGTCGCTCGTAACAGTTCTCGAGTCAACAGTACGAGTCGCTCGTAACAGTTCTCGAGTCAATAGTTCAATGAGTTGCTCGAAACAGTTCTCGAGTCAACAGTACACTGAGAATAAGCTCTTTCAGAGGTGTCCGACATACTGAGAACCGATGAGCTGCTGACATTGAGCATGTGTGTGATTAATGGGTGAAATGTATGTTTCAGTTGTATTTTGCTGAACAACAGAGTGTGTAACAAATAAAACATACTGGAAATATGTTTGATTTGAAGACTAGTTTAATCACTTTGTGTTTGTGTCTGTTGAGCTGGGGAGCTTGTGTCTGTTGAATGTGTTTGTGCGTGTATTCTACGATGCTGGCATATTAGCATTATATATAGTGATGTCATTACGTGATGACGTAAACGAACTGGTGAATTGTTTTTTTTAACCAGTTCATTGAAACGAACCATCCGAAAGAACCGGTTCACGGAAAAGAATCAGACTTCCCATCACTACTCTCTTTGCCATTGACAACCCATCAGCGAATGGGATTCCCTGCAGACGCATCAGGAAGTTTTTTGCCTAACTCTCAGCGCCTGCAGCGAGGATCACCCGCCCCCTCTAGTGTTCCGCTGAAGAAGTCTCTCCACCTCGCAGCCAGATCAGGTTCTTCACTCAGCAAGACATCTACTACTATATATATATATATATATATATATATATTGTAATATTCCATCCAAGTGACGTAAAAACTCATAAAAGAGCTGCTTGTGTGTACGAGTCTTTTTAAAGATGTCGTATTGCAAGTGTTCCTGTGAGTGATACATCATTCCGTCAGACCAACATTAGAGCTGCCTCGGCCATCCACGCTGAAACAGCTCTCATGGGGAAAGACTGCCCACACTGTGAGGACATGACGCTCAAGACGCTCCGCTCTAGGGTCGCCCTTGTACTGATTGACAATTCTACCTCACACGCCCTCCCGACCGCTTCCTCTATGTTAAGTCTCGAGGGACCACATGAGGAAGCACACCAGGGCCACGAGGTAGAGCTGGAAGAAACCGAGGAGGATCTTGCCCCGGCGCAAGCCCCACGAGTCCCTCGATCTTCCCACGCAGCGTCTTCGCCAGTGCAGTATGCACGTGATGACCCCCGACCCTCTATGAATGAGCATGGTGTTGTCATATTCGGCGGGTCTGATGATGATAATGATGCGTGTCCCTCGCAGCATCGAAAGAATGGTCCATGGAGAATGCTGCAGCCCCTCCCCCCAGCGAGGGTGAGGAGCGCGCACTAGCCATTGATACGAGTTACTCCGCGTCATTGTGCGGGCGGTCGAGGAGCTCGGCCTTGAGTTGTCTCCTGTTGAGCTGGAAAATTATCATCTGAATGAATGATTCCTGCACACCATCCGCCGTCAAAAGACCGTGGTTCAGAAAGCAGTGTCGTTCTTCCCTGAGGTTCACACGGAGCTTACTGAGATCGAACCCAGATCGAAGGGGCTGCCATCCTCGGGCATATTTAAGCATCTTTGTACTCTGACGCACATAGCGCTGTCAGTCCCCAGCGGGAAGAATTCCCCTGGAAGTATAGCATTTATAGGAATCTAGAGCTCATGCCTTTTCTGTTATGTTTCAATTCGCCCTTCTCCACTATTTTCGCTGGGAACGAGTCAGTTTTTATTGTAACGCTTCCTATGCATTGCTTGAATAGCACGCGTACCTCATAGAGGCTGCTCAATGTGTGCTGAAGGCTGAAAAAGCTCTTTCTTACTCTCCAGCCAAACTCGCTCGCCATGATAACCGTGAGTGATTGGTGTCTATTGTTAGCTCGCTCGAGTCTTTACACTATTAGCGCTGTACACGGATGCGTTACACGCTCTGACTGAGAAGCTCCCTTCTGATAAGCGGCAGCTACTTCTGGGCATCTCAGAGAAAAATCAACCCACACTCCACACAGGATGCTCCCGTCTTATAAACGGCAGCTCCCCTCAACACATGCGTGAAACTCTGCGCCCACCCACGCATTATGCGGTCGCGTGGCGCGTTACTGAGCATTTCTCAGTGTGTTAAAAAAACGGTAGTGTGCGGTTATACATTAGCATTCTATCCTCCACGTTACAGTGCAGGACATGCCCTTCTTTGTGAGAGAGGCAATGGGGTCGTTCCCTGTACGGTGCACAGAGAGAATGTCACAGCAGTTACTTTGCTTATCAAAACGCAGAAAGACGGTGGCCTCTGGCCTATCTGCACCTGTGACATTTGAATTGAGTTTTGTTCATAATGATCACATACAAACAATTCTCTCTCTTATGTTTGCATGCTCATAAACCATACCTTAGTGTACTTATTAACTTTGGCTCAGACCATTTTTGAGAATTTGCCTTGCTTCACTATTTCACACACTGTGCACAACCGTTTCTCAATGGTGAGCGGCGCGCTATCATAATTAGTTCAAATATAAAGTGGCCGCAATCCCATTATATGAACGCATGGTGGGTGCTCACGGGCGTGTCAGATTGGCTGCTAAAAACGATCGAACACAGGTATTCGATCCAGTTCGCACGCAGAACGCCTCGCTTCAACAGCGTTTTGTCCTTGATGGTTCCATCACGGGACGTGCCTGTATTACGTGCAGAAATTCACAATCTCCTCGCAAAAGATGAGATAGAGGTTGTTCCGAGCTGCCACAGCCGCAAAGGGTTTTACAGCTGCTACCTTTTCTTTCCGAAGAAAGATGGCGGGCTTCGGCCAATCCTATATCTGAGACTCTTGAATTGCACGCAAAACGCCCATTCAAGATGTTAACTCAGAATCAGATCTTATTGCACATCCACCCATGGGACTGGCTTGCATCAATAGATCTAAAGGACGCGTACTTTCATATCCGAATTGTACCGCACCACAGGCTGTTCTTGAGATTTGCGTTCGAAGGGATGACATATCAAATCAAAGTCACGAAATGTGTCGATGCGGCGCTCACCCCTTTGTAGATGAACGGCATGCACATTCTAAATTAGCTATTAATTTGCTATTACTGGCCCAATCAGAGGCTCTGCTATGCGAGCACAGGCACATTATACTTCACCATTTGAACAGCCTGGGTATCAATGTCAACTGGGTGAAAAGCAAACTTTCCCCCAGCCAACAAATCTCCTTTTTGGGGGTTCAACTCAACTCCATGAGTATGCATGCGCACCTCAAGAGCAAGCGCATCCAGACCATTCACCAGTGTCTGTCTCAGTTCAAACTGGGAAAAACATTTCCACTGAAGTCTTTTCAGAAAATGCTCGGTTTTATGGCAGCAGCATCTGCCGTCATACCGTTAGGTCTTTTACACATGAGACCTCTCCAGTGCTGGCTCAAACACCATGTACCGAGTCACGCCTGGCATCAGGGACTCATGTGCATTATTGTGACTCGCCGCTGCCTGGCTGCTCTAGCACCATGGACAGCTCCAAACCTTTATCAGCAGGGTGTGATGCTGGGTCAGGTTTTCAGATGGAAAGTGATGACCACGGATGCGTCCAACACGGGTTGGGGCACACTATGCGATGGACACCTGGCTTTCGGCACTTGGACAGGTGCGGAACGAGCGTGGCACATCAACTGCTTGTAAATGCTAGCCATCTGCTTAGCGGTGAAAGCTTTCCATTCCGACATAGTGAATCATCACGTTCTGATTCGTTCAGATAATATGTCAGTGGTAGCGTACATAAATCGCCAGGGCGGCACTCGATCGCTACCAGTGTTGAGCATTTGGCATCCCCAGCTGTAGCTGTGGAACCTACACATATGGCCCCTGAATGGAGTGCAACGAACGAGCCAGAATTGGCTCAGTCTGTAATAAACACCATTTTGCAGGCTAGAGCACTGTCTACAAGACGCCTCTATGCACTAAAATGGTGTGTGTTTTTGCGGATTGATGCTCTTTACACAGCAAAGACCCAGTGAATTGCCCCGTAACGGAGATCCTTACATTTCTTCAAGAGTGGTTGGATGCAGGTCTTACTCTGTCAACGCTTAAGGTTTATGTAGAGACCATCTCAGCCCCAGAGGCTGGCTCCTCTATAGGCAGACACAATCTAATCATAAAGTTCCTTAGGGGTGCGAGGCGCTTGAACCTTCCTTGCCCTGCTATTGTTCCAACATGGGACTTGAATCTGGTGCTGAGAGTGCTCACGAGCCCCCCCATTCGAACCTTTGGAATCTGTTGAGTTACGTGTTCTCTCTTTAAAGACCGCACCTCTGTTGGCTCTGGCCTCAGTCAAATGGGTTGTCAATATACAGGCGTTGTCGGTTGACTGTTCATGTCTGAAATTCAGTCCTGGGCTTTCAAAAGCCACCATCAAACCCATAAAAGGCTATGTGCCTAAGGTGCTTTCCACACCCTTTAGGGCTCAGATAGTGCACCTATAAGCTTTCTCTTCTCCACCATCTAATTTGGATGGGAAGCAGTTAGCGCATTTATTATGCCCCGTGTGGGCATTGCACATGCATGTGGAGTGCACTTGCCAGTTTAGACTGTCAGATCAGCACTTTGTGTGTTATGGAGGATGCACAAAAGGCATGTCCGTCTCCAAACAAAGGCTATCTCACTGAATCGTTAATGCAACTTCCCTCGCTTATGAATCACAGGGCATGAGATGCCCTATTGGTGTGAGCGCATTCAACTAGAGGCATGGCTTCTTCATGGGCATATGGAATATCCCTATAGGATATATGCTTTCCAGCAGGATGGTCTTCGCAAAACACATTAACAAGGTTTTATAACCTAGACGTGGCGTCCATCGCTTCACGAGTATTCTCTGTCTAGAGAACTTACTATTCCAACACCCGGCAGGTGAGCCCGAACCCCTTATCATGGGCGGGCTACCTATTATATTTTAATACAGTCACCTGTGTAGGCTGTTACTCAATTTACTCCCACTAGAAGTCACAAGCACTTCCAATAAAAATAATAAAACCTCTCCATACCTCTGGTATGAAGGAGTTACATTATACTCTGTGTATTATATGACTTTTATAAAATTTATTAACTTCCTGTCTGGTTTTCATCATGTGTGGTTATTCATTTTCATACACACTAAAGAGATACTATACTAAGTCACCACCTGACGGGCCTATGACCTTTATATAGATATTCTTCTTAGTGTTTTATTCCCTGGTGCATCCAAGGGTATTACGTTACGTAGCGCGGCATGATGAGACTCCGTTCCCCAAAGCGTTCAACAAAGTCTTGTGAACTGAATTGGTAGGGAACGTCTCCGATTATTCTTATAACCTCGATTCCCTGAGATGAAGGGAATGAGACATTGCAAACTTGACTACTTCAGAGTTTCGAGGTATGAGTGATGCGTTCTTGTCCTCAGTCTGAATATTCTGAAGAAATGGTGTGTGAGTGCCTGTTTATATAGGGCAAATGCGTGCCTAAAATGGCGGGGCTCAAACACTATTGCCAATCATAAGATTGGCATTATGATACAAAGGCTTCAACTAGGTCATGGAAAAGGAATTCCCCAAAGCGTTCAGCAATGTCTCGTTCCCTTCATCTCAGGGAACCGAGGATACAAGAGTAACCGGATATGTTATACATGCATGCATATATTTTTAGTTATACATATGATGTGCCATGATCTTATGTTGTCAGTGCATGTCCAATCATAAGCATTTGATTATTTAAAAAAAGGAATATAATGTAAAATAAAGGAGTAATGTTGCCTAAATCTATTCTCTTTATAGTGAAGGTTTAATATTAAGCTGCTAATTCAGTGTCATAATTTATAATGCCCTTACAATAGATGATATTGATATCAGATAGCATGGTACTTTTTGTTAGTGTGCTCCTGCACCATGTTCTGCTCCAAAATTTAAACATCTATAACAAAAGGTTGTTTGAAATCTGTTAATTAATATTTTGTGCTGTAGTTGTTCAAGTCAAAATTAAAGCAAAATGTACCCTAATTACTTTCTTAATGCATGTTCCTGGCCTGATCGAGCAAGATTTATTTTGTGCATATTGTTCTAAATATAAAAATGTTCTCTTTAATCAAAATATAATAACTTGCTCCACCTCTCCAAATAGAAAAACGTTCCTATTTGGCTAACACCACAAATCCCTATTCCATCCAACTATTTACACCTGGTATTAAGATGCGTTTTTGGTGATTCAATCACATGGTCAGCTTTAAATACAGGTTTAAACGGGGTCCAGATTGTTTTGTGATCAGATCACAAAAACCACATACGGAAGTAGTCAAAAACGCATGTAACCACGTCACATTTGAGATGTAAACGCTAATCCGTCCTGTATGCGTGCATACAGCAGTGAAGTGGCACACCCCACCTGTCAATCAACCTTTGCACTAAAACAAGAGTTTAAATAGTTAACCCAAAAATGAAAATTATCACATCATTTACTCACCCTCGTGCCATCCCAGATGTGTATGACTTTCTTTCTTCAGCAGAACACAAATTAAGATTTTTAGAAGAATTTCCCAGCTCTTTTGGTCCATACAATGCAAAATTGTTAAGCTCCAAAAATCACACAAGTCACCATAAAAGTAATCCAGATGACTCCAGTGGTTAAATCAATGTCTCCAGAAGCTATATGATAGGTGTGGGTGAGAAAAAGATCAATATTTAAGTAAAGTTTTACTATAAATTCTCCTCCCTGCTCAGTCAATCTCCACTTTAACTTTCATGTTCACATCCTCTTCCTCGTGTTTTGGTGATTAACATTCTTCATGCATATGCACCCTGCTGGGCAGGGGGAAGAATTTCAAGCAAAAATGTACTTAAATATTGCTCTGTTTCTCACCCACACCTATAATAACACTTTAGAAGATATGGATTTAAACACTGGAGTCATTTGGATTACCTTTATGCTGCCTTTATGTGATTTTTGGAGTGTCAAAATTTTGGCACACATTCACTTATATTATATGGACCTACAGAGGAGAAGTATTCTTCTAAAAATCTTCATTTATGTTCAGCAGAAGAAAGAAAATCATACACATCTGGGATGCCATGAGGGTGAGTAAATGATGTAAGAATTTTAATTTTTGGGTGAACTATCCTTTAAACTTTACCGGTTATGAGTGGCTTTAAAAGGAAATAACCATCTGATTAGAAATATTGTGGATACATACACAAGCATGAGAACTTCACAGATCTTCTTCAGTGTGTTTTATATCAACATGCTGAGACAAAGATGAAACACACGCATCTGAATCTCCTTTAATACAGGTAATCTAATCAAATTTCAGATGCATCTGGGAGAAACAGCTCGTCAGTTTTATTTGCGCTTTTTTTTTATATGGCATTTTTGTGGTTTATAATCTTGCAGTAACATAATGACAGTGATTGCTGTATGTCCTTATGAAATCAGAGACCCTCCCCTCAAAATCCGAACACAAGTGGTCACAGCTGACCACATGTGATCTGATCACTGAAAACGCATCTTTTACGCCTATTTCCTAAACCTGTCCAAACATTTAGAGTAAAGCATATAGTAAAGAACTTATTTCAAAATGCCAGCTTTTCATTGCATACTGTATCACTGCATGTAGGTCAGCTATGTTTAGCCGGCTGACCCAGGGGGTGACCTCCGTCCTTCACGAGCTCTCCGGCGAGGAACGTTCCGATGGAGACTCCCAGGTGTGTAGACAAAATGTTAATTTGGTTAGAAGGAGATGACTATAGATTAACAATCTAGAGAGCCCTGCCTATATTTTAAATGTTTAAATGGCTTTGGAGCAGGATGGTCTGGTCCCTCAACCCCAGCCTGATGCAGAAACATCCCTGGAGTGCGCGGGACCCTCAGAAGAGGCCCTGGAGAGACTGGCACAGACAGAGCAGCTGGTGGTTCAACTGAATGAGTTGATTCGAGATAAGGACATCCAGCTCGCCTGCACTGAGAGACAGCTTAAGGTGAGGACATGAAATATCAATTTGTTTACATGCCCCTTTCAAATGACAACAATAATTTGTCTTTTTAAAATGTCATGCAAATGCTTTAGTTTGAAATTCCGATTTTTGTAAAGTTGGGCTTGTATACACGTTAATCGAACTATAATTGGAGTTGGCTAGGTTAGGTGGGTTAGGGGTTAGGCTTAAGTGAGTGATGGGCAGCGTATATTTAACCCGGAAGTAGGGGTGGCCGATTCGACCAAAATCCTATATCACAATATAAATAATTTTGTCATGATAACGATAAATATCACAATATCTTTTTTTTTTTTTTTTTTTTTTTTTTAACTCAAATGTTTTTTTATTTATTAAATTACTATATTGCAATGCCTTTTTTTCTGAATAATCCAGTCACTGAACTAAATACTTTATAAATGAAAACTACTTCCTCTTTTCTCTTCATTTGGAACTTGATAAACAAGTTAAAAAAGAAAATCAATTTGGTTTAAATCAGCCTTACCTAAATTTCACATTATGCCACATTTCAATCTGATGTTGTTTACAAGTATTATTATTATTGTAAATTTTCCTTAAGAAACTTGACATCTTCTCAAAGCAATATAAAAAAGGAAACATACACTATATTGCCAAAAGTATTCGCTCACCCATCCAAATAATTGAATTCAGGTGTTCCAATCACTTCCATGGCCACAGTTGTATAAAATGAAGCACCTAGGCATGCAGACTGCTTCTACAAACATTTGTAAAAGAATGGGCCGCTCTCAGGAGCTCAGTGAATTCCAGCGTGGTACTGTGATAGGATGCCACCTGTGCAACAAGTCCAGTCACGAAATTTCCTCGCTACTAAATATTCCACAGTCAACTGTCAGTGGTATTATAACAAAGTGGAAGCGATTGGGAATGACAGCAACTAAAATGACAGAGCGGGGTCAGCGGATGCTGAGGCGCATAGTGCGCAGAGGTCGCCAACTTTCTGCAGAGTCAATCGCTACAGACCTCCAAAGTTCATGTGGCCTTCAGATTAGCTCAAGAACAGTGCATAGAGAGCTTCATGGAATGGGTTTCCATGGCCGAGCAGCTGCATCCAAGCCATACATCACCAAGTGCAATACAAAGCGTCGGATGCAGTGGTGTAAAGCACGCCGCCACTGGACTCTAGAGCAGTGGAGACGTGTTCTCTGGAGTGACGAATCACGCTTCTCCATCTGGCAATCTGATGGACGAGTCTGGGTTTGGCGGTTGCCAGGAGAACGGTACTTGTCTGACTGCATTGTGCCAACTGTGAAGTTTGGTGGAGGGGGGATTATGGTGTGGGGTTGTTTTTCAGGAGTTGGGCTTGGCCTCTTAGTTCCAGTGAAAGGAACTCTGAATGCTTCAGCATACCAAGAGATTTTGGACAATTCCATGCTCCCAACTTTGTGGGAAAAGTTTGGGGATGGCCCCTTCCTGTTCCAACATGACTGCGCACCAGTGCACAAAGCAAGGTCCATAAAGACATGGATGAGCGAGTTTGGTGTGGAAGAACTTGACTGGCCTGCACAGAGTCCTGACCTCAACCCGATAGAGCACCTTTGGGATGAATTAGAGTGAAGACTGCGAGCCAGGCCTTCTCGTCCAACATCAGTGTCTGACCTCACAAATGCGCTTCTGGAAGAATGGTCAAAAATTTCCATAAACACACTCCTAAACCTTGTGGAAAGCCTTCCCAGAAGAGTTGAAGCTGTTATAGCTGCAAATGGTGGGCCGACGTCATATTAAACCCTATGGATTAAGAATGGGATGTCACTTAAGTTCATATGCGTCTAAAGGCAGATGAGCGAATACTTTTGGCAATATAGTGTACATAAGTAAAAAAAATATATATATACACTCATCGGCCACTTCATTTGGTACACCAGTACACCTACTTATTCATGCGATTATCTAATCAGCCAATCATGTGGCAGCAGTGCAGTGCATAAAATCATGCAAATATGGGTCAGGAGCTTCGGTTAATGTTCACATCAACCATCAGAATGGGGATCTCAGTGATTAAAACCGTGGCATGATTGTTGGTGCCAGAAGGGTTGGTTTGAGTATTTCTGTAACTGCTGATATCCTGGGATTTTCACGTGCAACAGTCTCTAGAGTGTATAGAGAATGGTGTGAAAAACAAAAAACATCCAGTGAGTGGCAATTCTGTGGACGAAAACACCTTGACCTTGATGACAGAGGTCAACCGAGAATGGCCAGACTGGTTATAGCTGTCACCAAGGCAACGGCAACTCAGATAAACCCTCTGTACAACTGTAGTGAGCAGAATAGCATCTCAGAATGCACAACACGTCAAATCTTGAGGCGGATGGGCTACAACAACAGAAGATCATGTTGGGTTCCACTTCTGTCAGCCAAGAACAGAAAATTGAGGCTGCAGTGGGCCTACCATTTGTGTACCTCAGCAGAAATACTGATTTGTCAGACCAGGTGATGTTTTTCCAGTCGCCTACTGTCCAGTTTTGGTGAGCCTCTGCTCACTGCAGTCACAGTTTCCTCTTCTAATCTGACATTAGTGGTACCCGGAAAGGTCTTCTGCTGCTGTAGCCCATCCGCATCAGTGTTCAATGTGTTGTATGTTCAGAAATGCTTTTCTTCATAGAACTGTTGTAACGTAGGGTTAGTCACCTTCCTGTCAGCTTGGACCAGTCTGGCCATTCTCCTCTGACCTCTGTAATTAACAAGCCGTTTTCACCCACAGATGTTTTTTTTTTTTTTTTTGCACCATCTTCTATACACTCTAGAGACTGTTGCGTGTGAAAATTCCAGGTGATACATGTTGATATGAACATTAACTGAAGCTCCTGACCATATCTACAGATTTTATACATTACACTGCTGCCACATTTGGCTGATTAGATAATCGCATTAGTAAGTAGATGAACAGGTGTACCTAATAAAGTGGCTGGTGAGTGTATATATCAAAGGAAATAAACACTTCATTAGTCTCTCTTTTTTTTTTTTTCTCCCCAATTTGGAATGCCCAATTCCCAATGCGTCCTCGTGGTGGCGTAGTGACTCAATCCGGGTGGCGGTGGACGAATCTCAGTTGCCGCGCATCTTATCACATGGCTTGTTGAGCACGTAACCGCGGAGACGTAGCGCGTGTGGAAGCTTAACGCTGTTCTCTGCAGCATCCATGCACAACTCACCACGCACCCCACCGAGAGCGAGAACCACATTGTAGCGACCACGAGGAGGTTACCCTTTTGTCATGTATACTTGGACAGACAGATGAAGACTTGAGCTGGACTATGGAAAAACCCACTGTAGCTCGACTGTGCATGTAAACATACTGATTGAGGAAGAAGGACGTTTTCTGGTGCCTCTAACTACACTGAATATTAACAGATCTTAAGCTTGATTTTGCAGTTCATGAACAAACTGTTTTTGTCTTCATGCAGGAGGAAAAAGAACAAGCAGAGGTCAAGTTTACAAAGCTTAAACTGCAGGCCAAAGCCAAGATGGCTGCCCTAAACAAACAGATCTCTGAGCTGAAAGGACAAGAAGTGTTGAACAGCAGTCAGGTAAAGAGACAGGCTTACTTATTGACCATGAAGTGGTCTTGGATACCTTTTTGCAAGCGCTATTTACTTTTTTTTTTTTTTTACTTTTATATAATAAATATTTTCCAATTCTGTTGTTTTAATTCTAGCAGTTGTTATTAGTTGTGTTTGCTAAGGAAAGCATTAAGTAAAAAAAAAAAAAAAAGTAAAATTTGCCATTAACCCGAGCCATATTTATGAACCTGAATATGATTTGGGGGTGGGCTCTGTTACCAGTAAGAGCAACACCTCAGCAACCACCCAGAACACACAAACATCTGTCTCAGTAGTAGGACCTGTCTTTATCTTATTTCTCTTAAAGTGTATGACTGTAGTAATGTCAGTTATTATCTACCAAATCCACTTAATGATTTCCACAATTGCATCATCGCCTTTTGTTTTGTTGACGAAACTGTTTGTGATGTTGGAGCAGTTGATCCCTGTTTGCATTAAAGGTTTCCATCACTGCTGCATTATGCTGATGAAAAACTCTGGATGTTTTTCAGAATTCAGAGAGCTCCTTCACGATGGCTCCCGGAGTGGAGGAGGAACTCCAACAGCTCAGAGAGAAGCTCAGTCAGGCGGAATCATCCAACAAGATCCTTCAGCAGCAGCTCTGGGAAGCTGAACAGCGCGTTAGAGAAGAGGGACACGCAGAGCAGGTGTGCATGACCTCACACATTACAATTACAGATAATAAATAAATAAATTTGGCAATATAAACTCAAGTAAAAGGAGATGTATATATACAGTAATGTGCAAAAGATTTAGGCGCTTCTGAAAAATGTTGCATAGTGAGGATGTCTTCAAAAATAATGACATAAATAGTTTTCATTCATCACTTAATGTCATACAAAGTCCAGTAAACAAAAAAAGCTATATCGATATTTGATGTGACCACCTTTGTCTTTAAAACAGCACCAATTCTCCTAGGTACACCTGGACACAGTTTTTCTTGGTTGTTGGCAGATAGGATGTTCCAAGCTTCTTGGAGAATTCACCACAGTTCTTCTATATATTTTGACTGTTTCAGTTGCTTCTGTCACTTTATGTAATCTCAGACTGACACGATGTTCAGTGGGGGGCATTGTGGGGGCCAAGATATCTGTTGCAGGGCTCCCTGTTCTTCTATTCTAATCTTTTCTATTTGCAAATGTAATGTTTGGTAGTCTAACATTTATATTCCTATTGACACACTAAAGCTGAAGATATAAATAACCAGCTTAAGACAAATGCTTTTGTGAAAGTCTTCGGCACATAAGATGTTTCACAAAAGCATTTGTCTTAAGATGGTTATTTATATCTTCAGCTTTAGTGTGTCAGTAGGAATATAAATGTTAGACTGTGCCGAAGACTTTTGCACAGTACTGTATATATTTTTAATCAGTAGAATTATTTGATATTCTTAGTTCAGATGTTTTCTTTTTTATTTCAGAATAAGCGCTGACAATGATAAGTTCGCAGCTCGCAAGCATGAAATTTAATATCCACTATTTTATTTTTCAACCCTGAAATGCTATCCAGGTGCGTGTCCTGCAGACTGTGGTGAAGGAAAAGGATGTCCGATTCCAGGAACAAATCCTTAAACATGAACAGGAACTCCTCAGTCTCACTCAGGCCTCAAACAACAGTGATTTACAGCAGGTATCACTCATGTTTTCAATTCTTACGACGTCAGAATTAATGCGCTACATCAGAGCACATTATTTAGGACAGGGGCCAGTAACTTTTATTGGCCAAGTGTGTGAAGAAGCAGTTAACATGAATTATAGTGTTGATCTTCGCCCTATGTTGCTTTTTTAATCAATATGAAATCAGTACCATTATGTATTTGGCAAATAACTGCTGCCTTTGATATTATCCAATAATAAACAAAGACAACAATATTGTCAAGACTGCCTTGTTAATTTTCCACATTTGTTGGCTCATTTTTGGGATAGCCAGAGGTGTTTGAGCCACATTTGCATGCCATTTTCAAGTAGACTCTTCATTGTTTCCTTGGTAATTTTGTAGATAACATTCTTTGAGCAGCATCCTACAACTGACTTCACGTTGTTGGATTGGTTCTTACAGAGCTTTAAATGTGCTCGGATCAAGCTCTATCTTGTAAAGATTTGTCCACCTCTGATAAATCTAGCACAGCAGCTTTATTAAGAGCACCTGTCTATATACCTTTTGCTTTAAGCCTATCTATTGATTCACAGGCTCTGTGTGCATCCCAACAACGCATAGAGGAGCTGGAGGAATCCCTGCGCTCTCGTTCAGAGGTCTTAGAAATGTTGCAACAGGAGCTCAACAGTGCAGACCAGCAAAAACAGGTCAGCATAGTAAAAAACAAAAAAGTATATTCTCTTCTATAAGATGTACAGAAAGCCTAAATATTTGTTAGCCCTTATGTGTAAGTGATAAGACCTTTGAAATGTCAAGGCATAAATAATACTGTTTCATTTGTGCAGATTCTGACTGCTCAGTTCAGGCAGATGGAATTGGAGTTAGCAGAAGCCCAAAGACTGAGAGAAGAGGAAAGGCAACAGAGGATCATGCAAACTGATGAGGAAATGCAGGCTCTTAGAACCAGACTGGATGCATCAGATAATGAGAAAGACCAGACCATCAATGCTCTCAATTCTGAATTACTGAAAAAGACCACAGAGCTTGAGGAAATGAGAGCTAAGCTTGAAGATGAAGAAAGAGAAAAGGTTGAAAGGCTGGATAAATTTAGAGAAATAGAGACTACCTTCAAAACTGAACTGGCCGACATGCAAGCGTGTTTGGAAGCCAGACTGGAGACATCTGAGAGTGAAAGAAACCAGACCATCAATGCTCTCAACTCTGAATTACTGAAAAAGACCACAGAGCTAGATGAAATGAGAGCTAAACTTGAAGCTGAAGAAAGAGAGAAGAATGAAGGTCTAGAGAAATTAAAAGAGAGAGAGACAGAACTGGCCAACATGCAATCGTTTTTAGAAGCCAGACTGGAGGAATCCAAAAATGAGAGAGAGCAGACCATTAATGCTCTCAACGCTGAACTACTAAAAAAGACGACAGAACTAGATGAATTGAGGGGACAACTTGCAGCTGAAGAAAGAGAAAGGCTGGAGACAGTACAAGAGCAACAAACAAACTTTGAGACAGAGCTGGCCAACTTGCGCGAAAGTTTGGAATTTTCAGAGAAACAGAAAGAGGAGATGACAAAGAAGCTAGAGGTGGAGGTCACAAGTCACCTGGTAGAGCTTCAGCATCTCCAGGAGAAGCTTGATGAAGTGGAGAGAGAGAGGGAGGAAGGATCTAAGATTGAACGTGATAATTTAGCACAGATGCAAAACGAGCTTGAGTCCTTAAACGAGAGACTGGATGCAACCAAAGAGGAACAAGAAGCAGGACTCCAAGCAAAAGATGCACTGGAGAAACTGTGGAGAGGGATTCATTCTTTGACGATTGTTGAGGAAGAAGAGGTGGAAATATCTACCCCTACTGATCCTGCACAGTTCTTAGAGGTGTTACCCACCTTGGAAGCCCAGCTGGGCAAACTTACAGCTGAACAGCAGGAGAGTCAAACACGAATGTCTCAAATCACTCTAACTCTACAATTTTTGCAAGGTAAACAGCCCAGGAGGACAAAGTTCAAAGCAGATTTGTGGTTTGAGTAAACTGTCCTTGAAGGCACTTTATCAGCCAAAGCCACACCATAGGGCAAATTGTTTGCACTGTGATCAAAAAGTAATTATGTCTCAATGCACCCAATGCTCTAGGTCAACTGGATAAAAGCACAGCTGAAGGAGAGGAAGCAGTTGCTAGGATACGGGAACTGGAACAACAACTTCTCACTCTTCAGGTAGGTGTATTGCAAAAAAAAAAATTCGTAAGAGCTTTAAACAGTGCTTTGGGTATTCAACACAGGACTTTGATAAACATTTGTTCTGTCAATAAACCTTTGGATATCTTTTCAACAGTTGATGTTTTGAATCCTTTGGATCCAATTATTTGTCATGGCAATCATCCCTTTTACTATTGCTAATGCTTAAAGATAGGGGTTCGATTATATGATATCTAAAATACCTTATACACCATGTTAAGCGGAAGTTTTCTAAGTGATCAGTCTCACCATTTTTGCCAAGCAAAAAAAGAAAAAACAAGCAAAGAAATCCTAGACATTGAAGGAGGGACTCAAAGTATGCACAGGGACCAGAATAGAAATTTGGGTGTGGGCTTTTTTAGCTCGAGACAGTGAGCGACCACCCACAACACCCTTGCAACCACCTAGCAATGTCCTTGCAACCACCTACAACCCCCTAGCATCCTGGCAGCATGGGCAAGCACCACTCACATTTTCTTTAAAAGATTTAAAAATCTATTTTTTTAATGCACTGGACATGCCCCTTTGGCACAGAATAGATGTAGTTACCCTTCTAGGCCATCATGACTGTATGTCTGCATTTGGTAACTCAGTAGGATGTATATAGCCCAGGCTGTGTGTGGTGCAACAGACTCAAGGTGACATTAATCTCTAGACAGTTTGTCTCTCAGCATATTAGGTCAGAGATATCATAATCCTGACACATTTTATAATCTGTTTTGAATGCTTGTTTTATGAATATTTTCCCTCAATACTTTGGGTCAACATATTCTACTGACTGTTTTTCTTAATTGTCTTAAAAGTGGTATTGTGTTGTGCTATTGTGCAATTGTATGGTTTTTGTAAGAACTTCATTGTCTTAATAATCTAAGCACACTGTTGTAATGGACCTAGGTTGCTGGTGAGTCATTAGGAGATCATGTGACTGACCTGACTGTGAGGGATTTGGACAGGGCACACCAGGGTGAGTTCATTGTTTTCTTTTGTACAGTTGAGTGCATTTTGAACTGGAGTCCTTCTTTCAGCAACACTCCTCCTGTTCTTCTTATTGCATTGCTCTGTAGTGTAGAGTCCATGACCTTTTAATACTGTTGTTACTTTCAAATGTTTACAATGTTTGTAATGTTGATAACTTGAAAGACAGGTTTCCTCCCCCTGTCACAGTGCAACGGGCTCAGTCACAACACAAAAAATAACAGGAAGTTAATGAATGAATAAATAAACATTACACTTATATAGCACTTTTCTGGCACTTCACTCAAAGTGCTTTACATAGTGACCAGGGTAGGTTTGCACCAGCTGTGCGTAAGTTCTCACGTAAGTTGGGACGTAAAGTTCAAACTAAGGGCTTAGTAACTACTAGTTAGTTTGTAACTAAGTCAGTGCTTAATTTGGTTGCACCACCTGTTCATAAGGCAAGACTTAACTAGTAGGTCATAAGCTCTTCGTAAAGTGATGCGTAGTCGCATAATATGATGTTTACCCATATTTATCTAATAAGCAGCCTTCAAATTTGTACACAGAACTGTTAAACAGCCATGAATTTAAATTTGATCTTGTTAGAAAACCTTGTTTGCTCACATAACTGTCAGCTGTAATAAATTATATCCCCATTAAAATATGATGCGTAATAAAAGTAGATTTGATAAATATATTTGACTTGTGTAAATAACAATATATAGGAACTGTATCTAAAATAAATAAGGGGTTAATTTATAGTGCATAAATTGTGACTTAGTGCCCATTTACGCCACACTCTAGGCTAAGTTTTAACTTATGCACAGCTGGTGCAACCGGACCCAGGGGACTCTCCTCAACCACCACCATTGTGCAGCATCCACCTGGATGATGTGACAGCAGCCATAGTGCGCCAGTAAGCTCACCGCACACCAACTATTGGTGAAGAGGAGATAGTAGAGTGAGGAGCTAATTAATGGATTGAGATTATTAGGAGCAATGCACGTTACATAATCAGATACATTTTTTTGAGTAACGACTAAAGTAACGCAATATTTTTATTTTATTTTTGACCATAATATCGGAGTTACTTTTTAAGTAAAGTAACGCATTGCTTTTGTACACCTCTACTTTCCCTGTATTGCGAGAAATCAGGAGTAAAAGTGTGCAAACTTCAGGGAGGAGACGTAGTGCATGATGGGCATTGTAGTTCTATAGAGCATGAGGCCAGAGACTATTTAGCAGAGAGAGATGAGTCACTATTTAAATAAATGGGAGAAATTGGAACACCCAACCAAGAAGCTTTAGCACCCAACAGTCAATGGATGTAGAAAGGAAGTCCCGCCTTGCAGGTAAAAGAGCCAATCACCTTTTAGATACAGACATTACCTGTCAATCAACTCGCTAACACGTATGCACATTAGCTATAGAAGCCGGGAAAATTGCGTTTTAGCGTAATACGAGGTCAACATTCAGTTGAGTGAAACGCAGTTGATTTGTGTGTTAATACACACTGCATTAAAAAAATCAGTAAACGCGTTTAGGCAGAGGGATTATAAGATTAGTCTTCTGCTGGCCACAACATGATACACAGGGTGAAATATTCACTCAATTCACTGACTTATGGAGCCGAACTGTCCTGTGTTAAAGCTCCCCGTAATTGGGAGAATGGGATGAGAAAAGCTGACTCTGGATCAGTGGCTCCGAGCAACGTTCTACATCGATTGTGTATGCAAAGAAAATGTCTTGGTTTCTAAAAAGATTCTACATTTTTGTTTTATAATAAACAAGTAGTTTGATTCATGAAACTAACCACTTTTATGACATTTTGGTAGCATTAAAAACGATTCCATTCAAGTTGTATCAACATGCGCCTTCGAAGTTGTATGCAATCAACCAGTGGCGTCTGTACGCACCGTGGATCAGCTCAAAACAAGCGTGCACTGAGATGACTTAAGTGAAAAATTTTATTATCAGACACATTCCTTGAACATGTTAGGCTGGCATTCCCCACTGAATTTGATGCTGACTTTTGAAAAACATCTTAAGTTGACTGTGATATTGTTGATGGGTACAGCACATGATGACATAATGATGCAGGTTCAAGTGTTGGATGTTGGACTTTGCTGCTTTAGGTAAGACAGTGGTTATTCTTCATTATTCACATTGGCTGCCATGTCGATGGAAAAACAAATCATGCATATTCACGTTATTGATTCTTTATTATAAATATGACGTGAGGACCTACTTTCTAAATATCTGTTTGTTTACTATGTTGTTTTGACACAAGTGTTGTACAGGATTGAGCATAACCTGTAATGTTTCTTGTATGCAATGCATGGCTTATTTGTATGGAATGCATTACATAGCAGAAGAGAAAGTGGCTGTGAGAAAAAAGTAATGCAAAAATAATGCATGAGTAACGTAACACTTTACTTTCCATAACAATTAACTTTTTAATTAAGTTACTTTAAGGAGTAACGCAATATTGTAACGAGTTACTTTTAAAAGTAACGTTACCCAACACTGATTAGGAGGCCATGATTGATAAGGGCCAATAGGGGGAATTTGGCTAGGAACCTGGGGTTACATCCCTACTTTTTATGAGAAGTGCCCTGGGATTTTTAATGACCACAGAGAGTCAGAACCTCGGTTTAACGTCTCATCCAAAAGACGGTGCCTTTTTGCAGTATAGTGTCCTAGGGCTGGGTGATAAAACAATATTGATATTTATAGAAAAAAAAAATTTATTCACATATCAATGATAAACTTTTGAGTAATTTTCAATATTTAGCTGAAGTTCTACATCTAGACGATCAGATCTTGTATGTCACTAAAAATGCAAGCAGTTCGGCACAGTTATACACACAACTAGCTAACTGAATCACAGTCATGAAATCAGCCTGTTAGGAAGTATTAGCAGGCTAGTGGCTACCTCGGCCTGCTGTCATTGAAATTGGCAATGATTCTTGGGATCCGAATTAAGATTAGAATTAAATCCTAAATAGAGTATACTTTTAAAGGTAGCTTACCCTCTGGAGTTTACTTGTAAACAAACAAGTTATGTTTACATTCTTGTGGACTAACAAACATGGAAATAATTTCCTCCCCCATTAATGGTATGAAATGTATATCATGATAAATATCAAACGATATGAAAAAAAATATTGTGATAATATTTTTGGCCATATCACCCAGCCCTATAGAGTCCCTATCACTACACTGGGGCATGAGGACCCACACAGGCCGCAGGGTGAGCACCCACTGTGGGCCTTACTAAGTCCTCTTCCTGCAGCAACCTTAGTTTTCTCCAGGAGGTCTTTACAGGGTGAAATGGCTGCAGGGCTAAGTTAAGAAATAAACAGATAATATCGAAACATTATGTATTTTAAATAATACATGTATTAAATATTTTATTAATGCATTTCAAATGCTTAAATTTTTTTGTGATTATTTGATAACAATCTCATAATTGTTTTTCTGCTTTCTCAGATGGCAGTGGAAATGCATCTGCATCACAGACAGATCAGACTCTGTTTTTGGAGCAGCAGATTGCGGACAGGGAAAGGGAGCTTTATGATCTTAAAGAAAAACTGTTGCTCACCACTGACCAAACTCTGAAAATGCCAGATTTGGAAAGTGCTGACATTGTAAGCACTTTGCACGACAACTCTACAGCTCTATATGAGGTTCTCGAGGACACACCAGAGGAAGAGACGACACTTGTTGCAGTGGACACCTCTGCTCTGTCTATCTCTGCTGGCAATGAGAGTAGCCCTGAGCTTATAGTACCACAGCTTGAGTCCCCTGGAGAATCAAAGGGTACTTCCTCAGATGAAATGGTGACTAGCAGTGATTCAGAAGTAGCACATAGCAGCTGGACTCTTTTGGAAGCAGTAAACCAAGACAGCCCTCAAGAGTGGCCTCCCCAAGTTCAGGATTTTGCCTCATTACGCTTAACAACTCAATCTTGGGAGGAGACTTGTGAAGAGCAGGTCACATCAACCAGCTGTATAGTTGATATTGAGTCACCATCTTTAGTTATCCATGAAAATGTACAGGTACATCTTGGCCAGCAGGAGGGAAGTCTGCTAAATTCTGATTCAGGCACTGGTCAGGATTTTGCACAGATATTAGCAGAAGA